>NC_136410.1:185650733-186005733 GCF_051521515.1 Lactuca serriola
TGATATGGGATGACATGACTATGCAGACGTTCTCTCGTACTGGAATAAGAAAGGAAATAAAAACTCAAGCTAATTATAATAATCTTCTTCTTCAGGTTAAAGACGTTCCATAGGATGAGAAAGACAAGCTAATCAGCAACGTCAAAGCGATGAGGATTATTAGGTTTGCTCTGCCTCCAGACACGTTTCGTCTGGTGAGTTCCCTTGATACAACAAAAGCTATTTGGGATAGGCTCAAAGAACTCTACTCAAGTGATGCAGATCTTAAGCACTCTACTCAAACAATCATGCTCTCAGAGTTTGGATCCTTTGTTCAGAAGCCAGAGGAGTGTCCTGATCAAACGTTCAACCGCTACAATCATCTTTTAAGTAAGATGATGAAACACAAAATTGGACAGGAATTGATAGAACAAAAAGTCAAGTTCATGAATGGGTTGAGGTCTGAATGGAAAGTTGTGGTGTCGATGGTTAAAGCACATGAGTAGTTCAAAAATTACTCTTTGGCAAAGCTTGTTGGTATTCTTAGGTCACACAAGGATGAAGTGACAAAGGAAGGAAAGGTAGTGTCTGGAATGGGATCGTTGGCCCTAGTTGCAAAGGGAAAGAAGGTTGTAGAGGAAGAAGCTTCAGATTCTAATCTCTCCGATTGTGAACTCTGAAAGGATGAGCATGCAATGATGGTGTCCAATCCTAAAAGATTCGCAAAGAACACATTTGGACGCAATAAGAACCGAAACCAGCAGGAAAGCTACAATTCTGAGAAGTGAAGGATGAGAGTTCTGACAACTCTTAAAAGGAAGACATGAAGAAGGAAAAGAAGCTAATGGGTGACTTCGAATATCACTACAATTATTGTCAAGGTAAAAATCATTTAGCTAAGGAGTGCATGCTGAGGAGAATAAACGAGAAGAAAGAGGAGGAGGATGATGAGACCTACTATCTTAGAAAGCTGGAGGAGATCAAGAAGAAGAAAAATGTTAATAATGCCATGCCTTCTTTAATTGTGAAGGAAGATGAATATGAGTTTGGCAGAGTTAAAGTATGGTTGACTGACTCTGAGGACGAAGAAGTTCATAGACCAACTCACGGGAGAAGCTTTGTAGAGAAAGATGATGGTTTGTAGGTTAGTGGATGATGCTTAATAGTGAGCAATGAATGTTCAGAGCTAAAAGGATATGCTACAGATGGCGGCCGTGTCTCCGACAGTTGTTTCACTGCGAAACTAGTCCCTGAGCATATGGGTGAGTGTGAGAAGGTGATTAATAAGGTACACACTATTCTTGAATCTCTAAATATTCCTCTGTCTTGATCTGAAACCGATTTGATGATTTAAGATATATAGTCTCTAGTTTCAGCGAAAGTTTAAAAATAACCTGTTTAAATAATTCTAACTTAACCTATCAACTCGGAAGGATTTCGAACATAAGTGAAGAGCGGCGCATATGGATTGACATGTTAGTGTCTGATTTGGCTAGGTCTAGGGATGAGTTGATTTATTTGCAAAGAAATAATTTGGGGCTCTTAAAACAGTGAAACATTTTTTTATTTAATTTCTAAAAGACTTAATTTTAATATTACCCAGTTACATCTTGATTGTGTAATTGGAATGAAAATTCATAAGATGATTTTTCCTTTTCTTGAATAGAAAGAGGACGAAATTGATGAAGATTGTTACAGGTGCGAATCCATCGTCTCATCTAACGAAGTCTCGGATGCTTACAAAATAGGACTGGACAAAATTGAATCTTACATACAGTCTAAAGATCAAAAAGATATGTTGAAACTACTTTTGGATGAAAACGACAAAGAGAAAATTAAATTTGATACTGTACGGAAGTTTGACTCATTAAAAACTAAGTTGTGTTTAGAAAATAAACTTAATGTTGAAAATACATCTGAATTCGATGATGATAGTGATATGAGTGAAATCTTTGTGGAGGACGAGGTTGATTGCTCTGAATTTGTTAAAAGTGAACCTGAACCTGTGAAAGTTCTGATTTCTGAAAATTCAGTTGAGTTTGCATATCTTTCTGAAAATAAATCAAAAGTTTTACAAGAAAAAGCAACTGTTTTCCCAAAGGATCAAACTGTTCTTAATCAGGTTTTCGCAACCAAGGGACTGAATAAAAATCTCACTGTAGAACTAACGTCCCTGGTCGAAGATGACAATAAAGATGGCTGTGATGATTTTTCTGGTCATCTCCTATCTACAATGCAAATGAAAGCAAAGGTCTCTCTGAATGACGTCTTGGAAGACGAATGACAGATATGTAGCAGAACCGCTGAAAAAAGTCAACTCAAGCTACAAAACAGGAAGTCCAAGTGGAATCAATAATGCTCCAATTGATACATCATCAACACATACCAAAACTCCCATTAGAAAGCCAAAATCTAGGGCTAATGTTCATAAATCCTCTGAGCAGTTCGCATCTCAAAAACGTCAAAGAAATGCAAGATATAACAAAAAACTAAAGGAAAGAAAGCATTTGTGGAGATCCAAAAATCCCAACTTCATTTATAAAGAAAAATCATCTAATCCAAATGTGAAAGTCTATTCACATGCGAACCCTTGGAGTTTTTCATGAACTTAGTCTCAGTTTCCACAGGTTTCAAAACAAAAAGCTTTTCAAATACCCTCTTTTCCAAATCAAGCGAAACCTTCGGAGAAGTCAAAATCTCATTTGTCTCTTAACAAGAATGCTTCACATTCTGCTAAGACATTGAAAGATGTTAAGGGAAAAGGAAAGATGGTTTCGAAGCCCAAAATTTCTTTGAAGAGGTCCGAAACTAAACCAAAGAGAGTTGAGAAGAAAATATCCACAAAAGATAAAAAATTAAAAGATAATAGGTACATTGATAGTGGCTGCTCGCGTCTCATGACAGGGAGGAAGGAAGAGATGAGAGAGTTTACAACAGTAAAGGATGGAGGAAGAGTGAAGTATGGCAACAATTATCTTGGAGAAATCAAGGGTTATGAAATGATCACGAATGGAGAATTTTACATTCGCAAGGTAGCATATGTGGAGGGCCTACAACACAACCTCATAAGTGTTTCATAGTTGATTGTAGGTACTAGATTGAAAGTTTTGTTTGACGACGAGGGATCAGAGATTATTGAAAAGAAGACTAAATCAGTCCTTCTAAAGTGAAAGCGCAAAGGCGAGATGTATCCACTCAATCTGAACCCCATCAAAAGGAAGCCTGCCGTCTGCCTACTTGAGAAATCTTCTTCAGATGATAGCTGACTGTGGCACCGTAGACTCTCGCACCTCAATTTCAAAGACATCAATGAACTCGTCATTGGTGATCATGTGTGAGGAATTCCACTCTTCATGTTTGATAAACAACATCTTTGTGCAGCCTGCGAAATGGTGAAGCAGAGCAGGAAGATTCATCTAATAGTTGTGAATACAAAAGTCAAAGAACCACTTGAACTTATGCATATAGACCTTTGTCGTCCTTCAACAATTGAAAGCATTGGTGGTAACAAATATATACTTGTAATTGTTGATGATTTTTCTAGATTTACCTGGGAGCATTTTGTTAAGTAGAAATCAGAAGCCACTCCCAAGCTCAAGGATTTTATAAAGTAGATAGTGATTCAACTGTGAAAGATGGTTCGTAACATTCACAGTGACAACGGTTAGAATTCAAAAACCAAGCGTTTGAAGAATTTCTGACTGCGAAAGGAGTAACTCACAACTTTTCAGCTCCTTATAGTCCTCAACAGAACAGAGTCGTTGAAAAGACGAAAGTGATCTTGGTGAGAAGATGTGAGAACCATGTTGTCATTTGCGAATTTGCCACTTTACATCTGTGCGGATGCTATTGGAACAACCTGCTTTACACAAAATCGATCAATCCGTAATAAGCGATTTTCTTTCACTCCCTATTAGATTATAAATAGTCAAAAACCTAATGTCAATTTATTTCATGTGTTTGGTTCCAGGTGCTTCATCTTCAATTCCAAAGAGCAAAGGAACAAATTCGATGTCAAAACTGATGAAGGTATTTTCTTAGGGTATTCTCTAACTTCTACGGCGGATAGGGTTCTCAACAAAAATTCCAATAATATATAAGAAAACGACTATGTCACATTCGATGACAAGTATTTAAACAAACATCAGAAGAATGACAATCAATCAAAGGAGATCTTTCTTAAGACGAATCCAACAACAATTCCACTCTACACTCTATACGAGGAGTTCATGAACTTATCTGGATGAGCCAGAGAAAGTGATATCCACTAAATCCAATGCGTTAGATAACAAGGAGGATGCATTGAAGAAAATTATTGATGAAGCTGCAAAGAATCTTGAAAGCGAACCTCAGAATCCGAAAGATCCACAAGTTGCGAATGCTCCATTTCAGGGGGAGGGTTATGTGTCAACCTCCACACCTAGTGCACCTTTTTAGGGGGAACATTCAACTCCTCAGGTGACCCATGAAAGTTAACTCCAGGGGGAGAATCCAATTCCAGAAGAAGAAGAACATACATCGTTCGAGGGGGAGAATGAAAATACGAATGATGATTCGGATGTACAGTCATAATTTGAGGATGTAAATGTTGAACTGGATCCAACATATGATCCAATCTACCCTCCTTTGACCAAATGGACCAAAGATCACCCCAACATATGATCCAAATTACAATCCTTATTCTCTAAAGTGGAATATTTCATGTTCAACTCATTTGTCTCCAAAATCGAACCTAAAAATATTCAAATTGCTCTTGATCATTCCGATTGGGTGCAAGCAATGCAGGAGGAGATCAATGTATTTGAATGAAACAAGGTCTAGAGACTAATTCCCACACCAAATGATGCATCTCTTGTCGGTCTAAAATGGGTATTTCGTAACAAGTTGGACAAAGAGGGAAATGTGATTCAAAACAAGGCACAACTCATTGTTAAGGGATATTATGAAGAAAAAGGCATTGATTACGAAGAAACATTTGCACCAGTTGCAAGACTGGAATCAGCTCGCATCTTCTTGGCATATGCAGCGCACAAGAACTTCGAAGTATATCAATGAAAGATCTAGTATTCTCAAGAGTCATATTAAAATGATATTGATAAATAACATATGATCCTAAGGGTCACACTAACAAAAACTTGATACAATTGATTATTTATTGGAAATTGATATTAATAAATATTCATAAACTCTTATAATAAATTTGGAGAATATTGATTTTAAGGAATTAATTATTTTACAATATAGGTAACACATCATTTCATAATGTATGAATTAATAAGTCATGTACAAAATTTTGGACTAGTTGAGTCTTTTTGTCTTTTACCTAAAGACAAACTTTATATTTTATAAAGTTTAAGTTTACAAAATTTAAACTATTTGTCTTCTTTTGAGACCATGAGTTTTGTATTTGTTTAATGCAAAAGTAAGCACCCTAGGAGACATGATTGATGAATTAGGGGCATGGTAGTCTTAATAGTGTAAACACCTCTTGGTTAAAGACCATGCTTTATGGATATAAAAGGATGAAGCTTGCACTTATATCACACACACCTTCTGGCTTGCATTTTTTCCTTAAAATTCTTGAGCTTCTTCATCCTCTCTCCATCTTTTCTTTAGCTTTGAGTTCTTGAAGAAATTATTACTTGTTTTTCTCTCTTGGAATATACACTTGGGTATTTTGTTCCATGCTAAGTGTTAACATAAGAACTAGCATTCTAATCAAGTTGGGATATTGTTGGTGTCTCAAGGGTTCATCCTGACTCTATCAAATTCCAAGCCTCCTCTTGAGGACTCAAAGTTCTTCAAAGGTTGCTACCACTTCTTCCTTCGATGATTGTGTTTTAAATCTTTATTATACTTGCAAGATGACCCTTAGTGGGTGATAAAATGTTTATGTTATTTTATAAAACTCAAGTCTTCTGTTTGCCATTATTTGTAGTTTTCTAAAACTAAGTTTTAAATAAAACCCAACAATTGGTATCAGAGCCACCATGTATGTTTGGTTAGATTTTTTACTTATGGAAACCTTAGTTTTTGGAGAATATGGATAACTTGATTTTGTATAAAAACAAGTTCATACATATTTTCTCTGGCAACTTTATAATTGTTATTTTATGTGATAAAACTTACATGCATTTTTTTCACTTAAAGTTTTCATAGAAAAACAAAGGCTGTTTTATGTTTATATGTGTTTTAGAGTGCATAAATAAGCTTTGGACCATTTGTGTTGTTGTTTGTATGATTTGGTTGAAGATGGTTTGTAATATTCTTTTATTCATAAAGTATGTAATAAAAGTAGCTAGGTTTTATTCATGTTATTTTTTATGTAATATATTAGTTTTAGACTAGATTTATTTTATGAAAAATGTAACAAGATGAAGATGGAGGCCATTTCTTGAAGAACAATGGAGACCCACAGTTTTTATAAAGATTTTCATAACTTTTATAAAGTTTTTATAAAATTGAAATAAAGGTGGTTGTCAATGCAAGTGGGAGATTTAAGATCACATGAAGAAAAAGTTGTAATATTTGGTCCCTTTGTCCCTTAGGAAGGACTTAACACTTGTCTGTTGGCTCGCAAAAGTGTTATATAGTTTCAGGCTTGTTTATGTCAAATGCATGCTTGTGTTGTTTATTTTTAAACTAAATATTTTGTGTGGTTGATAACTTAGTTTTCCACAAACTCAAACTATATTTAACAAAAATAAACATCACATGGAGTTTGGATTTCAAAAGGTAAAATATGGACATAAGATCTAACATATTCTAGCAATAAAATTGTTAATTAGGACAACTTTTGAAATATTGAATTATTGGTGTAAAAATCATGTTTTTATAACTTATTCAAACTCCAACTATTATTTAATTAAAGGAAGTTTTATTAAAAAATATTTAAAAGGTTCTACATGGATCAAACACAAACTTAATACTAGTTATTAATTTTAAAATTGAACCAAGCCGAAATATAAAAACCGCTTTTTTTATAAGAACCTTAAAAGTGATTTTTTAGAAAAATTGATACCATGACATATTGGATGCATGCAATTGTCATGATATCACATTTTTTTAAATAGAATAATAAAACATTTAAATCCTTTTTTTTTTCAAAATGCAAGTCTATGGCATCCAATTTTAGAAACATTTGCACATTACTAGTATCATGCTAGTGGGATAAAGGATACCTAACCATTATTATTATCTTTATATGGCCAAAGTATTTTTGCGGTTTCTATAACCAAGTTATGGACCAACTGTACAAGTTTCTTTAATTGGATGACTTGATTGGGAACCTCTTGTGATAAAGGTCACCTAAGCAAGAGTATTCCAAGGCATAGATGAGACCAAACATGTCAAATTAACAAATGGATTGTTAAATGTCTCATAAATCTAGGAATTACAAATGGAGTAATTAATACAAGTTATTTACCTTGTTAAAATTGGGTAAATGAGATAAAGGATACCTAACCATTTATTTGATTTCTAACTTGGAGACTACACTTTAAATAAATAATGTTTTAGGAAACAAAAGGGGTATTTGTCACACCCCCAAACCTGAATGGCGAAAACATTCTGGGGTGGAGGATGTCATGTACAATATCATAACAATTGAATAGTAAAGAAAGTACACGCCACCAAAATATATATTTGAAAAGTTTACGTGATTGTTGTATTACATGTTTCAAAAGTCAAATACAATATGATGCTCCAAAAGATGTTACTAACACCAGAGAATTAGTCCCAAAAAGTAGTTGCTAACCTGATGTTTAGCGATTCCCTGAGAATACAAGTTATTTCAAAGAAAAACTGTCAACAATTAAGTTGGTGAGTTCATAAGTAGATATTTGTGTAAATGTATGCCATTCAAAAGTTCACGTTTGTTTTCCAGAAAATCCAATATTTTCTTAATAAATGAGTTATGAATTGTTGTTTGTATGAAATGAATGTATTGAACCAAGAAAAACCTATATTTTCCTAAAAGTGAGAAGCAGTCTTAAATGCCCAAGACTATAACTTGTAAGTAAATATTTCATACTTAAAATGATGACGTATAGTATTATTAGTAAACAAAACTATAGGAAGCTTGTATTTTTACGTAAAAATAATTGTAATATTACTTTTCCCGTAAAAACATAATACCATAATAATTGCCTATCCTTTGAGTTTTCATAACCGTACTATGATGCATTTTCCTTTAACGACGTTCTTCAGGCATCAAAATGTTATCACACTTGTCACCCTTAACCTTTCGGTCCGACTGTAGCTAACAGGCAGGGTGCGGGATCATCAGTCCCGTATAGATCTATACACACTTATCACGTTCTCCGGATGGGAGACTCTGGTTATAAAACAGGGCTTTATAGTGGTACCTTGATAGGTATAGTGAAGACGAATGTCTCACGGATTTTGAATTAAGTCATGTATTCTTAAAATGTATATGAGTGATTTCTGAAATGATTACCCTTTCTATAGTGTTGACAAAGGCATAATAATGAGTTGTATTTTCTTGTATAAACGTAATGTTATAGTTGAAATGGTTACCCTTGGTATGATGTAGTATGCAAACATATAAGTAAAACATATTTCTATTTATAAAACATATTGTATCCCATGAGGGTAAAGTTGTGATGTGTGATGTTTTGCATCTTAACAACTTCATATGATAGTTATAACAATAGTATGAAAAGTATAGCAAAATATTCATGTTACACACGATTTTTGTCGTGTGTTTACTTGTATTCCCTCCTTAAAAAAGTTTAAAAGCGATTACAAAGCATTTAAAAGCGTAGTGATAGGAGTATGAACTCACTGGGTAGAAGAGACGATTTATTGAAAATGATGTTTAACTCGGGCAGTACTTCGACTGGAAACACACAAGTTTCTCGGGAACTTCGGGACTTCGGGCTTCCATCAGGGTTTGGACATGTAACCGAGGCGCTGGGGTAGCCTTGGAATGCTTAACACAGAGTAAAAGTGAAATGAAGAGTAGAATTGAGCAGCCTAACCCGATACCTTTAGTTTCTATTTATAGTAAGTGATTTTGGAGTTCACGTCGTGAACATGATGATGTTCATGTCGTGAACTTGGTTCTTATCCATCCATTGACTCGACTTCTGACAGCCTGGATCTAGAACCCATCCATCACTGGCTCACGTCGTGAGCTTCAGGCTCACATCATGAGTCCTCTGACAGTGTGGGAATTCGTATCCCGAACTTCAGAAATTCATATCATTCACATACGAGCTCCGATTTTGACGTTCTTTATATCCATGCGTAGGTGATATTATGCTCTAAAACTTTCGTTTAGAATCCGTCGACCAATTTTGAATTTATTTTTAATATTATATTTTTAACAGGCTGGGATTGGAAAAGTCCGTTAAAATGCATAACTTCTTCATTCGATGTCCGTTTTCATCTGTCTTTTCACCGTTGTACTACTATTGTTGAGATATTTGATTATCGTTTAGGTTGTGTTGGCTAAAAGTTGCTCGATCTCTATTTCGAGTTTTTAGCTGTCTACTCCTATATCCAAAACTTAGGAAAATCATAACTTCCTCATACGAAGTCAGATTTGGTCATTCTCTTTATGTACGTTTACGGTTTAATGATATCTACGACTTTCATTTGGATACCTTAGGATATAAAGGATTTTATTGAAATTTCATGTTTTACGCTTAATAGTGTTTTACCGGTATTGCCGCGGATCTTCGATCGATCATAACTTCTTCGTTATAACTTGGATTTCAGTGTGCTTTATGCTTTTGGAAACCTAGTTATGATCTCTACCCCTTTATCTAACCCAATTGAGATTTTTAAAGAAATTATTTTTGACCTGAATTTGACTGGTGTTACATTATCCCCCCGTTAAAGAGAATTTCGTTCCGAAATTTGCATTTTGACTGGGACATCAATGGTTGAGTAAAGGTGAGTGTAATTCTGTTGCATTTGATCTTCTTGTTCTCTAGTGAATCTGGATCCTAGTGTGGGTGTTCCAGTGGGCCTTCATTATTCCGTCTGTTGTTTTGATCGGTAGACGTCGTGTGGATTTGGGTTTATTTGTCTATGTTCATCTAACTATTAGCATTGATCACTCGTAATACAGGTCAACTTTGTCTTGGAGTTCATGGTTGAATTCATACCTGGTGCATCTATCATCGCTTTGTGTATACAAGTCACATACACACTTTGTAGTGATAGGTTAACCGTATTCATTCCTAGCCTCTGCGTTTGAACTTGACTCATTATATGCGTGCTTATTCCAAAGTGGTCTGTCGGGAATACTTCGGGTAGATTGCAAAATATATAGTAATCCTCAAATGAGTACTTTGGAATTTTGAAACAAGAGACGATTTGGAAGTTCGTATCGGGTTTGTCGTTATAGATTGGAAGAGTTTCATTAGTTGGTGGTTAGCGAGAAGGGTCTTTCTGTAGCACATGGATCTGGTATAGTAAGCACCAAGCCAATCCATGTCGAATGACGATGTCGGAACCTCCCACCGTAGCGTGTGTTAAGTCGATTAGGAAAAAGTGTCCGTTAACGCGATGGTACATTCTATGTGTATGTTTTTCAGTGCTTTTAGTTTATCCTTGCTATTACTATTGCGAACCTTGTACTTCGTTTATCGATTACTATCATACGGGTGTTTTGATAATTGAAAATGATGAAAGTTCATAATATAATCCCTACAGTAAAAAATTAAGCTTCGTTTAACCTTTCGTTGTTCTCAGGGGTTCCATAATAGTCTCTCATACGGTGATCATCAGTATTCTTCCATCTTCGCCAAAGATTCTTGTTATTGGACAATCCCTCTAGAATTATCTAGTTTCACCACATTTGTAACAGCCAGGGATCTGAGAGGTTATTTGTGCCGATGCTCTACATAAACGAGTAGTGTGTCTTTTCCTATTGCAGTTCCTGCAACACATCTTCCGACAAGCTCTCGTGTGATGAAAGTTACACTTATTACATTTCGGAAGGTTTCCAGCATACCGACTAGTAGGTGATGGAGTGGTAGGTGTTGTGGCCGTATGAACAACAACTTTCTATTTTCCTTTTGAGGTCTCTTGTGTTGGTTACTCTCTTTCTTACTCCATGACTTTTGCTTATAGTCGTCCCTTTTTGTTAGCTCAGGAGTAGGGGTAAGGATCGTTGTATGTTGTTGTCTTTTTGTAGACCCTTTATTCGAACTGCCCCTTTTCATTCCAGAACTTTCGTTTTGAGTTCCTAGGTTTGTGGTTCGAAGTATCCTTGTTGGTAGACACTCATTGGTTTACTTGGTTGTCACAAAAATTTGAATTGTCGACATCGTTCCCATTTTTACTAGCGTTACTTGTGTTGAGATGTGCCATGATGACTGTCACGGCGACTGTGACCGCAGTTTGAAAAGTAGCTGAGTCTATATGCAGGAGTGGTGTTTCGTTGGTTGGTCGGTTATTTCCATGTGAAGACATGATTCTTTTACATGATGTGGAACGAGTTGGTTAGATAACTATGATCGTTGTTAGTTGGATTCTATAAGTATAATTTTCTCATCCTGTTATTCGGTTTCTATTGTTTTGACTTACATCCTTATGATGTATTTATGAATGAGGGTTGGAATAGGTATCATATTTAAGTTAAGTTTTAGCAAATTAGGGTATAGATGTTGAAATCTTAAGTCGATCTAGTTTCATGGGTTTTGGAAGAGGTTATCTCTCTTACTATTTCTAGTTATGAAGAAGGATGTCATATTCTTATCTCATAGCGCGAGTAATATAATTACCAACTCACTAGGTAATATTAATTATTAATTATACATTTAATGCAACATGTTCTCTACCACCTCGCATGCTTCACGAGTGGTTTGCTTTGTTCTCTTTCATATTTTTGGTGGTAATGATTTGTTATCTCCTGGTATCTATATAGGGTGCCCTTGATTTTTCTCAGGCATGTTGAATCTCCGTCATTGTTTTGATAGCCCTAGTTGAAGTTGTAGAGATTTATTATCCAATGGTAACTGTCCCTTTCTCTAAAGGGTGTAGGTGATAGAAAAGTTGGATTTATCGAAGGATTGGGTCTGTTTGATTAGCGAGGCGGTATTTTCCAGCTATAGGGTTAAATATGAAACGGTTGTAAGACTTCGACAGTGTTGTCGAGTTCAATAACATTGAACTACAATATATTAGATCAAAAAGGATAGTGTAGTGAGTTGCTATAACAGTTTATGACATGAACTATTTACATAGCCAAAGTATGAATTGATGGTGATGATCTTTAAAGGAAACAAGAGGTCTGTTATAATAGTCGGTATAGGAGTAACATAGAATTTGGAAATTTTGACCTTAGAGTAGGTCTACAATATACCACATAGGGGAAACTTGACATCATAGAGATCTAGTGAATCAGTACTTGCTAGACAGGAATGTTTACATGAAAAGAGTACTACTTGGAGTACATACTAAGGTTATTTCACAACCCAAAGGGGGAAGTGAGTAGATTATCGTCTACTTGCGACGTGAACTGTTCAGATGAGCCTTGGGTTCTGCCAACTAACGCTCCATATCGAGCATACATAATTCATACCTTGCCTGGCGTGCTCGATGTTCCCTGACTTCAGTTTGAGTTGTAGTTAGCTCTTTCTTCAAAGCTTCATTTTCATTTATGGTTGTTCCATGAGCCGATTCTAACTGTCGGATGTGAACTGTATTGATTTCGGTGTTCGCATCATTCTCCTCGGTTCGTTGGATATTTGCCCTTCCTTGCTCATCATTGCATGCTATCCGGCGAAACAGTATAGGAAGAAATCAATCTGCTAAGCGTCCCTCGCTCATATTGTAGAATCTTCGGTCTCCACTGTACGAAGGGGGTTAACCCTGTTCACTACTCCACCTATTCAGGTTCATTGCCCACAGAGGCGTCGGGACTTGAAATCACGGTCGCGGAATGGGATTTTGGATCGGATCCACTAAGGGTAGGTTATTGCCTTCGGGATCTGAGTTGGAGTCTCCTTGCATTCCTTCCTTGAATTCTTCTTTCGGTCTGACCTCTTCTTCTTCTTTTTCTTATTCGTCCATAATTTCTTATGGATCCTCTTCCGGATCATCCTCTATCCATCCTCCATTGTCTTGGTTCGGGTAGTAGGATTCCCCTGGTAGATGGAATCCGGCCATTGTGTCTATGCGAGAATAGGTATATGAGAATTGTGTAAGAACTAAGGCATGTAAATTCGAACATGGAGGTTTAAACTATTTTATTTACAAAATACTCCTATAGTATTTTAAATGTTATGTTTGATTCTAAAGTTTATATGTTTGGTAAGTTTTAGACTTGTTGCCCACTACAACTATTCCCTGGCATACGTTAGTCGCCTCTCGGATAAATATAGTTCATCAGGCTATATTCATCCCAGTTCCCGATTACATATTCAAAGGCATACATATAGTGCACAACTTATCTTTAATACATCTATATTGTTTTCCTTATGATAATGTTACTGTTATCAAATGTATGCATGTACAATTTCAATAAAACTATATTTTTAGAAGTATATCTCTTAATCAAATTGTTTTTGCCCAGTTGTGTTTATAGTTGTATATCAAAAATGGTTTTGATATACTTAGTTCACTATAAACAATGCTCTGATACCAATCTGTCACACCCCCAAACCTGAACGGCGAAAACATTCGGGGGGCGGAGGACGTCATGTACAATATCATAACAATTGAATAGTAAAGAAAGTACACACCACCATAATATATATTTGAAAAGTTTACATGATTGTTGTATTACAAGTTTCAAAAATCAAATACAATGTGATGCTCCAAATGATGTTACTAACGCCAGAGCATTAGTCCCCAAAAGTCGTTGCTAACCAGGTGTTTAGCGATTCCCTAAGAATACATATTATTTCAAAGAAAAACTGTCAACAATTAAGTTGGTGAGTTCATAAGTAGATATTTGTGTAAATGTATGCCATTCGAAAGTTCACGTTTATTTTCCAAAAAATCCGATATTTTCTTAATAAATGAGCTATGAATCATTGTTTGTATGAAATGAATGTATTCAACCAAGAAAAACCTATATTTTCCTAAAAGTGAGAAGCAGTCTTAAATGCTCAAGAGTGTAACTTGTAAGTAAATATGTCATACTTAAAGTGATGATGTATAGTTTTATTAGTAAACAAAACTATAGGAAGCTTGTATTTTCACGTAAAAATAACTGTAATATTACTTTTCCCGTAAAAACATAATACCATAATAATTGTCTATCCTGTGAGTTTTCATAACCGTACTATGATGGATTTTCCTGTAGCGACGTTCTTCAGGTGTCGAAATGTTATGACACTTGTAACCCTTAACCTGCCGGTCCGGCTGTAGCTAACGGGCAAGGTGCGGGATCATCAGTCCCGTATAAATCTATACACACTTATCACGTTCTCCGGACAGGAGACTCTGGTTACAAAACAGTGCTTTCTAGTGGTACCTTGATATGTATAGTGAAGAAGAATGCCTCATGGATTCTCAATTAAGTCACGTATTCTTAAAATGTATATGAGTGATTTCTAAAATGATTAGCCTTTCTATAGTGTTGACAAAGGCATAATAATGAGTTGTATTTTCTTGTATAAACGTAATGTTATAGTTGAAATGGTTACCCTTGGTATGATGTAGTATGCAAACATATAAATAAAACATATTTCTATTTATAAAGCATATTGTATAACATGAGGGTAAAGTTGTGATGTGTGATGTTTTGCATGTTAACAACTTCATATGATAGTTATAACAATAGTATGAAACGTATAGCAAAAGATTAATGTTTCACATGACTTTTGTCATGTGTTTACTTGTATTCCCCTCCCCCCCCCTGAAAAATGTTTAAAAGCGGTTAAAAAGAATTTAAAAGCGTAGTGATAGGGGTATGAACTCACTTGGTAGAAGTGACGATTTGATAAAAATGATGTTTAACTCGGGCAGTACTTCGAATGGAAATACGCACGTTTCTCGGGAACTTCGGGACTTCGGGCTTCCGTCAGGGCTTGGACATGTAACCAGGGCGTTGGGGTAGTCTCGGGATGCTTAACACAGAGTAAAATTGGAAAGGAGAGTAGAATTGAGCAGCCTAAACCCGAGACCTTCAGTTTCTATTTATAGTGAGTAATTTTGGAGTTCACATCGTGAACATGATGATGTTCATGTCGTGAACTTGGTTGTTATCCATCCGTTGACTCGACTTCTGACAGCCCGACTTTGGAACCCATCCATCACTAGCTCAAGTCGTGAGCTTCAGGCTCACGTCGTGAGTCCTCTAACAGTGTGGGAATTCGTGTCCCGAGATTCATAAACTCATACCTCTCGCATATGACCTCCGATTTTGACGTTCTTTATATCCATGCGTAGGTGAGATTGTTGTCTACAATTTTCGTTCAGACTCTGTCGGCTAATTTTGAATTTATTTTCAATGTTATATTTTTTCAAGGTCGGGACTGGAAAAGTCCGTTAAAAATCCATATCTTCTTCATCCGACGTCCGTTTTCGTCTTTCTTTTCATCGTTGTACTACTATTGTCGAGATCTTTGATTCTCGTTTAGGTTTTGTTGGCTAAAAGTCGCTCGATCTCTATTTTGAATTTTTAGCTATCTACTGCTATATCTGAAACTTAGGAAAATCATAACTTCTTTATACGTAGTCAGATTTGGACGTTTTTTAAGTACGTTTACGGTTTAATGTTATCTAGGACTTTCATTTGGATACCTAAGGATATAAAGCATTTTATTGAAATTTCACGTTTTACGCTTAACAGTGTTTTACCGATATTGTCGCGAATCTTCGATCGGTCATAACTTCTTCGTTATAACTCGGATTTCAGTGTTCTTTATATTTTTGGAAACCTAGTTATGATCTCTACCACTTTATCTAACCCAATTGAGATTTTTGAACAATTTATTTTTGACCTAAATTTGACTGGTGTTACAGTATTATTATTTAAAGAATTAAATAGTAAATGAAAACCGTGTTAAATTTTGTAGATGGATCTACCAATTACTGTAACACATCACCCAAATAACATTCGGTAAATTCTTGACAAAGATATTCTCAACCACTCCAACTTTTTGGACTGGCATAGAAATCTAAAAATCATTTTGAAGCAAGAAAAGAAAGATTATGTCCTTGAAAACCAAACCCCTGAGGAACCACCTGCTCTCCTAAAGGCTAAACATGATGCATGGATAAAGCATATAGTTAATTCACTTGATGTTTCATGTCTTATGCTTGCCTCTATAGTTCCCGATCTTCAGCGGGACCTAACACACTACACTTCCTTTGACATGATTGAACATCTCAAGGATATGTTTGGAAAACAAGCTTGAACCAAAAGGTTTGACATTAGAGCACTTCATTCCATGAAAATGAAGGAGAATGGGAATATGATCACACATGTTCTCTAGATGAAAAGCTATATAGATGAATTGGAGAGATTGGGCTCTGCATACCCACAAGACTTGGCTACATATATCATTATGAACTCTTTGCCAAAGTCACACAATGCTTTTATCATGAACTACAACATGAATGGGTGGTAGAAACCTATCTCTGAGTTGCATGAGATGCTAAAAAATGCAGAGAAGAATATCCCAAGTAAAACTCCCCAAGTGCTCATGATTAGGGAGGGAAAATTCAAGAAGAACAAAGGCAAGAACTTCAAGGGAAAGACATAAGTTGGCAAGGGAAAAGGGAAGAAAGCTCCTCAAAACCTACCACCCAAGAAGAAGGAAAAGGTTGCCAAAGATGACACATGCTTTGAGTGTGGAGTTGTGGGGCATTGGAAAAGGAACTGTCCTAAGTACCTTGCATAGTTGAAAAACAAGAAGGACGGGGAAGGCCCTTCAAGTATATCCATTTTCATAATTGAAATGGGAATATTTACTTTTTCATCTAACACTTGGGTATTAGATACTGGTTGTGGAACTCATATTTGTAATTTGTTGTAAGGGTTCGGAAAGAGAAAAGAAGTGAAAGCAGATGAGATGGTATTACATGTTGGCAATGGAGCACGTGTTGCGGTCCAAGCTTTAGGACATTTTGATTTATGTTTACCATATGGTCTGTACTTGACATTAGACAATGTGTGTTTAATTACTTCTATTACTAGAAATATCATTTCAGTTTCTCGTTTGAGAAAATATGGTTATGATTTCAAATTTGTTAATGATAACATTCACTCCTTCTTGAAAGGAATATTCTATTTTGAGGCTAGACCAATAAATGGAATTTATGAATTTAACCTAGATGATACCTTAAACAATAAGTACTTTTATCATGTTAACACCAAAAGGCCCAAACTGGATTTCAAACCAAACATATCTATGGCATTGTCGCCTTGGTCATATAAACAAGAAGCGCATATCTCAACTCCAAAAGAGTGGACTTTTGGGGGCAAATGACATTGAGTCATTTTGACATATGTGAATCGTGTTTATCTGGCAATATGAAAAAAATACCCTTTCTTTGGAACAAGTGAATGGGCAAGTGTTTTATTAGGCATCATACACACCGATGTATGTGGACCTTTCAAAACACTGTCAAGATATGGTGAGAGATATTATATCACCTTCACTGATGACTTCAGTCATTTTGGTTATATGTATTTGATGAAACATAAACATGAAGCATTTGAAAAGTTTAAATTGTTTGAAAGTGAAATTGAAAATCAACTCGACAAAACAATCTAAATCCTTTGTCCGGATAGAGGAGTACTTGATCCATGAGTTCCAAGACCATCTAAGGAGTCGTGGGATTATCTCACAACTCACTCCACCTAGAACACCACAACTTTATGGTGTTTCTGAGAGGATAAATTAGACCTTACTTGATATGGTTCGATCCATGATGAGTCGAAGTACTCTTACTTTATCATTTTGGAGTTATGCTTTACTCACCGCAGCCTGTATCTTGAATATGGCACCAATTAAGAAGGTAGAGAAAACACCTTATGAGATGTGGTATGGAAGACCTCCATCCTTATCTTATATGAAAGTTTGGGGATGCGAAGCTTATGTTAGACAAGAGACTTCCAACAAACTTGAGTCTAGATCTACCAATTGTGTTGGATACTATTCTTTTTATAACAACTTAGATACCGATTATTAGAAATATAAGAAATTGATCAACACAACAAAGGCTCTGATACCAGTTACTGTGTGACATATATATAAGTTTTAAAGAGATAAGATGCGGATATATATATATATATATATATATATATATATATATATATATATATATATATAAAGAATAAGAATTGTGGAATAAGTATAAATATGAAAAATATAAATGACGGAAAGCTATAATAATATAAATGATTGTATTTAAATGACGTATAAATAATATAAATGATTGTATTTAAATGACATAAAGCTATAATAAAGTATATAAGTATATAAATATATATCAAGTAGGTTCGTCAATAAATTGATGGAATTGGACTAATGGAACGACTGGTCGATATTTGGACTCTTGGAACGACTAGTCGATATTTGGACCCTTGGATCTTAATAGACTTTGTTTCTATTTGTTCAAAGATCAATACAGTGTTTGATAAGTAACAAAAAGTTCATTCGAAGCTCGGTTTTATGTAAAACAACTTGTTTACATAAAATTACAAAATACATGAGTTTATGTATTTGTATTTGAGGTATTTTTGGGTAAAAACATGCATACGGGTCATGTAAGATAAGGCACGACTAACACGGGTTGTGTAGGAAGGTTTAGGAGGGTTTTCTTGATCAGGGTCCTGAACACGGGCCGTGTTGGATTTAAGCTTGGATTAACACAGGCCGTGTTGAAGTACCAGAGGGAAACAGATGAGTACACATGCCGTGTCTGATTTTAGGCATGCTGAACACTGGCTGTGTTCACGCAGAAGTCAATTTCGGGATTTTTGTGGTTTGATGATTAGGTTTGTTTGTGATGTTTTGGCTAAGGTAATGGTGTTATGAGGATGTTTTCTAGGTTTTTTTTAGAGGTTGATATAAGGTGGTGAAAGTTTTATGAAGATGATGATGAATAGTGATGGGTTTTGTTGTTGATCTTGATGCATAAGGTTTTGGGTGTTTCATGGTTGTGTTTTGGTGTTTTGATGTAAGGGAGGTGTTTTAGTGGTGAATGGTGTGATGAACAAAGATCTTGAGGATGAAGAACCTTAAGTTTCAATAAAGAAGATGAAGATGGTTGATGGTGTTCTTCATTTCACTTGTTGATGATCTTGGTGTTGTTTACTTCATTGTTGTTTGATCTTGGTGTTCTTCACTTTCTCCAGGGATTTATCTTTTTCTTGAAGAAGATGAGGATTGTGATGTTCTTGGGAGTATTTGGTGATGTTGTAGGAAGTGTTACTAAAACACCAAAATGAACACGCTCTCACACACTACATACTCACGTATACATAAATGAGGTGAAAAAAATATCTAGTAGCACTTGAGTTATTAGTGAAAGAGTAATAGTTGGTGATGCAAGTTGTGGTAGAGGCTAGGAGAAAAAACGTGGGTCTTCATTTTCTACTTCATTTCCTTGACTTTTCCACTTTGTTGACTTTTCACACAAACATATATATATATATATATATATATATATATATATATATATATATATATATATATATATATATATATATATATATATATATGTTGTTGAAACTGCTTAGTCACACAACTAAATTTTCTCGTCTATGGGTTTTCTGTCATTCGCGTGTTTTTGTATATTCCGTTTTGATCACGCATTTATGCAACTTGAAATAACTGATAATATTTGTTAGATAATGCTAAAACAATTCGTCTTATTTCAGTGACGGTCACATACAAGGTCACATACAAAAACATTTTTCAACAATTTCCCCTATGTGATCTTTGCATAAATAAGGACATGTATGATATAATCACATTGACAGTATAACTTTTGAAGATTTGAAATAAAATATTTGTCAATAGTTAAGATATATATAAAACCATAGTAATTGATTGAAAGTTTGTGACTTGGTTTAACATATCTTATGTAAAAGATTTTCAGAAATTTGTTTCCGAATCAAAGTCTCGGGTTTGGTTATCAAAGGGTAGCCATATATGTATCTAAAGAAATTCCCTAAGATTTTATAGCATTATTAACGACGAAAAGTGGTCTAACAGGTCGATCAGAGGAACGCTAATAGATATAGCTCACACTTCACTTGGGTGTTTGGGTTGTTCTGGCAGCAAAACAAGTTAATGATCACTAAAAATGAGTGATATCTCTCTCTGACGACTCACACTCATATTCGAGGTGTTCAACTATGCTTTTCCTGAAAGTCACTTAGTCTCATTATTAGATAA
Source organism: Lactuca serriola (assembly GCF_051521515.1). Lineage (NCBI taxonomy): Eukaryota > Viridiplantae > Streptophyta > Magnoliopsida > Asterales > Asteraceae > Lactuca > Lactuca serriola. Next base: position 185,671,052 of record NC_136410.1, read on the forward strand.
TAAATCACATAAGTCTGGTTTCAACATTACTCAAAGGGTTTCTTCATTCATGCCATTAAAGTTCACTCTCTCTCCGTCGGGAAATACATGTAGAAGGGTTTAGCAATTTTCATAGTGCAGTTTGCAACTATGAATCTTCAGTGATGAAGGCTACAGTATCCTGGGAAATCCAATGTTGTTGTAGTTTCTTCTTTGATGGTATTCTGTTTATTGATCAATATCGATTTTTGTAAAAAAGATATTTTGTTTTAGCATTGAGAACTTGATACATTTGAGAAAATTGGATTTTTGAGAGTATTTATCTTGCGAGATTAAGATATCTTCTTTTGTGAAAAATGGTTGAAAATAGATCACGGGATCTTATGATGTTCATTTTGAAATAACCATTTTGTTGAAAAGTTTGTTTGAAAATACCAAATGTAGAATATTTTTGTTTTCTTTTGGTATTCCTTCGGTGAATGATTTGGCCCTTTTTGTTGATTCGTGTTTATCTTGATTCGTCTTTGAAGATTGAATGTGGATAGATCTTTGTTTTTCTTTGATAAGTGATTGTTGAAATCCTTTTCGTTTTGTCTATTCTTGTTGATGGATCACGGGATCTCAAGACTTCATTTTTGGTTGGCTTATATCTAGGTAGGGATTGGTGGCATAAAAGACAGTTTGTCTAGTATGTAAGAAGTGAATGTATCGTCCATGGTTATTTTGATATCTAAGTAAAAATGAGACCGTGACAAGGTATAATCGGGTATACCTTATAAGAAATAGTGACACACCAAAGCTCACAAGAAATGAATTCCACAGTGATATAGATTGACGAGGCACAAATTCTCACATGGGATTTTGTTTACATCTGAACCTCTTAACCTTATGTCCCTTGATTGTTTAAAATTTTCAATAATGAAATGAAATCGAAGGAAATAAAGTTATATACATTATGAAAAGTAGGAGATTTGAACCTTCGTTCTAATTGAGAATCAATATGACTTAAAATCTTCATCGAGCATAAGCATCTGAAAATTTAGTCAAGAGACGATTAATCACAAGGGTCTATGAATGCTTGCAATTCTTTTATTATACTTTTAATGATTTGTTTTTTTGAATGTTTTTGGAAATATTGGTTGTGTAAATGTTTTTGGTATTTTTGAAAAGAAAGCAATTTTCAAATGTTTTTGAATTTTCTTTTTGAATGAAAGTAAACACACTTTTGTACAAGCAAAAAGCAAAAGTTTAAGGATGGATGTTATCTGGATTTAACATTCCTAGACGGCCTAGGAAGTATTGAAACTTTGTTTCATCGAGAGCCTTAGTGTCACACCCCAAAACCAAGAACGACGGAAACGTTCTGGGGCGGAGGACGTCATGTACAGTATCACAACAATGTAAAGTAGTATAGAAGCAACAACATCATCCATTGCATTAATAATAGAATTATTATACAAGTGTGTTCTGTCAAATTTTGATAAACACTAAAGCATAAATCAAAATGGAAGATGAGTCTTGAACAAGCTCCATCTTCCCTAATCCTTGCATCGGTACCTGTCTATAGATGACCTGAGGATACAAGTAATTTTGAAAGCGAGTATCAACTTTGAAGCTGGTGAGATCATAAGTATTTTAGTGTCTTAATTTGTATGTAAGAAATTGTTTGTAAATGAACTGTAAGTATGGAAAAATGTAGATGAACTGTAAGTATAAAAATGTTTGTAAAACAACTATAAATGTTTGAAAAACCGTAGAAATCCCTATGATTCCTACTTTATATAAAGGTGTCTTCTACCAAGACTTAACTGTTCTCAATGTAGTCTTCTACCAAGACTTAACTGTTTTAAATGTTCGTTTCTTGTAAAAGTGTATAATTTTCCCAAGTGTAACTATCATTATCAAAATATAGTTTTTACATTAAATGTTTAAGTGAAATGATCACTAAATATATGAAAAGGGGAAATTAATGTAGTACTGTAGTGTTGTATTATAGGAACTACTGCTGTACTAACTACCTTAAACCGGATTTATATTAAGGTATCATGTGATAAATTGCACCATACTATTGACTGGTAATGACGACATATGAATGGTCGTAAAAACGGAATGACGTTTGACACCCGCAGACCTACAGGTCCGGCTGTAGCTAGCAGCAAGGTGTAGGATAGTCAATCCAGTATAGATCTATATGCAAACTCACACTCTCCCTCCAAGAGACTCTAGCTACAACTCGGGCCATGACATTTAAGTCATGCTCCGATACAGTGGATCATAATTTTTTTAACGTATTCATGTATATGTACTTATGTAAGCGTAATCATGTAAAAGTATATGAACGTATGCCTTTTCTACCCAAAGGCACTGAACTGATTGAAAGGAACTATTATGTCCATATATGTATACATGATATATAACTAATTTTTAAACGACCTTCGGACGGTACCCGATATCCCACCAGACCACATCTCAAGCGTGAAAAGGAAATAGGATGGATAGCCTTCCTAAGTCTTTTAAACATTACTTTTATAACTATACAAATATAGGCATGCTTATAATAAAATCTCTATGTAAATGTAATAATGTAATTGTATAGTAATGTACTGTAATGTTCTAGCTGTAATGTATGTTCTCTCTATGTAGCAAGTATTGACTCATGAATGAACTGACTCATTGTGTGATATCGCATTCTAGTAATAGTTCTAGTAATAGTTCTAATATCTTCCTAAACAACCCATATGGTAGCTTACTAGTAATATAACTGGTACGTATGAACATGGATGTATACCCTTGCTATCCAAGGGCATTGGATGAACTGGAAAGACCTTTTATGACTATATATGTACACATGATATATAACTAATATTTAAACGACCTTCGGACGGTACCCGATATCCCACCAGACCACATCTCAAGCGCGAAAAGGAAATAGGGTGGATAGCCTTCCTAAGTCTTTTAAACATTTCTTATATAACCATACATATAGAGGCATGCAATTTATAATAAAATCATAAAATAAGTTTTGTAAAAACCTTTGAACATAAATATTTTCTAAGAAAAGATCAACTTGATGTCGATCTATAAAAGGGTTTTGAAAGCATGGGTTTGATAAAACGGTTTAGTATAAAGAAAAATTTGTTGGAAACACAATTGTAAATAAGTTTGAAATGTAATATACAGAGTAAAATGTACAGTGTAATAAGGAGTTTTAAACATATAAAGTGTTTATGAAAATCATTTGAAGGAAACTGTTTGGTAAAACGGCTAATGAGTAGTAAATCATTTTAATGCTGCTTATTAATCACATGTGATTGATATAATAAGTAGGATGATTCTACTTGTATCCCCCAATAAAATATTTAAAAATAGGTACAATATCATAACAATTGAATAGTAAAGAAAGTACACACCACCATAATATATATTTGAAAAGTTTACATGATTGTTGTATTACAAGTTTCAAAAATCAAATACAATGTGATGCTCCAAATGATGTTACTAACGCCAGAGCATTAGTCCCCAAAAGTCGTTGCTAACCAGGTGTTTAGCGATTCCCTAAGAATACATATTATTTCAAAGAAAAACTGTCAACAATTAAGTTGGTGAGTTCATAAGTAGATATTTGTGTAAATGTATGCCATTCGAAAGTTCACGTTTATTTTCCAAAAAATCCGATATTTTCTTAATAAATGAGCTATGAATCATTGTTTGTATGAAATGAATGTATTCAACCAAGAAAAACCTATATTTTCCTAAAAGTGAGAAGCAGTCTTAAATGCTCAAGAGTGTAACTTGTAGGTAAATATGTCATACTTAAAGTGATGATGTATAGTTTTATTAGTAAACAAAACTATAGGAAGCTTGTATTTTCACGTAAAAATAACTGTAATATTACTTTTCCCGTAAAAACATAATACCATAATAATTGTCTATCCTGTGAGTTTTCATAACCGTACTATGATGGATTTTCCTGTAGCGACGTTCTTCAGGTGTCGAAATGTTATGACACTTGTAACCCTTAACCTGCCGGTCCGGCTGTAGCTAACGGGCAAGGTGCGGGATCATCAGTCCCGTATAAATCTATACACACTTATCACGTTCTCCGGACAGGAGACTCTGGTTACAAAACAGTGCTTTCTAGTGGTACCTTGATATGTATAGTGAAGAAGAATGCCTCATGGATTCTCAATTAAGCCACGTATTCTTAAAATGTATATGAGTGATTTCTAAAATGATTAGCCTTTCTATAGTGTTGACAAAGGCATAATAATGAGTTGTATTTTCTTGTATAAACGTAATGTTATAGTTGAAATGGTTACCCTTGGTATGATGTAGTATGCAAACATATAAATAAAACATATTTCTATTTATAAAGCATATTGTATAACATGAGGGTAAAGTTGTGATGTGTGATGTTTTGCATGTTAACAACTTCATATGATAGTTATAACAATAGTATGAAACGTATAGCAAAAGATTAATGTTTCACATGACTTTTGTCATGTGTTTACTTGTATTCCCCTCCCCCCCCCCCTGAAAAATGTTTAAAAGCGGTTAAAAAGAATTTAAAAGCGTAGTGATAGGGGTATGAACTCACTTGGTAGAAGTGACGATTTGATAAAAATGATGTTTAACTCGGGCAGTACTTCGAATGGAAATACGCACGTTTCTCGGGAACTTCGGGACTTCGGGCTTCCGTCAGGGCTTGGACATGTAACCAGGGCGTTGGGGTAGTCTCGGGATGCTTAACACAGAGTAAAATTGGAAAGGAGAGTAGAATTGAGCAGCCTAAACCCGAGACCTTCAGTTTCTATTTATAGTGAGTAATTTTGGAGTTCACATCGTGAACATGATGATGTTCATGTCGTGAACTTGGTTGTTATCCATCCGTTGACTCGACTTCTGACAGCCCGACTTTGGAACCCATCCATCACTAGCTCAAGTCGTGAGCTTCAGGCTCACGTCGTGAGTCCTCTAACAGTGTGGGAATTCGTGTCCCGAGATTCATAAACTCATACCTCTCGCATATGACCTCCGATTTTGACGTTCTTTATATCCATGCGTAGGTGAGATTGTTGTCTACAATTTTCGTTCAGACTCTGTCGGCTAATTTTGAATTTATTTTCAATGTTATATTTTTTACAGGTCGGGACTGGAAAAGTCCGTTAAAAATCCATATCTTCTTCATCCGACGTCCGTTTTCGTCTTTCTTTTCATCGTTGTACTACTATTGTCGAGATCTTTGATTCTCGTTTAGGTTTTGTTGGCTAAAAGTCGCTCGATCTCTATTTTGAATTTTTAGCTATCTACTGCTATATCTGAAACTTAGGAAAATCATAACTTCTTTATACGTAGTCAGATTTGGACGTTTTTTAAGTACGTTTACGGTTTAATGTTATCTAGGACTTTCATTTGGATACCTAAGGATATAAAGCATTTTATTGAAATTTCACGTTTTACGCTTAACAGTGTTTTACCGATATTGTCGCGAATCTTCGATCGGTCATAACTTCTTCGTTATAACTCGGATTTCAGTGTTCTTTATATTTTTGGAAACCTAGTTATGATCTCTACCACTTTATCTAACCCAATTGAGATTTTTGAACAATTTATTTTTGACCTAAATTTGACTGGTGTTACAGTCTTATTATTTAAAGAATTAAATAGTAAATGAAAACCGTGTTAAATTTTGTAGATGGATCTACCAATTACTGTAACACATCACCCAAATAACATTCGGTAAATTCTTGACAAAGATATTCTCAACCACTCCAACTTTTTGGACTGGCATAGAAATCTAAAAATCATTTTGAAGCAAGAAAAGAAAGATTATGTCCTTGAAAACCAAACCCCTGAGGAACCACCTGCTCTCCTAAAGGCTAAACATGATGCATGGATAAAGCATATATTTAATTCACTTGATGTTTCATGTCTTATGCTTGCCTCTATAGTTCCCGATCTTCAGCGGGACCTAACACACTACACTTCCTTTGACATGATTGAACATCTCAAGGATATGTTTGGAAAACAAGCTTGAACCAAAAGGTTTGACATTAGAGCACTTCATTCCATGAAAATGAAGGAGAATGGGAATATGATCACACATGTTCTCTAGATGAAAAGCTATATAGATGAATTGGAGAGATTGGGCTCTGCATACCCACAAGACTTGGCTACATATATCATTATGAACTCTTTGCCAAAGTCACACAATGCTTTTATCATGAACTACAACATGAATGGGTGGTAGAAACCTATCTCTGAGTTGCATGAGATGCTAAAAAATGCAGAGAAGAATATCCCAAGTAAAACTCCCCAAGTGCTCATGATTAGGGAGGGAAAATTCAAGAAGAACAAAGGCAAGAACTTCAAGGGAAAGACATAAGTTGGCAAGGGAAAAGGGAAGAAAATGTTTCCATGGGTTTCTTCTTACTAAGAGGGTAGATAAGTAAGTCATTACATGGAGAAATGAAGAACTGATCCAAGTAAGAAAGACGTACCCTACTCATTTGGTTCATGAAAACTATGAGCGTATTGGTCCTATCCGAAGGTTATCACTACGGACTCGAAGTGTCCGCATCGAGTTCGGAAGATAGTATTCCGGACATCCTTCCCTAACACTCAAACTGGTGATTTTCGGATCTTAGATCCATTCCTGGAAGTAATTCTTTCCTTGTGTTTGCTCAACCATTTCATCTATGCGAGGCAGAGATAACGATTTCTAATGAAAAATCTTGACGGAGTACTCGATAGCCGAGGTACATATGATGCGATCCGTCGATCTCTGGAAGAATATGACCGGGGTTCTCTAGGGTGAGAATCCTAGTCTTCTAATTCTATCTCTGTGTGGTTCGCTAAGTTGTCTGTACTGTTCTTGTATCTCCGGAGTGTTTAGACTGTAGGGAGATCAGTTTACGGGAGTCATACTGGGTTCTAAGTTGGTTCACATGACGATGCGATTACTCGTATACTTAGGCAGTTCTCCGTCCTGAAGTTCATATTAGAATTCATACATGGTTTCACAATCACAGCCTCGTGTATATGAGTCGTATATAATTAAGATTGAAAAGGTAGTCGAATAACTGATTCTTCTTTAAGCTCACATCCCATCGGGGAAAAAGAAGTTAAAGTGGAATCATCAATTCTAAACATGTAGAACCTTGATTATATATCACTCTTATGCATACATTCCTCAGTGATAGATCAATTGTATGAATCCTTGGATTGAACTTGACGTACTGCACGAGTGGTACTTCGGGGATTTCTTCGGAAAGAAAATAACTAAGAGGTACTCCTGGCATGAGTACTTCGGTGTTCTGATATGATGGCTTTGATGGGAAAGCGATCTAGAAGAAAGAGATGTACGTAAGAAGCTGATTGTTTCTTGATGACGACATGATTCTGATAGCATGAAAGATAAGGATTTTGTGAGCGATTCTGGTTGACCCTAGATTTACTTCGATTGCTCAACAAAAGAGTAAGAGTATGTTCTCGAAAGGTTGACCTACATCCCTATGATGTAGTCCTAGTACAGAATGGAAGTGAGTTTGTAGAATGGTCTCAAGACGTTTGTCGTTCAAGCCAAGGTATCGTAGGTTGGTGAATAACATGATCCAACCACTGAAAGAGACATGGAAATGTCTCCGGAGCTGAATTACTATAGTCCAATGACTTGACTAAAGCATGTATCAGATAGACTCAAATGAAAGAATGATAAGAGTAATTGTATAAAGAATGACACATAAGTTAGCCGACTGTCAAAATCTTTGATATTCATGACGTAAAAGTTTGGGAAAATGACCTTGTAAAGGTCTTACATCATATCCAGAGAAGATAATTCTTGACAGCATAAGGACCTATCCTAAAGTACTTACAGTACAAGATAATTTCATAGAAAATGCCTCATCGGGCATAGACAGAAAAACGATTTCTTTTAATAGGGAAAATAAAGTAAAGCGTCTATTACTGGCGACGGTCATCCCTATGGCGTAGTCGGAGCTCTATGACTTCGGCTCGTGATTTAGCCAGTGCTTGCAGCAGGGTTTCATGGTTTCTCTCTGATCTCTCCCGAGCATTTTCTAGACGTATGGTGTGGAGGGTATGCATTCTAGCATCGGTGACAACTTCGGTAATCTGAAATAGGGCTGTCCTGCCTTGAATCTCATTTTGGGCCACTCTGCGGACCAAGATTTGCAAGATTCTGTATGCTGAGCCCCCATTGCTCAGGTCGTAAAAGCTTCGGTCGCCATTAAATGGCATGGGATGATCTTGTCCTTGACTCCATGTTTCCAAGCCTTCCACCCACTCAGGGGTCGGGCCATGAAAAACCGTACGAGGGTTAGGAATTGGAAAGGGAGCTGTTTGGGGTAGGTTCTCAACCTCTGGTTCGGAATTAGCATCGTACGAAAGGTCTTCATCATGGTGATCATTCAAAGGGATAGGATGATCATTATCTGGTTCTTCTCCAAACCAACCAGCAATGGCCTCATTCAGGAGGTATTGGTTGCCGTGGGGATGGAGTCTAGCCATGTTATCTATGCGAGAATTGGGGTAAGAAATAATTATTAGATGAACTATCTAGATAATTATTTAGAAAATCTTCATTAGTTACATCGCTATTTGTGAAGTGCATACTAGTTATATGTAATCAAAACAGGATAGGCCTTCGAATAAGTGACCTTAACTCCATATTCACACAGAATAGGGGTAAATTAAATTTTCACAGATTCTCAGTCTATAACATCCGAATTACATATAGGCTTAGTGTATCCACTTAGCAACTATCAACTTAGTAATGAAGATCCCGTTTTAGTTCTCAAGTATAACGTACTTATAGTAACACCAAATACTCCTATTGTATTTTAAGTTTAATGTTATGTTCTATTGTTCTCATTGTGGTAGGGCTGGTAAGATTTTAGCATTGTTGCAACCACACAATTAAACTTAGGCACATGCTAGTCAACCCTCGGATAATATAGGTGATCAGGCTATATCTTCCCAGTTTTGACCATATGTCTCTAAGCCCACCTGCGTTTCCCAACAATTGTAATTCTTTTGTACTGTCCTAGTGACACTGATTTTGTATGAATACAGACACGTATACTTTATTAAATATTTTATTATTTAAAGTATAAACTCTTGGTCAAAGTATTTTTATCCCTTATGTATTTATAGTTAGTATATCTTTTATGGGTTGATATACTTAATTAACTATAAACAATGCTCTGATACCAATCTGTCACACCCCAAAACCAAGAACGGCGGAAACATTCTGGGGCGGAGGACGTCATGTACAGTATCACAACAATGTAAAGTAGTAAACAAGCAACAACATCATCCATTGCATTAATAATAGAATTATTATACAAGTGTGTTATGTCAAATTTTGATAAACACTAAAGCATAAATCAAAATGAAAGATGAGTCTTGAACAAGCTCCATCTTCCCTAATCCTTGCATCGGTACCTGTCTATAGATGACCTGAGGATACAAGTAATTTTGAAAGCGGGTATCAGCTTTGAAGCTGGTGAGATCATAAGTATTTTAGTGTCTTAATTTGTATGTAAGAAATTGTTTGTAAATGAACTATAAGTATGGAAAAATGTAGATGAACTGTAAGTATAAAAATGTTTGTAAAACAACTGTAAACGTTTGAAAAACCCTAGAAATCCCTATGATTCCTACTTTATATAAAGGTGTCTTCTACCAAGACTTAACTGTTCTCAATGTAGTCTTCTACCAAGACTTAACTGTTTTAAATGTTCGTTTCTTGTAAAAGTGTGTAATTTTCCCAAGTTTAACTATCATTATCAAAATATAGTTTTTACATTAAATGTTTAAGTGAAATAATCACTAAATATATGAAAAGGGGAAATTAATGTAGTATTGTAGTGTTGTATTATAGGAACTACTTGTTGGGTTTTGGTCCTAAGAACATCCTATGTGCTCATACAAACCCTAATGCTTGGATCTAGGTTTCTCTATTGTACATGCAAGTTATCCAAGACTATAAACCCTAATTATAGCATACAAGTAATCATATTAACATGAAAATAGGTTTATAATGTTACCTTGATTGTTATGTTGCAATAACAATCCCAATTCTTCCTTGAATTGACTTTGGAAGGCTTAGAGTCACAAGTGTCACTCCTCTAATGGCTTACAAGCACCAAGAGCAAATGTAGAAGGTATAAAGAGAGGAGAGGTATAAGAATTCGTCCCTAAGATGCCTTAGGAAGGTCTAGAAGAAATCATGAGCCAAAGGGGGTTTATATAGGTGTAGAGATAGGGTTTCAGTCCTTATCCTTATCTAGTTGCTTGCTTACCAAGCAACCCATAAGATAAGCCTTGAATCCTTATCATGGTCGAATTCTAAGGCCCTTATCACCTCAAATTCGTCCAACCTATCCTTAAGATAATCCTTACCTTATTTTGTAACTATCACGTAATTACAATTCAGCCCCTCTAGTTTAATTAATTACATTTGATCACAAAATTAATTCTTAATTAATTATTGACCAATATTAATTAAACAAATATGATTTCTCCTTTGATATATTATTCTTATAACATATTAATAAATCATAATAACCTCTTTCTCTATTTATTTCTCCAATCAAGTTGCTTTGGTGAAGGCAACCCAAAAGGACCATGCACCATCGGGTCAAGTACATACCAAAATAGTTATGGACTTAGACACTAATCCAACAGTCTCCCACTTGGATAAGTTTAATAACTATTATGCGTATGACTTCAGATCCTGATCTGCAATCGTAGCTTTCGAAAGCCGCTGTCAACTCTGATCATATCAGATATGTGTGTCCTTAGATAAGGGATCATATATTCCTCCATTCTAGATATCATATGAGACATGATTTCAAATCAGTCTCTTTGTACTATATCTCGATTCCCAATTGATGACGACTGACTAATTGAACAAATCAAATTAGCCCTAGCCCGGCCGAGCATTTACGTTTGTCATCACAAAATCATCGAGGGGCCCAAAGATATCGCTTTTATCCTACCTTGGATAAAAGGAACGGATAAACTTTGATACAATGCTTGCTTGCACTTACTCACCGAATCACACACAACAATATGTTTTATAACACCAAGTTACTAGTGCGTTTACATATTATCAATTTGCAACCGATTTGCAAGATACAACTCACACATCTCGGTTTCAAGAATATAAGATGTTATCGTCTCACCAATCACTCGTGATACAATTCATGGATTGATCCAAGTGAGCGTGGGTTTAATCCAATGCTCAAATTCATATTCATAAGCACTCATGAATGTTGCAGCAAACATTTGCTTATGTCTAATACTCTTTTAGACAATCCACACACCAATTCACGACAGTCTTCATTCATATCTACTTCCAACATATGAATGACTGTGGCTCGTTTGAAAAATTCGATTATTCTTAATAAACTCAATTATTCTGGAAGTCAAAACATGCAAATGTGAAACACAAGAATAATACTAATCCCATATGGCCTCAAACCCTTGAGCATAAATACAACACCTTTCATTTATCACCATATCGATTACTCATTATTTGTCGTTTCGGGTAATCAACTTCTTACTTGAATTATTACACTTGTCCCATGCTCCTAGCTTGCACACAATGTTTACCTATGGTTCTCACTTTGTGAAATAGATCAAATTGAACACATTTCCAATCATTCTCATTTCACAACTCAAAATCCGTTTTTCATAAGTTAAAGAATATCAAATTCTTGCTACTTATAGAATATGCTAGATTCTAACATTCTATGCAACTATCCTTTCGTAATGTCACTGCACCAAAGTCACAAAGACTATTGCCAATGATATTACATAGTCCTCTATCGGAGATTGTTACAAGACAATTCCATAGACGTGATGTCTCTTACTAAAAGTACATTCTTTGAACATCCTTTTGCATAGAAGTTTCTAATCTAGTCATAGATTTCTCAATATTCAACTCCCAATATGGACACACTTCCATATGTTCCATATGACAACTCATTCTTAATAGAATCTTTTCTATTCATAATAGAGTCGATATGGTCCATCCAATATGGAAACATTTCCATATTTTCTAATACTATACTTCCAACTACTCACAAGTAACCAATCCTCGTCGAACTTTGGATTGTCCTTTGATAGTTGTTTAATTATTTTAGTCAAAACCAATTCTAGTCCCTTTTCCCTCTAAATGTGCTCGACATTTGGAAAGTTTTAGAATGGTCAAACATTAAAACATTTGCAATCGATCCTATACCCGAAGTGTATGGGACACGACGCATAATGTTTTATTTGCTATATTCTCAAAATTCGAATTGTGAAGAGAAATGTCGTAATCATAATCGAAATTTAAGAACACACTATGTACATTTGACTAAATTTATTAACATTCCACAACCTAAGCCTTTAGATTTGAAATGAAGCATCATATTCTCTCCCTTAATTATAGCAAAACAACTATTCCATCCTTACAACTTTACAAAGAATGATTCTTGTTTTCTATAATTAATATTGCCAACTTACAATACTTTCCTTAATAATCATACAATCATAACATTTATGCTCCCACTATCACGATGATTATTATAAACATAACACTTATGCTCCCACTAGCTTCGACATGTATTCAGAAACAACTTAACTTCCAGAAAACAATACTTATTGAATTTCTTAAGTTCATGTTTCTAATACTTAGTGCTTTGATAATATTTTATCAATGCTTCTTGTACTTATACACCTTTGCCTTAGATAGTTCATATGTGTGTCTAAACAATTAAGACTAATTGCCAAACCTCACAACTCAAATTATGGAAAGGGATACCGTAACCATAATCGAATTCGAGAATGCAATTTTACAATCACTATCTTCTTAAAATCTTTCATAGTGAAAGCATTTCCTCACAATCATTTTCATGAAGGATGAAATCTTATGACACTTAGATTTAAACGGTGTATTTGTTCCTATCCATCTGAATTTGTCAAAACCAAAGTTTACGACAAATTCAAACTCATATGGATCGAACTTTCTTAATCTTGATTTCTTGTCTTATGGTAGCACAGCTGCCCACCATGTCTTCCAAGTACTTAAGCAGCTCACGCTTTCCTATCAATGTACCTTTCATTGATTAAGGTGCTTTGCCTTTTATGCATTCAAAATGAGAACTCATAGGACTCACATGCATAATTAACTCAATTGGATTGGCATAGAAACAAAATAATGTCAACACGATAGGTTGTAAACCTCAACTCGTGTGCTAGTGATGATCGATAAGGTTTATTTGATTTGTTCTTGAAACCTTTCAAGACCATTAAGACTCCCACTGACTCCTTGACATATAAGATTCTCTTGTCAACAAACATTTCTTGACAAACAAATATTCAAGAGTTAGTGTAGCTTTTATCAAAAGATTTCATAAATTGGTCCTAGTTGGTCTTTGTCTTATCCAAGACATCACAACTTTCCACATTTGATGAATGCTATAAACCTTCTTAATACTTATCACTCAATGTCACAATCTTAATTCTAAGACTTGTTTTGGAACAAAGTATGATTGACTTCTTGATTTAACGATTTCTTCAATTCTTGATTCCTCTTCTTAAACATACAATTGTACTAAGACTCACTTAGAGGATCAATTGAGATATGGTTCTTAATCATTAAGACCTATCATAAAGCATAAAAGCTACTCTCCCTTCTTCTTAGAATGGAAAAACTTTTATCTTTCTGCCTACTTGATTCTTCTTATTCGTTCTACTATTGATTTAAACCTTTTTAATCAATTCCGAATTACACTTAATCTTATAAGTGTAATCATATTTACTAAACATTTAGTAAACCATGACGAATATCTTGTTACTCTTATGGTGAACTTGATCAACACGCAACTTTGTGTGCTTGATCTCCTAGTCCTTCACTTGACACTTTGTCAATGAATTAGTCGAATTTCCAAATATGAAATTTCTCATTCATTGTGCAACCAAGTTGCATGATTCCAAGTTTCTGTCCAATTGAAACTTGGGCGATAAGAAACTCTCCCTATTTGGTAAATTCTCGACTTTCCATAAATAATATAATAAGAACCAAATCCATTATTGTTAATAATAGAAACATTTTAAAATCAATTTTTCATACACACCATTGCAAGGATAATATAAAATCAAAAATTATTTTATGCGGAAAAATTTGTCCTTACAATGAAACTCATTGAAAAACTTATGCTAATACATCTTTCTTAGAAATCTAATTCTAACTCTAAGTAGTAGCTTAAGAATCTAATCTTCGAGAAATGCGATCGAAATCCATTCCTTCACGGTTAGATTCTGCTCACTTTTTCCTTTAAGCTCCCTTTCTTTTCTTCGATTCTGCAAAACATCAATTGTAATCTTATCACATTATGTATTAAGAATCTAGAATAGAAGCTTAAAAGAGTTATTTAGTGGATTTTACCTATATTAGAGCCATATGTTTTGACTCTCCCATCTCTTAGATCTCTTAGGTAAATGGGGCAGCTTCGTCTCTAATGCCCTTTCTCTTGGTAATAAAAGCAAATTGACTCTTTTGGAACGTTACATGGAACTACTTCAGACATTGCCTTTCTCTTATGATCAGACTTTTCGATCATAGCATGTCTTTCGTTGCCATTGTCTATACCCATAGAGGTCTTGAAGGCAGATTCAACAATCAACTTTGCTTTTCTATTGCGCCAAACCATTGCTGATTCGGCAACAATAAGCATATAAGTGAGATCTGTAAGGTTCACGTTGTGGTTCATCATATAGTACTCTCTTACGAACTCACTATATGAGTTAGGAAGTGACTGAAGAACCCAATCAACAGCCATTTCCTCACAGACAACGGATCCCAACATTCTTAACCTATCAATGTTTGACTTCATCCCTAGGAAGTGTGCACACACCGGCTTTCCTTCTTTATGTTTACTTGCCAAAAGGGCTTGAGTGATCTTGAACTTTTCAAGCCTTTGAACTTGTGGGTTGGGGAGAACAATAGGAGGAGGAGGAAGTGAAGCATGATCTCTTGTTCCTCGATCGAATCGTGGAATATCATCTTCATGTGGAAGGCTTGTTCCACGGGATTTGGGAAAACCATAGTTGTCGAACTCTGACATCTACAAAATGGGAGAAAACGAATTCAAGTTAGTTGATTGATTGAGTCCTTAGTAAATCACCCAGATGAGATACTAAGGCTAGGACCCAACACAATATTCTACAACTCGGGAGAGGGATGCCGTAACCCAAACTGCAGAACATTTGAAGGTAAGTGAATGACGATTCACTAATTTCCACCATGAAAAACGAAAAAGAAATTGAAGTTTTAAATCTATGAAAACTCCTAGATCCTTTGAGATTCATTGAACATTTCAATGGCATGTTTAAATCTCGATATACCCCTCTTGTTTGTGACTGGGATGTTGAGGATCACAAAGCGGGTGTGAATAACCATGCAAACTTACATGGTGCCCTCACATGTTACAGTCACCTATTCGATGTGCCGGTAAACCACACACGCTCCACCGAACTATGACAAACATTGAGTCACCCTTTGCTATCTTTGCTTAGAACCATTTAGTGTGCCGGTAAACCACACACGCTCCACTAACGTCTTCGCGAGGGCACAAAGTGTAATTTCATGGAATTGCATCAATTCACTTTTGCCTAAGTAACTAAGATTGGGAATTTTATGAAAACATTTAGTTACTTTTATACTATACTTCATTATACTTATAATGGAAGGTTTTGTCCTATCCTACCCGTTCGGATAACGACCCTCCATTGGTCAAGAGTGCGGTGGGTAAGAGTGGATACCCATTCAATCGCCATTTTATAGGCAATTTCTTTAAACACCCCTCATAGACCAGCTTCGTGAATGAGGCCTACTAACGGTAAGACTGAATTTTACTCATACATATATATATATATATATATATATATATATATATATATATATATATATATATAATGTTAGACTTTTAATGTTATACATAGGATAGGGTGTATTTTATACTTTCAAAATACTAGGTGGTCTAATTTAACAATTATACTTTTAATTCAATTAAATTGTAAACCTAAACTTTTATGGATTTATTAAACCTCTTTTAATTATACACCTTAATTAATTAATAAAACCATAAGGGTGTGATTTGAACTTTTTCAAAACAATACTAGAGTTTTAGAATTTAACATTCCTAATTAAACTTTTAATCAACTTTTAAATTCCAAAACTTGAGGGCTAGTTTTGAAACATTTCAAAACATTAGGGTTTAGAATTTAAATATACATCAAAATTAAACTATTAATCAAAATTTAAACTCCAAAACTTGAGGGCAAGTTTAGAAACCTTTTTCAAAACATTAGGGTTTTAACTATTTAAATTTCAAAACAACAAAACTTTTGGGTTCAAATTTAAACTATAAAACTTAAGGGGAAAATATGAAACATTTCATAACATAAGGATCAAATAACAAATAATATAAATTAACAATTAATTACATAATTATCCATATTTAATTTATTTAATGATTTCTTGCAAAACAATTTACCAATTTAATCAAAATAATTAATCAATTATCACATAAGGAAACAATTATCGTATTAATTGATAAATATATTCAATTAGATCAAGAATATAGTCAAATATATCATAAAATCGGATTAATATTGATCTAATATGATAAGGTAACTATCCCAAAGCAAAACTAGCAAGAAATCCCGAGATATGCTCCATCTGACGAGTTGACTCGTCGAGTCAGGATTGGACTCGTCAAGTCTGCATGGACTCGGCGAGTTTAGCTATGGACTCGGCGAGTCTAGCCTCCAGAACATCAAAAAATCGAATTTTCAATCATCTAATGCATCAATACAATAGAAACCAATCTAGGCTCTGATACCATTGTTGGGTTTTGGTCCTAAGAACATCCTATGTGCTCATACAAACCCTAATCCTTGGATCTAGGTTTCTCTATTGTACATGAAAGTTATCCAAGACTATAAACCCTAATTCTAGCATACAAGTAATCATATTAACATGAGAATAGGTTTATAATGTTACCTTGATTGTTATGTTGCAATAACAATCCCAATTCTTCTTTGAATTGACTTTGGAAGGCTTAGAGTCACAAGTGTCACTCCTCTAATGCCTTACAAACACCAAGAGCAAATGGAGAAGGTATAAGGAGAGAGGAGATGTATAAGAATTCGTCCCTAAGATGCCTTAGAAAGGTCTGGACGAAATCATGAGCCAAAGGGGGTTTATATAGGTGTAGAGATAGGGTTTCAGTCATTATCCTTATCTAGTTGCTTGCTTACCAAGCAACCCATAAGATAAGCCTTGAATCCTTATCATGGTCGAATTCTAAGGCCCATATCACCTCAAATTCGTCCAACCTATCCTTAAGATAATCCTTACCTTATTTTGTAACTATCACATAATTACTTAATTACATTTGATCACAAAATTAATTCTTAATTAATTATTGACCAATATTAATTAAACAAATATGATTTATCCTTTAATATATTATTCTTATAACATATTAATAAATCATAATAACCTCTTTCTCTATTTATTTCACCAATCAAGTTGCTTTGGTGAAGGCAACCCAAAAGGACCATGCACCATCGGGTCAAGTACATACCAAAATAGTTATGGACTTAGACACTAATCCAACACTACTGCTGTACTAACTACCTTAAACTAGATTTATATTAAGGTATCATGTGATAAATTTCACCATACTATTGATTGGTAACAACGACATACGAATGGTCGTAAAACGGAATGACGTTTGGCACCCGCAGACCTGTAGGTCCGGCTGTAGCTAGCAGCAAGGTGTAGGATAGTCAATCCAGTATAGATCTATACGCAAACTCACACTCTCCCTCCAAGAGACTCTAGCTACAACTCGGGCGATGACATTTAAGGCATGCTCCGATACAGTGGATCACAATTTTGTTAACGTATTCATATATATGTACTTATGTAAGCGTAATCATGTAAAAGTATATGAACGTATGCCTTTGCTACCCAAAGGCATTGAACTGACTGAAAGGAACTATTATGTCCATATATGTATACATGATATATAACTAATTTTTAAACAACCTTCGGACGGTACCCGATATCCCACCAGACCACATCTCAAGCGTGAAAAGGAAATAGGGTGGATAGCCTTCCTAAGTCTTTTAAACATTACTTATATAACTATACAAATATAGGATTGCTTATAACAAAATCTCTATGTAAGCGTAATTATGTAATTGTATAGTAATGTACTGTAATGTTCTAGCTGTAATGTATGTGCTCTCTATCTAGCAAGTATTGACTCATGAATGAACTGACTCACTGTGTGATATCGCGTTCTAGTAATAGTTCTAGTAATAATTCTAATATTTTCCTAAACTACCCATATGGTAGCTTACTAGTAATATAACTGGTACATATGAACATGGATGTATACCCTTGCTATCCAAGGGCATTGGATGAACTGGAAAGACCTTTTATGACTATATATGTACACATGATATATAACTAATATTTAAACGACCTTCGGACGGTACCCGATATCCCACCAGACCACATCTCAAGCGCGAAAAGGAAATAGGGTGGATAGCCTTCCTAAGTCTTTTAAACATTTCTTATATAACCATACATATAGAGGCATGCAATTTATAATAAAAGCATAAAATAAGTTTTGTAAAAACCTTTGAACATAAATATTTTCTAATAAAAGATCAACTTGATGTCGATCTATAAAAGGGTTTTGAAGGCATGGGTTTGATAAAACGGTTTAGTATAAAGAAACATTTGTTTGAAACAAAATTGTAAATAAGTTTCAAATGTAATATACAAAGTAAAATGTACAGTGTAATAAGGAGTTTTAAACATATAAAGTGTTTATGAAAATCATTTGAAGGAAACTGTTTGGTAAAACGGCTAATGAGTAGTAAATCATTTTAATGTTGCTTATTAATCACATGTGATTGATCTAATAAGTAGCATGATTCTACTTGTATCCCCCCCCATAAAACATATAAAAATAGGTAATACATTGATTAAGGGGGTATGAACTCACCTGTTGTGGGTGATATGAATGAACTGTAGAGGTAGGACCACTAGGTGTCAAGTGAAGTGTTGAACACACTTATGATCCTAGTTAACATATAATTTCACATATATGTAACAAATTAGTCTATAATAAAATAATAAACAAGTCAAGACACCCTAGGACATGCTAAACACCTTTATCAAGTGTTATTAGCCTCTAGGATTGCATCTAAGTGTTTGTAGGTGAAGCTATTGTGTGTAGGGCTCAAGGAAAACTCCATAAGGGAGTTCACGACGCTAACAATACTACCAAATGAGTTTACGGCCGTGAAATCATGAGTTTACGGCCGTGAACTCATGAGTTTACAGCCGTGAACTCATACTTATGTGTCCATTTGATGTTTGATGCTCTATAAGGCCCTAATAAGCATTTCTACTTAATGGCTTGGTCTATGGAAGAGTTTAGGGCATAATATAACTCCTTTTAGGAGTTTACGGCCCTGGGACCATATTCCCTTGGAGATTACGGCCGTAATCTCCCTTGGGAGGGTGTTTATGGTGTTTTCAAGTCTCTAAATTAACTAGGAACTAAACTAGGCTTTTGTACTTGGCTTTAGAAGAGTTTATGGCACCATTCGGCACCATTTTATGGAGTTCACGGCCCTAGAACCTTTTGGGCCGTGAACACCTTACTCTTGGTGTTCTAAGTGTGTTAGCTAGTCCAAAACACATTAGGGTACTTGTCTAAATTAGCCTCTTGGCTTAAGGAAGGTTTTTAAGGGCATTTTGGCACTTAAACATGGAGTTCACAGCCCAAGAACACCCTTGGCCGTGAACTCACTTTTCATCCTTGTTTCTAATTGATTTTGGTGTCCTAAATATGTAATGAAGGCTTCTATTTTGAGTTCTAACGCTTTGAGGGACTTTAGGACACTTTTAGCCCTTAAAATGGAGTTTACTCTCCGCGTGTTCTTAGGCGGTAAACTCCCAAATCTTGGGGTCTTGATCTCATTTTGATGTTTTCTAGTCATATACACACTAGCATACAAGCCTAAGGTAGTTACCTAACATGGGGAAAAGACTAGGTAGAATTTAAGCCACATATGGGAGTTTACTCTCCAAGAACGTTCTTGGGCGGTAAACTCTCGAATCTCACAGATTTGATATGTAATCTAAGTTATTAAGCACATTATAAGCATTATAAGACAACTAGAGAAGTGTACTCACGATTTGGGATAAAAACCCGAAGATCCGTGAGAGAGAATTTTGACTTTTCTCTAAATGGAATGTAACTCATGAACCAATTTGGTTCAGAATTCTATTTATAGTCCTGAGATATTTTTGGCAGAAAATATTTTTATTCCCGAAATGATTTCTAATATAACAAAGTGTTGGCATAACAGTGCTGCACGAAACCCTAGTGCATCCACTCTCCTGATATCTCCTTAAGTGTAAATCCTAAAAAACTTCCAAACTTATACTCGAAGTCTGGAATTTCATTGAAATTGTTCTAACTTCTATTGGCTTGATATGCTTTGTTCAGAATGGAAATTTCGGGTTGTCACACTTAGTGAGGACATCGGCAATTTGATCTTCGGAGTTGATGAAGTGTAGTTCGATATGACCCTTTTGAATGTTGTCTTTGATAAAGTGATATTGAAAGTCAATGTGCTTTTTCATGGAATGGTGAACGGGATTGTGAGAATGGCAATTGCATTGGTTGAGTAACAAAATATGGGAATTTGTGGGATTTTGAAGCCATAGTCCTGCAATTGAGTTTGCATCCATATGACTTGTGAACAACAGCTGGCGGCAATGACATATTCAACTTCTTCTGTTGATGTGGACATACAAGTCTGTTTCTTTGAAGTCTAACTCACTAGTCTACCTCCTAGGAATTGACAGCTATTAGATGTACTCTTCATATCTAGCTTGCATCCTACGTAGTCTGAGTCGGTGAAAGCGTTCAACTGAAAATCAGATTTAGCTGGATACGAAAGGCCAAGTTTGGGACCGCCTTTAAGGAATTTGAAGACGCGTTTCACAGCAACTTCATGGGATTCCATAGGATTTTGCTTGGTATCTTGTACAGACACATGTAGAAAACATGATGTCACGTCTGCTAGCAATAAGGTATAAGAGTGATCCAATCATTCCTCGATATCTTTTCTGGTCCATGGGTTTGCCATTTAAGTCTGCATCAATATTGTATTTAAAAGCCATTGGGGTTTTTGCGGTATTGGATTTGTCCATTGAAAAGCGAGTGAGTAGGTTTTTGACATAATTCTCTTGGTTGATGAAAATCCCATCAGTTGACTGTTTGATTTGAAGTCCGAGAAAAGTAGTCATCTCCCTAATCATGTCATCAACATATATTTGTATGATTAACAGATGTTTATTAAAGATTTTACGAAATAGGGTTTAATCGATTGAACCTCTTTTTAAACATGATTCTTCGAAAAAGGTTGACAACATGGCATACCAAGCTCGGGGTGCTTGTTTCAAGCCATAGACAGCTTTCTGCAATTTAAACTGGTGATCTAGAAATTTGGGATCTTCGAAACCTGATGGTTGTTAGATGTATACTTTGGGATCTATCTCTCCGTGTAAGAATGCACATTTAACATCCATTTGGACTACTTTGAAATTCTTATGTGCAACATATGCACGAAAGATGCGAATTGCTTCAATTCTGGCAACTGGAGCATATGTTTCATCGTATTTGATTCCTTCTTGTTGTGAATATCCTTTGACTACAAGATGTGCCTTGTTTCAACAAATCATTCCTTGATCGCCAGTCTTGTTTCTGTATACCCATCTTGAACTTATAACAGTAACATCGGGTGGAGTAGGAACAAGATTCCATACATCGTTTCTTTCAAATTCTGCTAACTCTTTTTGCATAGCTTTTACCCAGTATGGATCTTTTATAGCAGAATGTATGGTTTTAGATTCAATCATGGATAAGAAGGCTCCAAATAAACATTCATTTGTGGATGCGGTTGTAGAATGAAAGCCTGAGTCGGAATCTCCGATGATTTGGTTTGTAGGATGATCTCTTGTCCACTTTATTAAGTGATTCTCTTCCGCTATAATAATTGAAGTTTCAGTATCCCATTGTTCTTCTCCGGGTGTTTCATCTTGGAATAGGTTTGAAGGTTCCCTTATAAATGATGCATCGGGATTTTTTTGGCTATTTAGCGATGGGGTGTTCAAAGGAGGATTTGGTGTTTTTTCCAAAGAGGAAGTATGTGTTGGTGGTTCCCCCTCAAATTGATCTGCATTAGTTTGGTTTGTTTGTGGAATAACATCATTGGGTGTTCCTGTAGGGTCAATTGAAGTAGTTAGAAGTTCAGAATTGTAAGCAGTTTTTGGTTGTTCAAAAAGTAAATCAAGATCGATTTCAATGTCTTTGTCAGGAGAAGGTGTTTGTTGAATTGGATTTTGAAAAATATTTTCAATCATTTTAGAACCAAAATGTTCACGATCCAATTTACTGATATAAAATTCATCAAAATGAACATCGGTACTTTCTTCAATTACTCTAGTACGTTTGTTCAGTACTCGATAAGCAGCTAAAGAAAACGAGTAGCCAAGGAAAATTCCTTCGTCCGACCTTGATTCAAATTTTAAAAGGTGGTCTTTATTGTTCTTTACTAAGCATCAACAACCAAAAAATATGGAAAATTTTGACGTTTGGTTTTCGGTTGTTAATGACTTCATATGGTGTTTTATGAAGATGTTTATCGATTAAGGAACGATTTTGAGTGTAGCAAGCTGTGGATATTGCGTCCACCCAGAAGTATTGTGGCAGATCAGCAAAGATAAGCATTGATCTTGCAGCTTCACATAGAGTTTTGTTCCTTTTTTCGAAAACACCGTTCTGTTGTGGAGTGGTGAGGCTGAGAAGTTATGTTCAATTCCTTTGTCTTTGAGAAATGAATCTAGAGTCTTGTTTTTGAACACTAAACCATTATCACTTCGGATTCTTCGAATAGGTCGTTTGAGCTTGAGTTCAACTTGTTTAATGAAGTTGATCATCTCTTCAGGTGGTTCTGATTTTAGTCTTAAGAAAAAGACCCAAGTAAAGCGCGAGAAACCATCAACGACAACGAGAATGTACTTCTTCCCTTGTATGGTTTGGGTTTCTGCAGGGCCACAAAGGTCTATATGCTACAATTCTAGTGGTTCAGATACACTAGATTCTAAGATGCTTTTGTGAGTGGATTTGGAAAGTTTTCCTTTTTCACATGCGGCACAAAGAGTTTCGTTATCAAGCTTCAGAAGTGGTAGCCCTCGAACAAGATCATCGTCGATCAATTTGTTGATGTACCCAAAGTTTAGATGGGAAAGGCGGCGGCGCCATAACCAACTAATATCTGCTGGGGCTTTAGATAGCAGACATATATCGGGTTTACCATAGATAACATCCATGTCAAGTGGATACATATTTCTGGCAGAGTCAGAATCAACTATAACATCTTTGGTTTTGGTGTCCATGATCAAGCTTCGTTTTTTGGTGAATAGAACTTCAAGATTGTTATCACACAGTTGAGAAACACTGATGAGGTTGTGTTTCAGGTCACCGATGAAGGCAACTTTCTTTATGGTGAAATTACCATTTGTTATGTTTCCATAACCCTTGATTTTTGTTGTCATGTTGTTGCCGAAGGTAACATCTTGACTGGTTTGTGTAGGTTTGAAGTCACATAAGTAGTTTCGGTTTCCTGTCATATGCTTGGAGCAGCCACTATCAATATACCATGTATCATTATTCGGTTCTCCAGCATTAAGTACCTATAATCAGACAGAAAGTTTAGGTACCCAAATCTGAATGGGTCCTGGTTTTTCAGTTGTTATTTTGTGTTCTTTGCTTAATGAATTTCTATTAGCATTTAACTTCGCATTGTTGTAAGATTTTGGTTTATGATGATGGAATGGTTGAGGTTTGATTTCATTTATCAAGTTTACTCAAAATGTGATTTGTTTTTGAAAACCTGTGGGTTGATAAGATCTGTGATTTTGTGAAAGATATCCTAGATGTGTTGGTTTTTTTGAAAAGTTTTCTTCATATCTGGGATGTGATGGGTAGTTTTGAAAAGCTTTTTGATGATGATGGTTTGAAACTTTTTGATGTGATGGTTTTTGAAAGTTCCTTGAATGATGAAAAGTGATATCTTGAAAGCGGTTTTCGAAAAGGTTTTGGTTTTTTTTTGGAAACATGTTTATGAGGTATGATGTAGGGTTGAACTGGTTTCTTTGGTTGGTTTTCAAAAATGTTTGGCTTGATAAATGGGGTTTTGGTGACTTGAATGGATTTTTTTCTTGTTTGTTGTTTCTTGGAGTATTTTTGTCCTAGACTAGTTTTCCCAACAATTGATGAACTCGTTGTAGGAAAAGCATTTGGTACAGAAGTACTACCATCCTCATAAGAGGAATTTTCTCCATTCATAAAGTTTTTAACTTTCGTGGTTCTGTCGGTATTTTTGATTTAGTGAGTTAAAGATCTAGCAAAGTCTTTTTCGGAATTTACAACTCGTTTGAAAGACTTTTTGGAAACAGTGAAAGCAGTTGATAACTATTTCGTCATCTGAATCTTCCTCATTAACAAATGTAAAAAGATCTGGTAGAGTGGATTCAGAGTTTTCATAATTCGTCATGTTTTCCTGTTTTGCTTGTTCAATTTCAAAGGATTCTCTTCCAATTCCTGGTCTGTAATTCGTATCAATTTTGCCAGTTCCTAAGGTGTTTGCCTTGGTGAAAATATCATCACTTAGTTTTCTAGCAACTTTGATAGAATCCATATTCCATATAAGTCTTTTATTCTCAGTTTCAAAAGAATTGATTTGTTTTAAAGAATCAGTCAGTTTTTCATTTAAAATATTGTATTTTTCAGTTGATTCTTGAAAGTCTTGTTTCAACTGAAGGATTTCCCTTTCTAAAACATCTTTTATTTAAGAAGAAATGACTGACTGATTTTTTTGTTCCAAATCCCTTTTTTGAATTATTGTCTGATTTAATTGTTCCAAGACGTGATTATAATCTTCTGATTTTCTTTCAGCGTCTCTTTCCAATTTTCTTTTTGTTCTTGTTGATTCTCCAAATTTGAGTTGCAAGGTTTGTAACTCAGATTTGCAAATACCAAAATTGACCATTGTGTCATGATATGTTTTGAGATCAGCTTCCAGACTTTTGTCAATCTTGGTTATGTGGGACTCAAAAATTATTTTGGAAAAACCAAGTTCGGAGATCATAGACCATACATGTTCTATGATGTTGGGAGCTCTTAAAGGTATGTCAACACCAGCTACGAAGCAGATGTTTGATTGTGCTGGTTCATTGTCAGCTTGAGTTTGGGTTTGTTGGGAAGGTTGAGAATGGTTTTGTTCGAATCCAAAATTTTGGTTGTTTTGAAAACCATTGTTTTGATTGTTGTAACCTTGATTTTGGAAACCTTTGTTTTGATTTTGAAAACTTTTGTTTCGATTGTGATTATGACCTAAGTTAGGATCGTTTTGAAATCCATGGTTTAGAAAACCTTGGTTTGAGTTGTTATGGAAGGAAGGTCTTTGAGAATTTTTTCCAAATTAAGGTCTAGGTTGAAAACCTGAGTTGTTTTCTCCAAATGAAGGTCTCGGTTGAAACCCTGAATTATTTTGTCCAAAAGATGGTCTGTATTGAAAGTTTGGTCTAAAATTTGAGTGACCATGATTTGGGAGAAATCATTGAAGATTAGTGTTTGCAACCAACACACATAGTTGTTGATAGTCTGCTTCATCATTCGAATCAGACTGGAAGGTTTGGTTTTGAAAGGATGTAGCATGATTAAAATGATTAAAATTTTGATCATTGAAAGGTGTTTGGTTTTGTGAAGTTGTGGACACAAGAGCAAGTGGTCCTCCAATAGTTGTAGTGGTTGGTGGGTCAATCGAGGATTCATACGATTGAAGTTCTCCATAAAAATTGTGCAAAGTTTCAGTATGAATAGTTGGATCTCCCTGAATAATGAGTTTAACCATTTTCCAGCTTTCGAAAAGATTGTTTAAAAATTTGAGATTTATCTCATGTTGTTTCTTTTTGATACTCAAATTGTTCATTTTGACCATAATAAAATTGAACCTATCGTGAGCATCATGGATCGTTTCTGATGAAAGCATTTTGAAATTATCAAATTCATTCAAAACATATGTTCTTTTGTTTCCGATAATTCTTTTATTTCCACAAAAACAATTTTTCAAAATTTCCAAAATTTGATTTGCGGTTAACAGTATAATGCCATCCATTTGACTTAGAATATTGTGAGGTATTCCAGACACTAGTTCCTTTTTGGCTTAGAGTTGCAACTTTCTTCTGATTTCGGTTTGAGTGGCTTGATTTGTAGGAAGAGTAGCCATATTTTCTGGAGTAATATATGTTCGTTCTACGCATTTCTAGACATCTTCATTTATAGTGTTAAGATGAAGATTCATACGGCCAACCCACAAATTATACTCTTCATGAATAAGTATGGGTTCCCGTGAACCAGATCCTAAGGTGTTTGCAATGGAAACAGAGTTCATGTTGGAGTAATTTGCCAAAGATATTATTTTTAAAATTTTTTAAAGGATTTCGAACAAGTGATATTAAAATGAAATTTTTAAAGAAAAGCTTATGGAAGGTTTATAACGCTAACCAAAAGTGTTCGACAAAGATTTCAAGGTAAATCACACAAGCTCTGATACCAATTGTTGGATATTATTATTTATATATCAACTCAGATATCGATTGTTGGAAATTTAAAAAACTGATCAACACAACAAAGGCTCAGGTACAAGTTACTGTGTGACAGATATATAAGTTTTAAAGAGATAAGATGCGTATATATATATATATATATATATATATATATATATATATATATATATATATATATATATATATATATAAAGAATAAGAATTGCGGAATAAGTATAAATGTGAAAGCTATGAATGACTGAAAGCTTTAATAATATAAATGATTGTATTTAAATGACGTAAAGCTATAAATAATAGAAATGATTGTATTTAAACGACATAAAGCTATAATAAAGTATATAAGTATATAAATATATATCAAGTAGGTTTGTCAATAAATTGACTGAACCGGACTAATAGAACGACTGGTCGATATTTGGACTCTTGGAACGACTGGTCGATATTTGGACTCTTGGATCTTAATAGACTTTGTTTCCATTTGTTCAAAGATCAATCCGGTGTTTGATAAGTAACAAAAAGTTCAATCAAAGCTCAGTTTTATGTAAAACAACTTGTTTAAATAAAATTACAAAATACATGAGTTTATGTATTTGTATTTGGGGTATTTTTTGGGTAAAAACATGCACACGGGTCGTGTAAGATAAGGCACAACTAACACGGGTCATGTAGGAAGGTTTGATGGGTTTTAGGTAAAACAAATAAACTAGAAAAACAATTCCTAAGTTCACATGCAACCTACTTTGGATCTATGTTTTATCTATTGAACATACAACTTTGAATTGCAAAACAAGAACCCTAGAGGAGAGAGGCTAATATCAAAATTAACAAACTAGGGTTTAATAATTACATACCTTTCAATTGTTATAGTAAACAATTGATAATTCCGTTGATGTTGATCTTGATCTTCTTGGAAGCTTAGCACCACAAGTGTAATGCCTCTAATGGAATCACACCCAAACTAGCAAGAAGGAAAGTAGAAGGAGAGAGAGGGAGTATGCAATTTTCGGCCCTAAGGGTTTCTTCCAAAGAAAGAGTGACCAAAATGTGAACCAGGAGGCTCCTTATATAGTTGAGGGATCTAGGGTTTAGGAAAAACCCTAATGCTCCTTGCTTAGGGCCTAAGCAAAGCCAAAGGCCTTATCCAAGCCCCCTTGGACGAAATCCTTAGGGTTTCCCCTATAGATTTCGTCCACCTCCTTCCAAGGAGGTTCTGGAGCCTTCCACTCAACTATTAGATAATTGCAAACTAGTCTCTGCACTTTATAATTAATTCTTTTAACCCAAAAATTAATTCTGATTAATTTCTGGCTAACAATTAATTAAACAAAATGATTTCTTTTTAATATATCAATCTTTTAACATATTAATAAATTCATTTATATTAATTTATTAATCTTATAATAAATTAATATCTCTCCTTTCATAATTTCCTTGTCCGGTTGCTAGGTTTGAGGGCAACCCAAAAGGACTGTGCTGCTATCAATTCAAGTACATACCAATTATAGTTATGGGCTTAAACACCTAATCCAACAGTCTCCCACTTGGATAAGTCTGTAACTATAATTGCTAGTATGCCTTCTAAATTTGACCAGCAAATTGTAGCTTCCAAAAAGCTGCTGCCGAACTCTGACCCAGTCAGTTACGAGTCGTAAGATAAGTGATCATATAATCCTTCGTTCTGCAAGATATCCCCAGACATAAGACATGGAATATAATCAATCTCTTTGTCCAGAATCTATGTTTCCTGATTTCTGATTTGTGATGATATAGGACTTCTAATCGAACACATCAATTCAGTCCTGGCTGGGCCCAGCGCATAAGTCAAAACCAAATCATCGAGGGGCCCACAGATATCGATTTTCCCGTTAGGGCAAAAGGAACGAATAAACATTGACTCATATGCTTGTATCTTTTACTCATCAAACCATACATGACAATATGTTTTATAACACCAAGTTACTGATGCGTTTTCATATCACCAATGTATAGCCGACTTGCAAATTACAACTCATATATCTCTATTTCAAGATCATAGATATTATCATCTCAGTATTACTCGTGATGAATTCCATGAAGTAATACTCTGAGCATGGGTTTATCCAATACTCAAATCTCAATTTCTGAGTACTCATGAACGTTGCAGCAAATCTATTGCCATGTCTATCCTTAGACAATCTACAATTCAGTTCATGACAGTCTTGATTCACTACTTACTTCCAAAAGTACGAGCGACTGTGGAGTTTGAATAATCTTATTATTCGGGAAGTCAAAACATGCAAAGTGAAACGCAATACTAATATTAATCCTATATGGCCCCAAAGCTTTTGAGCGTAAATAAAAACACTTTTATTTAAACACCATATTGATTACTCATTATTCATTGCTTATAGTTTCAGAAATTCAACTTATTACTTGAATTATAACCACAATTTTCCCATGCTCTAAGCATGCACACTTTGGTTTCCTATGGTCCATACTTTGTGAAATAAATCAATTGAAAAACCTTTCCAATGATGCTCATTTCACAATTCCCAATCCCTATTATTAGTTTTAGAACACAAGGTTCTTGCAACTACTAGAATATGCTAGATTCTAACATTTTATGCAACGATCCTTTCACAAAGTCATAGCACAAAAGTCACCAAGACTTTGGCCAATGAAATTACAAAGTACTCTATCGGAAATTATTACAAGATAATTCCATAGACGTGAAGTCTCACATTCAAAGTACATTCCTTTGAATATCCTTCTTGCATAAAAGTTTCTAATCTAGACACAGACTCTCAACATCCAACTCCCAATATGGAGACATTTCCATATTTGCCATATGACAGCTTATTCTTAATAGAATCTTATCTATTCATAATAATGTCAATATAGTCCATTCAGTACTATACTTCTAACTACTCACAAACGACAAATCCTCAGTGAACCTCAGATTTTCCTTTGATAGTTGTTTAATTATTTTATTCAAAACCGATTCTAGTTCCTTTTTCCCTCTTAATGCCCTAGGCATTTGGAAAATTTTAGAATGGTAAAATATTACAGCATATGCAATCGATCCTATACCCGAAGCGTATTGGACATGATGCATAATGTCTCACATAAAGAAGTGATACTTTATCATCCTTCTGCCATAATATTTTATGTGTCCTGTTCCCACAATTCGATCTATGAAGAGGGATGCCGTGATCATAATCGAATTTGAGAATGCACTATATATCCTTGACTAAATTTATTAACATTTCTCGATCTAAGCTTTAGAATTTTGAAATGAAGTATAATATTCTCTCCCTTAATTATAGCAAAACAACTTTTCAAACATTACAACTTTGCAAAGTGAATCTTTGTTTTCTATAATTAATATTGTTAACTCGCAATACTTTACCATAATAATCATGCTCCCACTAACATGATGATTATTTTCTTACCAGCATAACACTTATGCTCCCACTAGCTTTGACATGTATTCAGAAAACAATTAAACTTCCAGAGAACAATGCTTATTGAATTCCTTAAGTTCATATTTCTAATACCTAATGCTTTGATAAGCCTTTATCAAAGCTTCTTAAAATCATACACCTTTGCCTTAGAAAGCTCATATGTGTGTCTAGACAAATTCAGAACTTATGTCACTAAGTCCCAAATGTTCAGACTAACTGTCAAATCTCATAATTCGAACTATGGAAAGGGATGTCGTAACCATAATCGAATTTGAGAATACAATTTCCACAATTGCTATCTTCTTAAAATCTCTCTTAGTGAAAGCATTTCCTCACAGTCATTTTCATGAAGGAGGTAATCTTATGACACTTAGATTTTGTGGTGTATAAGTTCCTATCCATGTGAATTTGTCAAAACCAAAGTTTGTGACAAATCCAAACTCATATGGACTGAACTTTCTCAATCTCGATTTCTTGCCTCATGGTAACACGAGTGCCCACCATGTCTTCCAAGTGGTTTATCAACTCATCCTTACTTATCAGTGTACTTTCCATTGATCAAGGTGCTATGTCTTTATGCATTCACATGAGAACTCATAGAACTCACTTGCATAATTAATTCAATTGGAATGGCATAGAAAAGGAGTATGTTATCCACGATAGGCTATAAACCTCAAGTCGTGTGCTAGTGATGATCGATAAGGTTTATTCTTGATTAGTTCTTGAAACCTTTTTCAAGATCATTAAAACTCCCACTGACCTCTTGACATATACGATTCTCTTGTCAGGAAACTTTCCTCGACAAAACAAATATTCAAGAGTTAGTGTGGTTCTTATCAAGACAAAACACTTCACAAAATTTGTCCTAGTTGGTCTTTGTCTTATCCAAGACATCACAACTTACAAATTTTAAATGTGCAAGAATAAGAAAACTTTTCCAAATTCCATATTTGATGAGTGTTATAAACCTTCTTGAGACTTGTCACTCAATTCACAATCTTGGAGTATAACTCTAAGACTTGATGTTGGAACGAATTATGATTGACTTCTTGATTTTAACCATTTCCACAATTCTCGATTCCTCTTCTTAGACATGCAAATGTACTAAGACTTACTTAGAGGATCAATTGAGATATGGTTCCTAATCATTAAGACATATCATAAAACACAATAAAAGTTACTCTTTCCCTTCTTCTTAGAATAGAGATACTTTTATCTTTTTGCCTACTTGATTCTTCTTATTCGTTCTGCCATTGATTGAAATTCTTTCAATCAACTCAGAATTATATTTAATCTTATAAGCATAACCATATTCACTAAACTTTAGTAAATCATGACGAATATCTTTATCACTACCGTGGTGAACTTGATCAATGTACAACCTAGTGTACTTGATCTCCTAGTCCTTCTCTTGACACTTTGTCAAAGAATTAGTCTAATTTCCAAATATGAAGTTTCTCATTCATCACGCAATCAAGTTGCATGACTCCAAGTTTTTGTCCAATTGAAGCTTGGGCGATGAGAATCTTTCCTCATTTGGGAAATTCTCGACATTTCCACAAATGACATAATTAAGAATCAAATCCATTATTGATAACAATACATCAATTTTTCATAACGACTTCATTGCAAGGATATATAAAATTATTCAAACCAAAAATTTTATTTTATTCATAAAAGCAGCAGAAAACTTGTCCTTACAATGCAAAATCAACTGAAAAACTATGTATTTATTCCTAACAAATCTATCATAACTTTCTAAGCTCAAAATCTGATCTTCGAATCCATGCGACGGTGATCCATTTCTTCGTGATCAGACTCATCTTGCTTTTCCATCAAGCTTCCTCTCTTTTCTCTCATCCTGCAAAACATTCAAATGTAATATTATCACATTATGTATTAAGAATCAATGAATAGGAACTTGATGGAGTTAGATAGTGGATTTTATACCCAAGGAGGAGTCAAAACACTAGACTCTCCCTTTTCTTAGATCTCTCAGGTAGATAGGGCAGCTTCGTCTCCAATGCCCCTTCTCTTGGCAATAAAAGCAAATGGACTCTTTTGGAATGACACAAGGAACAATCTTAGAGTTTACCTTTTCTGGATCTCCAATGTCATCATTTTCAATGTCCCTTGAAGTTTCGGAGTTTGATTCACCAGACAAATTTGCTTGATCAGCATGCCAAATCATTGCTGATTCAACAGCTATAAGCAAATAGGTGAGATCAATGAGGGTCACGTCGTGATCCATCATATAGTACTCTCTAACGAACTCACTATATGATTCAGGAAGTGACTGAAGAACCCAGTCAACAACCAACTCACTTGAAATCTCGACACCAAACATGCTTAACCTATCAATGTGTGACTTCATCTCTAAGACGTGTGCACACACAGGTTTCCCATCTTCGTGTTTACTTGCCAAAAGGGCTTGAGTGAGCTTGAACTTTTCAAGCCTTCGAACTTGTAGGTTTGGGAGAACAACGGGAGGAGGTGGAGGAAGTGGAATCAAGTTAGTCCACATGGTAGGGATTGATCTTTCACCTTCATAGTGGAACAGACTTTGAGCAGGAATACTTTTTCCTTTAGATTCAGGAAGACCATGGTTAGATTCAGACATCTACAAAACGGGAGAAAATTCAAGTTAGTTAATAAGAATCCTTGATGTAACACCCAAATGAAACATCGAGGCTAGGATCCAACACAACATTCCACAAATTGGAAGAGGGATGCCGTAATCCAATTTGCAGAATATTTGAAGGTAGGTAAATGACGATTTACCAATTTCCACCATGAAAAACAAAAAAGTTAAGTTTTAAATGTATTGGAAAGTCCTAGATCCTTTGAGATACATTGAAACTATTCAATGGCATGTTTTAATCTCGGATTATGGTCTTCTATTTATGACTGGGATGCCGAGGATCACAAACAAGATGTGAATAACCATGCAAATGTGCTTGGTAACCTCATTATCTTTATCATTAACTATTGATGTGCCAGTAAACCACACACACTCCATCAAAATGACAATTATGAGATACCCATTACTACTCTTTATTAGTGCCTTTTAGTGTGCCAGTTAACCACACATGCTCCACTAACGACCAATAAAGCATAATGTGCAATTTCATGGATTAGCATACTTTTCACATTTCTCCTAAAGTAACTAGAGTTGGGATTTTGTAAAATAATGTTCTAGTACTCTCTTTAATAACATTATACTTTTAATGAGATGTAGTTGTCCTATCAAATCCGTTCTGCTAACAGTATAATTCTTTTATTTCCACAAAAACAATTTTTCAAAATTTCCAAAATTTGATTTGCGGTTAACAGTATTCCATTTGACTTAGAATATTGTGAGGTATTCCAGACACTAGTTCCTTTTTGGATTAGAGTTGCAACTTTCTTCTGATTTCGGTTTGAGTGGATTGATTTGTAGCAAGAGTAGCCATATTTTCTGGAGTAATATATGTTCGTTCTACGCATTTCCAGACATCTTCATTTATAACGTTAAGATGAAGATTCATACGGCCAACCCACAAATTATACTCTTCATGAATAAGTATGGGTTCCCGTGAACCAGATCCTAAGGTGTTTGCAATGGAAACAGAGTTCATGTTGGAGTAATTTGCCAAAGATATTATTTTTTAAATTTTTTAAAGGATTTCGAACAAGTGATATTAAAATGAAATTTTTAAAGAAAAGCTTATAGAAGGTTTATAACGCTAACCAAAAGTGTTCGACAAAGATTTCAAGGTAAATCACACAAGCTCTGATACCAATTGTCGGATATTATTATTTATATATCAACTCAGATACCGATTGTTGGAAATTTAAAAAACTGATCAACACAACAAAGGCTCAGGTACAAGTTGCTGTGTGACAGATATATAAGTTTTAAAGAGATAAGATGCGGATATATATATATATATATATATATATATATATATATATATATATATATATATATAAAGAATAAGAATTGCGGAATAAGTATAAATGTGAAAGCTATAAATGACTGAAAGCTTTAATAATGTAAATGATTGTATTTAAATGACGTAAAGCTATAAATAATAGAAATGATTGTATTTAAACGACATAAAGCTATAATAAAGTATATAAGTATATAAATATATATCAAGTAGGTTTGTCAATAAATTGACTGAACCGGACTAATAGAACGACTGGTCGATATTTGGACTCTTGGAACGACTGGTCGATATTTGGACTCTTGGATCTTAATAGACTTTGTTTCCATTTGTTCAAAGATCAATCCAGTGTTTGATAAGTAACAAAAAGTTCAATCAAAGCTCAGTTTTATGTAAAACAACTTGTTTAAATAAAATTACAAAATACATGAGTTTATGTATTTGTATTTTGGGTATTTTGGGTAAAAACATGCACACGGGTCGTGTAAGATAAGGCACAACTAACACGGGTCATGTAGGAAGGTTTGATGGGTTTTAGGTAAAACAAATAAACTAGAAAAACAATTCCTAAGTTCACATGCAACCTACTTTGGATCTATGTTTTATCTATTGAACATACAACTTTGAATTGCAAAACAAGAACCCTAGAGGAGAGAAGCTAATATCAAAATTAACAAACTAGGGTTTAGTAATTACATACCTTTCAATTGTTATAATAAACAATTGATAATTCCGTTGATGTTGATCTTGATCTTCTTGGAAGCTTAGCACCACAAGTGTAATGCCTCTAATGGAATCACACCCAAACTAGCAAGAAGGAAAGTAGAAGGAGAGAGAGGGAGTATGCAATTTTCAGCCCTAAGGGTTTCTTCCAAAGAAAGAGTGAACAAAATGTGAACCAGGAGGCTCCTTATATAGTTGAGGGATCTAGGGTTTAGGAAAAACCCTAATGCTCCTTGCTTAGGGCCTAAGCAAAGCCAAAGGCCTTATCCAAGCCCCCTTGGACGAAATCCTTAGGGTTTCCCCTATAGATTTCGTCCACCTCCTTCCAAGGAGGTTCTGGAGCCTTCCACTCAACTATTAGATAATTGCAAACTAGTCCCTGCACTTTATAATTAATTCTTTTAACCCAAAAATTAATTCTGATTAATTTCTGGCTAACAATTAATTAAACAAAATGATTTCTTATTAATATATCAATCTTTTAACATATTAATAAATTCATTTATATTAATTTATTAATCTTATAATAAATTAATATCTCTCCTTTCATAATTTCCTTGTCCGGTTGCTAGGTTTGAGGGCAACCCAAAAGGACTGTGCTGCTATCAATTCAAGTACATACCAATTATAGTTATGGGCTTAAACACCTAATCCAACAAGGTTTAGGAAGGTTTTCTTGACCAGGATCCTGAACACGGGTCGTGTTGGATTTAGGCTTGGATTAACATGGGCCATGTTGAAGTACTAGAGGGAAATAGATGAGTACACGAGCCGTGTTTGATTTTAGGCATGCTGAACACGGGCCGTGTTCACGCGTAAGTCAATTTCGGGATTTTTGTGTTTTGAAGATAAGGTTTGTTTGTGATGTTTTGGCTAAGGTAATGGTGTTATGGTGTTTTGAGGATGTTTTCTAGGTTGTTTAGAGGTTGGAAGGAGGTTGATATAAGGTGGTGATGGTGGTGAAAGTTATATGAAGATGATGATGAATAGTGATGGGTTTTGTTGTTGATCTTGATGCAGAAGGTTTTGGGGTGTTTCATGGTTGTGTTTTGGTGTTTCGATGTAAGGGAGGTGTTTTACTGGTGAATGGTGTGATGACAAAGATGGTGAAGATGAAGAACCTTGAGTTTCAATGAAGAAGATAAAGATGGTTGATGGTGTTCATCATTTCACTAGTTGATGATTTTGGTGTTGTTTACTTCATTGTTGTTTGATCTTGGTGTCCTTCACTTTCTCCAGGGATTTATCTTTTTCTTGAAGAAGATGAAGATTGTGATGTTCTTGGGAGTATTTGGTGATGTTGTAGGAAGTGTTACTAAAACAACAAAATGAACACTCTCTCACACACTACATACTCATGTATACATATATGAGGTGAAAAAAAATATCTAGTAGCACTTGAGTTATTAGTGAAAGAGTAATGGTTGGGGATGCAAGTTGTGGTAGAGGATAGGAGGAAAAATGTGGGTCTTCATTTGCTACTTCATTTCCTTGACTTTTCCACTTTGTTGACTCTTCCACTCTTTTGACTTTTCACACAACTAAATTTTCTCCTCTATGCGTTTTCTGTCATTCGCGTGTTTTCGTATATTCCATTTTGATCACACATTCACACAACCTGAAATAACTGATAATATTTGTTAGATAATACGAAAACAGTTATTCTTATTTTAGTGATGGTCACATACAAAAACATTTTTCAACAAATTGCATCTTTGTAAGATATCCTAATGAATATTTAGGATATTACTTCTACATCCCTAGTGAGATGTTTATTTTACGAAACGCTGAATTATTAGAAAGCAAGTTTTTAACGGATGAGGCTAGTGGAAGGCATGTGGAACTTGAAGAAGATCAAGACCCTCAACCCGAGGCATCTTTAGTTGGCACTAGTATTGAACAAGAGGTTGTTGAAAATGAAGAGATCATTGTCCTTCAACCAACTGACACACAAGGCGTTCGCAGATCTGGTAGACTTCGTCATGAACCTGAGAGATATGGATTTTTTCATTGACGAGTGCTGATGAGCCGGTCAGCTACCGATATTTAATGTCAGATCCGGAATCTAAAAAATAGCTTGAAGCCATGAATGCTGAGATTGAATCCATGAGAGAAAATCAAGTCTGGGACTTGGTTGATCTTCCTCCCAATAGCAAGACTGTAGGAAGTAAGTGGGTCTTCAAGAAGAAGATTGACATAGATGGCAACCTACACACATTCAAAGCAAGATTTGTAACGACAAGATTTTTCAAATAAAATTTTCATTTTTAATTAAATAAAACACATGTCATTTTATATAAAACACCATAATAGTCAACAAAGTTTTCTAAACATCATATCAAATCTAGGATCCACAATCATACCTCAGTGTCCAGAGTGTGTGTGTACAATCACGTCGGTGCTTTCCCGCGATCCTCTAAGGTACGTGAAACACATAACACATAACACGGTAAGCACAAATGCTTAGTGAGTTCCCCAAAATACTACATGCATATAAATTAGCCACTTGAGGCTAAAGCTCTATGATGCCTTCCGACCAATGTATCTCAGTGGACCTTCCAACTCCACAACTCTGGTAGAGCTTTCGGCCCTACCATTATGACCTTCCGGTCCTGCTCTGTTGACCTTCCAGTCCTACTCTGTTGACCTTCCGGCCCAACTCAGTTGACTTTCCGGCCCAACCATAATGACCTTCCGGTCCAAGCCCTGTCGATCTTCCGGTCCAAACCAGGAAACTCGTAACATAGCATGTCACATATATCACATATCATATATAAACACATACGACCTTCCTATCACACATAACTACCACTCTAGGTAAGGTATAGTGAGAAGACTCACCTCGAACTACCTCGGAATAATCTCGGACTCTAATCTCTGGTCTAGCCTCTATCTAATACACATAAACATGAATTCTTATTGAATAACAACACTCATTAAGCTAGACCACCCCCTAGGCTCTCACAGAAGGGTAAAAGACCATTTTACCCTTTCTTGAATCCAAAAGTCCATTTGTTGACCGAACCTTAAAAGTCAACAAAAGTCAACTCCTGTGGGTATGCTGCGCGTAGCAGATTCCTACGCTGGGCGTACTCGTCCACTATGCTGATATTGGGCTGCTTGAACCCTATGCCCCACGTACTGGTATTTACACTTAGTGTACGTCCCAGTTTCACAATTTCCTCACTTATGGTCTTAATTAGTTAAGACCTTGGCTTAAAATGCAGATTTGGACCCCCTACAGTCTCCTAATCCACAAAGTCGAAGACTTTACGCCTTTGCATGGCTTGTTTGGTCTTAAACACTCAAAACCTTCATCCATTTTCATTCTCAAGCCCATATATCATGCATGGTTAGCTCTTAATGACCAAGATTGGAGTTTTATGACTTTATAGCACGAAATACACTAGCAAGGGACATATCTAGATTCTTAGAGCTCATCAACTCACAAAGCCATCAACTTTTGGGACAAAAACCCTTAAACATCCCAGATAAGAACACACAACAGAAAAGGAAGAAAGTTTGAAGCTTTATACCTCTAAATGAAGCTTCTCACACTCTTAAGCTCAGATCCAAGAGCTTGGGCTCTTACTCCTTCTTCTCCAAAACTTTCTTTCCACTCTTATGGCTCAAGAACACATCAACAAGCTCTTAAGGGCACTCTCAAGCTTCAAGAAAGAGGATTAGGGTTTTGGATGGGAAAGTATCTAGAAATGGTGGCCAACAATGAGGCCATAACGTTCTTTAAATAGGGGGCTTGCTTTGAATTAGGGTTTCATTTTGGGTCTGGTACACCCTGCATATACCTTGGTACGCCCCACGTACTAGGCAACATCCACGTCATGAATACGCTCATG
The DNA here is from genome assembly GCF_051521515.1 of Lactuca serriola. Taxonomy (NCBI): domain Eukaryota; kingdom Viridiplantae; phylum Streptophyta; class Magnoliopsida; order Asterales; family Asteraceae; genus Lactuca; species Lactuca serriola. The sequence continues at coordinate 185,709,792 of NC_136410.1, forward strand.
AGTACGCACGGCGTACTCTATATTACGCCCAGCGTACTCGATAATCACACAAACTACAAAAGGGCTAAAACTGACAACTTCAAGAAAGAAGAAGAGCCAAGGAGGTATACCTGATCTCGGGATGTTACAATTCTCCCCAAGTAGAATCAAACTTCGCCCTTGAAGTCTTGCTCCACAAATAACTCGGGGTAATTCTCCCGCATCTCCAACTCCGGTTCCTAAGTCAAATCGGATCCTCTCTGATGCTGTCACTGGACCTGAACTAGAGGCACTTCCTTGTTCCTCAGAACTTTCACTTTCCGAACTAACATCGCGATCGGCCCCTCGATGTAATTAAGGCTTGCATCCACCTGAATGTCCTTTAATGGTACTACTGCCATATCATCAGCCACACACTTCCTCAACTGGGACATGTGGAAGGTCCTATGGATCTGGTTCAACTCCTCAGGTAGCTCCAGCTGATATGCTACCTTGCCTACCCTAGCAATCACCCTGAAAGGTCCAATATATCGAGGCCCTAACTTGCCCCGCTTCCTAAACCGAATTACTCCTTTCCAAGGGGAAACTTTCAGAAGCACAAGATCTCCGACCTGAAACTCAAGGTCGGATCGCCGTCTGTCTACGTAACTCCTCTGTCGGCTCTGAGCCATTCGCAACCTCTGTCGGACCTGTTGAATCAACTCAGTCGTCTTCAACACTATCACAATGCCGCCCATAACTCTCTGCCCACCTCTCCCTAGCAGATGGGAGTATGACACCTCCTCCAATAAAGAAGCTCAAAGAGAGGCATATCGATTCTCGAGTGATGGTTGTTGCTATAGGAATACTCAGCCAAAGGAAGGTAGGAGTCCCAACTCCCACCAAAATCCATAACGCATGCCCGAAGCATGTCCTCGAGCGTATGAATCGTCCGTTCACTCTGTCCGTCTGTTGGTGGGTGATAGGCGGTACTAAAATGCAATCGCGTTCCCAACTCCTCGTGGAACTTCTTCCAGAATCTGGAAGTAAAGCGCACATCCCGATCTGATACTATGGACATCGGCACTCCATGCCGAGCCACTACTTCTCACACATAAATCTCTTCCAGCCTCTCAGCAGAATATTTCTCACTAATAGCAAGGAAGTGAGCATTCTTTGTCAACCGATTCACAATCACCCAGATCGCATCCACTCCAAGCGTCGTCCTCGAAAATTTGATGTTAAAGTCCATCGAGATCTGCTCCCACTTCCATCGGGGAATCTCCAAAGGCTGCAATGGACCATGTGGACGCTGGTGCCCTGCCTTGACCTGGCAGTAGCTCAGGCACTTCTCTACTACCCACGCTACATCCCTCTTCATACAGGGCCACCAATATTCTTTCTTCAGATCCAAATACATCTTAGTGGCCCCGAGATGGATCGAAAAACTTCGACCTATGCGCATCCTCCATTAGAGTTCTATGAGCCCCGCCCGCATATGGAACCCAAATCCGAGCTCGAAAGGTCAAAAGCCCCCAACTATCCATCATAAACTCGGGCACCTAGCCGATCACCCGCTCCTTCTTACGGTTTTCTGGTCTCATGGCCTCTGCCCGGGCCTCGCGAATGGTATCCAATACCGGAGTCATCACTGTCACCCTCATGCATATATCTCGAATCGGGGTACTCTCTACCTTGCAGCTCAGGGTATTGGCCACCACGGTAGCCTTGCCCGGGTGATACATAATCTCACAATCGTAAATGGTACACCGAACCCCATACAAGTAATGATGCTAGATCTTGAGGGTGAACACCACTGCCCCCAACTCTAAATTGTGGGTGGGATACCTCGTCTCATGAGGCTTCAGCTGCCTTGATGCATATGCTATCACGTGCCCCCTATGCATAAGCACTGCACCTAACCCCGATATAGATGCATCACAGTAAACCACAAAGTCCTCCATCCCCTCAGGAAGAGCTAACACTGTAGCTCCGCACAACCTCTGGTGAAGAGTCTCAAACGAGGTCTGCTGATCGAGACCCCAAACAAAAGCAACACCCTTCCGAGTCAACTTGGTGAGAGGAACAATAATCTTGGAGAAATATATGATAAATCTCCGGTAGTAGCCGGCTAACCCCAGAAAACTCCTGATCTCGGTGGGGGATCTCGGCACCTCCCAACTCATAACAGCCTCAATTTTGGTCGGGTCGACCAAAATCCCATTTTGATTAATGAGGTGTCCCAAAATTTTGGACCTCTCGTAACTAGAAATCACACTTAGAGAATTTGGCATAAAACCTCTCCGATCTCAATACTCTGAGAACCTCTCTCAACTGCTCTTCATGCTGCTCTCTAGACCTCGAATACACCAAAATATCGTCAATGAACACGATCACTGAATGATCCAACATAGGTCTGCATACCCGGTTCATGAGATCCATGAACGCTGGTGGTGCATTGGTGAGCCCGAAAGGCATCACCACGAAGTCGTAATGCCCATAACGAGTTCTAAATATTGTCTTCGGAATATCTTCCTCACGGACCCTCATCTGATGATAACCCGACCTCAAATCGATCTTGGAGAACGAAGATGCACCCTGAAATTGATCGAACAGATCGTTGATTCTTGGCAACGAATAACGGTTCTTGACCGTCAACTTGTTCAACTCTCGGTAATCAATGCACATGCGGTGTGAACCATCCTTCTTCTTAACAAAAAGGATCGGCTCTCCCCATGGCGAGCTACTCGGCCGGATAAATCCCTTTACCAACAACTCCTGAAGATGCGAAATTCCACCTGCCTGTTAGGAGGCACACCCAGTAACTCCTCGGGGAAAACATTCGGAAACTCGCTAACCACCGAAACCTCAGCGATAGTACTCGGTCTCTCCTAAATATCCCGTGTATCCGACACATACACTAGAAAACCCATGCAGCCCTGATGCAAGCTCGGTTCAACTTTTGATACGAATGAGTTAAACATACAAAACTCAACCTTTGAAAATAAGGATGTCTGTTTTGCCTTCAGTTGTGATCTGGTCAAAACCTTCTCAGAGACATCGCCAACCACTTGAGAGATAGGATGATCGCTGGTCCATTTGGTAAGAGGAGGGTAATTTGGATCAAAGGTTGGGTCTAGTTCAGCATCGATCATTTCTTCTGGCTCAGATTGGCTATCATAATCAAGCGTCATATCATCATGCTCCCCCTCGATTGATGAGCTTTGAGAAACTTGAGGTTCAGGGGTTTCTTGTGATGCTGAGCTTTCAGGCGTTGAAGCACCTTCGGTTGGAGAGGTAGAACTTGGCTCCCCCTCGACATGTAAGCTTGGCTCCCCCTCGACATGAGAGCTTGGCTCCCCCTCGACAGAAGCATTGTTAGATGGAGGTTCATCAGAAGTCGATCCTCCTTCATTCATTTTCCTTGCAGCTTCTTCGACAATCTGCTTCATGTGGTCAACCTTGTTGTCTGTTGCACCTGCTTCTGAGAGAGAAGCTTTCTCTTGTTCATCAAAGAGCTCCAGAAATTTCTCGTATAAATTGGCGATCGAGACTGTGACTTGGCTAGTTTGAGGAAAGATTTCCCCAGCGGTGTCTTCTTTGGCCTGTAGCCTTTTGACATAGCTATCGTCAAAGGTCACATAGTATGTCTCTTCAATTCTTCTCGAACGCTTGTTTAGGACCCTGTATGCCTTGGATGTGAGAGAATAACCCAGAAAGATTCCCTCGTCGGCTTTGACATCGAACTTGTTGCGGTGTTCTTTAGAGTTAAAGATGAAACACCGTGAGCCGAACACATGGAAAAATTTCACATTGGGCTTTCTGTTGTTGTTTAGTATCTCATAAGGTGTGAGTGTGAATCGCTTGTTGAGATAAGACCTGTTCTGTGTAAAACAAGCAGCAGAAATAGCATCAGCCTAAAAATAAAGAGGTAAGGAAGCGAAACTTAGCATAGTTCGGGCAGCTTCGCACAAAGATCGGTTTCGTCTTTCGACAATTCCGTTTTGTTGTGGTGTGTAGGGAGCTGAGAAGTTGTGACTTATTCCCTTTTCTGCAAGAAATTCTTCAAACTCCCTGTTCTTGAATTCAAGACCATTGTCGCTTCTGATGTTGCGAACGACCTTTTTGAGCTGTACTTCAATCTGCCTGATGAACACTTTCAGCTTCTAAGTCGCTTCAGATTTGAGCTTTAGAAAGAACACCCATGTAAATCGTGAAAAGTCATCAACAATAACAAGAATGTACTTGCTACCACCGATGCTTTCGATAGATGAAGGACCACACAGATCGATATGAAGTAATTCGAGTGGTTCAACAACTTTTGTGTTAATTATAGATGGGTGACTTTGACGACTCTGCTTCCCCATTTCGCATGCAGCACACAAATGATCTCTGTTGAACTTGAGCAATGGAAGACCCCTAACATGACCTCCAGTGACAAGTCGGTTGATATCTTTAAAGTTGAGATGAGAGAGTCTTCGGTGCCACAACCAGCTTTCGTCAGATTGAGCTCTTGATAACAAGCATATAGCTGGGTTTCCTTTGATAGGTTTAAGGTTTAAGGGAAACATTTCACCCTTTCGCTCCGACTTGAGAATCACTTTCTTTGTCTTTTTCTCTATGATTTCAGAACCTTCATCATCGAATGAGACTTTGAGACCTGTACCTCCAACAAGCTGAGATACACTGATGAGGTTGTGTTGGAGTCCTTCCACATAAGCCACCTTCCTTATAGTAAAGTCCCCACTTGTTATCATCCCGTATCCTTTTATGGTGCCGAAGGAGTTATTTCCAAACTTGACGTTGCCACCATTTGCAAGAGATCTGTATTCCCTGAGCTCCTCTTTCCTCCCTGTCATGTGACGTGAGCAACCACTATCGATGTACCATTCTTCGTCGAACTGCTCGTCACTTATAACCTGCAAAAATTAAGCAGATTTAGGAACCCAAAGTTTCTTGGGTCCACGTGAGCTTTTCATGGGAACAGGAACAGTAAGAGAGATGTCAACTAGATATGTTCGTTTTATGAGAGTTGTTTCATCTTTCTTTTTAATGGTAAAAACTTTTATCTTATTAGGATTGGGTGCGTTCGGTTTGGACTCATTGACCTTCTGTTTGCCCTTTTGTTCAGCTGACGAATGAGATTTTTGAGAACGAACAGAATTAGCTTTAGAGCAAGATGGAGATGAATTGGTGGAAGTGGAAGAATTAGAAGAACTGGAAGGAGTGGGTTTGGATTGAGAGGACTTCCTGGCTGGAGACTCTAGGTGACCCTTTTGCTTTTGATCATTGGAGGGACATACCTTGGAGTTTTGTTCTCTTTTGACTTTAGAACCGAAGCTTTGCTTTCGGTTGAAGTCATTATTAGAACCGAACCTTTTCTTTCGGTTGGTATTTTCTTGTGAACCGAACCTTGGCTTTCGGTTGGTATTTTCTTGTGAACCGAACCTTGGCTTTCGGTTGTTGTGACTTTCAGACTTTTCGACAGGATTGTTTTCATACTTCAGATTCTTGTCTTGATGTGAGAAGTATGCATTCTGGGATTGCCAGAATTGTCTCCTTTCAGAGAGATTCTTCATGTATCTTTGGTTCCTTTCTCTCTTCTTATTCCTCATCTGCTTTGGTTGATGATGAACATTAGCTTTCGTTTTCGGTTTCTCCTTGGCTGGTTCCTTTTGAACTGAAGGAGTTTTACTTTGAGCCGAGGGAGTAGAGGGAATGTCTGAAGGAGTTTCACTTTGAGCTGAGGGAGTAGAGGGAACGTCTTCTTTTGCCGAACTTTCATCCTCCAGAGGAATGTCTTTTGTACCACTGGTGCTAGGCTCGTCGAAATTATCCGGTTTATTCAAGGGTTCAGGTATGTATCTACCTTTACTCATCTAGGAGGTTCTTTCTGACAGGCCTACTGTTTCATCAACATTATCGATTGGAGCTGTCCAGAAGAACTCATCACAGCCTTCAGCATTGTCTTCGTTCACAATAGCCGTGAGTTCAGCCGTCTGATGTTCGGCTACTCCAGTGACCTTGTATACTTGATTTGGAGTGGTCTGGACCTTTTGATATACGACTGCTTTCTCTACTAAGATTGAGGACTTTTGTTGGGACAATCGAGCGAACTCCACAGAATTTTCAGAAATTAGATTTTTGTGGTTTTCAGGTTCGTTTTTAACAAATTCTGAGCAGTCAACCGTGTCCTCTACAGAAATTTCACTCATGTTGTCGTCCTCGTTAAGCTCAGATGCATCTTCAACATCAATTTTGTTTTCCGAGCTAACGTTGGCGTTTAAAGAGTCAAATTTTTGTATGGTTTCGGTTCTCAGTTTAAGTCTATCATTTTCATCCAAAAGGTTTTTGAGCATATCCTTGTGGTCCTTGGATTTAATGAAAGATTCAATTTTGTCCAGTCCATACATGTAGGTCGGATTGACATCATCAGACGATATCACACTCTCACAATTATAGGTTTCGGCATCGATTTCATCCTCCTTAAACTCAAGGAAGGGCAAAATCATGCAATGGATCTTTTGGCCTATTTCACAGTCCAAGTGAAGCTGAGTAATATTAGAATATAGACGTTTTGCAATTAAACAAAAAACATTCCGCTGTTTTAATAATTTTAAATTATCTCTTTGCAAGTAAATGTTTTCATCTTTAACTTTAACTAATTCAGACTCCTTCAACTCGATCCACATTCGCCGCTCCTCACTCTTCGACGCCACCCTGCTTAATTGATCAGTTAGGTTAGAATTGGTGACTTGAGTTTGAGTTAAGCTACTATCTAGATGAGAAATTCTTGTATTAACATTTTTAAGTTCTTTCTCATAAGAGGATGGTGGTACTTTATATGAAACAAAAACCGATTGTACCTTCTTTATCAGTTCATCAAGCTCATTGAACTGCTGGCTGAGTGGCTTGGCTGTAAAGCACATGTCCTCCTGCACCTTCGGTTCCTTGCCTCCATTATCGGTGTTGTATCCTCTCATCTGAGATACATCTGACACCATGAAGCATCTGCCTCCACTGCTTTCATCCTTTGCCACATAAGCCTTTCCATGGGTAGGTTTCCTCACTTCATCGTCTTCTGAGTCGGTAGACCAAGCTTCCGTGCTACCGAACTCGTCATCAGCAACCGAACCTTGCACAATAAAAGCATTAGTAGAAGGGTTAGCAGTAGACTTCTTCTTTCTCAACTCATCCATCCTTTTCTACAACACAGCTTCCTCATCCATTCCATCATCCTTTTCAGCCATCTTCTTAAGGACGCAATCTTTAGCATAGTGGTTTTTCCCACCACAGTAGTAACAGCTTACCCCGGAATCGCCATCCACCTTTGGTTCCTTCTTGGGCTCTTCAACCTTCGGTTCATTGTTAACTTTTTCTGAACTGTAACTCCCCTGCCAGTTTCGGTTTTTATTGCTGGGGAATCTCTTCTTTATGAACCTCTTGGGGTTAGACACCATCATAGCATAATCCTCAGACGTGAGGTCATACTCCTCCAAGTTAAGGTCTTCATCCTCCACCGCAGCTTTACTTTTTGATAGGAGGGCCAACGAACCATGGCTTGAAACAACGTTTTTCTCCTGCAGTACAATCTTCTCCTGGGACTTGAGAATACCCACCAGTTTCGCCAATGAGTATGATTTGAACTGCTCATGGGCTTTGACTGTAGACACCACTGCTCTCCATTCAGACCTCAGACCATTTAAGAATGTAACCTTCTACTCGATAAGCTTCCTTTCGATGTCATGCTTGATCATCTTGCTGAGAAGATGATTGAAGCGATCGAACGTCTGGGTCACTGTTTCTTCGGCTCCTTGCCTAAATTCTCCAAACTCAGATAAAAGCAAGGTTTGGATAGAATGTTCAAGATCCTCGTCTGTAGAGTACAGTTCGCGAAGTCTATCCCAAACTTCTTTTGCCGTCGTGCATGAGCTGACCAACCTAAAGGTGTCGGACTGAAGGGCAAATCTGATTAACCTTAACGCCTTGATATTGCACTGGAATTTGTCCTTTTCGTCTTGTGCAATATCTTTAACATCCTTCAGCAGATCATTGTACTCCTTTTGATTTTTAATAATCCTGGACGTTGCTGAATGAGAAAACGGTCCATTAATGATAGCTTCCCATATGAGGTATCCATTATCCTCAGATCCTATCACGTAGTCTTCGAAGTCATGCGCCCAGACTTCGTAGTCATGGGCATATAGGATTGGAATCTTTGTCGTCGAACCGATGTTGTTGGAGATATTGATAGGATTTGATTGTGACTCGTCCATTATGATCGAGAAAACCTATGAAAAGATTAGACTTGTAATAACTCAGATTAGGGCAAAACAATAAATATCAAGATACGTCAATAATGAGATGACGGCTCAATAAATATTATTAATTGCTGAAAAACCCTAATTGTAACCTTTTCACAGAAAAGATGTGTATCGATTACACAGCCTCCTGCTCTGATACCAATTGATGAGATTTAAAACCTTTAAATCTATGAAGATCGATTAGATCTCAAACAGGTAAGTAAATATAAAACTGTAAGAACACAAAAATAAGAACGAGACAAGATTGAATCAAACGTGTCGAATGATTAAACAAAATCCTCAGAAGAGCTCGATTAAGAACATCAACTGTAGAGGATTGGTAGGTTACAAGAACGATTAAAGAAATCTGTAGATACTATCGTTACGCTCTAGATTAATCTCTTAAAATCATTGACCTAATATGCATGCAAGCATATACTTATATATTAAACATAATGGGCTCTCGGTTGGACAGGCCCAAACCGGAATACAAAATAAATAAATAAACATTCGAGCCCAAAGACGCAATACTTAACCAAAACTTCAGCCCAACACTACCCAAAGGGATAGAAGACTTTGTGGTCTATTGCGATGCGTCGAACCAAGGGCTCGGTTGTGTCCTAATGCAACGGGGTAAGGTCATCGCCTACGCCTCGAGACAGCTGAAGACATACGAAGTCAACTACACCACTCATGATCTTGAGTTGGGGGCAGTTGTGTTTGCCCTGAAGATCTGGAGACATTACTTGTATAGCACTAAAAGCACTATTTTTACCGACCACAAGAGTTTACAACACATGTTCGATCAGAAGGAGCTCAACATGAGACAACGACGGTGGGTCGAGCTACTCAGTGACTAGAATGCGATATTCGTTATCATCCGGGTAAAGCCAACGTAGTAGCAGACGCCCTAAGTCGGAAGGAATATTCTGGTGGAAGAGTCAAGTCGTTGACAATGACTATCCATTCTCACTTGTCTAAACAAATTCAGGCGGCTCAACTTGAAGCTATGAAACCTGAACATGTGGCGAGTGAATCCCTCAGAGGAATGGATAAAAACTTAGAAGCCAAGGGTGGCGGAGCCCTATATTTCATGAACCGGATCTGGACCCCGAAGCACGGTGGTTTCCGAGACTTGGTCATGACCGAGGCACACAACACTCGGTATTTCGTCCACCCAGGTTCAGATAAGATGTATCGGGATCTTAAAAAGCTATATTGGTGGCCTAATATGAAAGCAGTGATTGCTACCTTCGTAAGTAAATGCCTTACTTGCGCAAAGGTCAAGGTCGAGTACCAAAAACCCTCTGGTTTACTACAACAACCAGAGATCCCTGAATGGAAGTGGGAGCGGATCACTATGGATTTCATAACCAAGATGCCCAAGACAACGGGTGGAATTGATACCATATGGGTCATCGTCGATAGATTGACCAAGTCTGCACACTTCCTACCTATCAAGGAAACCGATAAGATGGAGAAACTTACGAGAACATACATTAGGGAAATCGTGCGACTACATGGTGTTCCTATATCCATTATCTCCAATAGAGATAGTAGGTTCACCTCAAGATTCTGGCAATCACTACAACATTCCCTGGGAACAAGGCTGGACATGAGCACAGCCTACCATCCACAGACCGACGGACAAAGTGAGAGGACCATCCAAACACTGGAAGATATGTTGAGAGCCTATGTGATTGACTTCGGAAAGGCATGGGATACTCATTTACCCCTTGTCGAGTTTTCCTATAATAACAGTTATCACACGAGCATCAAGGCTGCTCCATTTGAAGCCCTCTACGGCCGAAAGTGTAGATCCCCTCTGTGCTGGGCTGAGGTGGGTGATACCCAATTAGCTAAGGGTCAAGCTTCTGACAGTACTCTCACAGGTCCAGAAATCATTCAGGAAACGACGGAGAAGATCGTTCAGATCCGTGAACAATTGAAAGCCTCCAGAGACCGACAGAAAAGCTACGTCGATAAACGTAGAAAACCGTTGGAATTCCAGGTGGGCGACCGCGTTTTATTGATGGTCTCACCCTGGAAGGGCTTGATACGCTCCCGAAAGCGTGGAAAGCTAAATCCAACGTACATTGGGCCTTTCGAGATTCTCGCAAGAATCGGCCCAGTGGCTTACAAACTCAATCTACCGAACGAACTTCGTAACGTACATTCTACATTCCACGTTTCCAATTTGAAAAAGTGTCTATCCGATGAGACTCTTGTAACTCCACTCGACGAGATCGAGATCAACGAGAGCCTCAAATTTGTGGAAGAACACGTAGAAGTCATGGACCGTGAGGTCAAGCAGACGAAGCAAAGTCGTATCCAGATTGTGAAGGTTCGTTGGAACGCCAAGCGCGGGCCGGAATTCACTTGGGAACGCGAGGATCAGATGAAACTGAAATATCCTCATCTTTTTTACTTAGTTATTTGTAATAATCTAGTAACTTAAACTAAAATTTCGGGACGAAATTCCCTTAACAGGGGGATGATGTGACAACCCGAAAAACTTCTCGCGTGCACTCTTCAATTCTTTCCAATATTAGACTTATTTTACTATATGGTAATACCCTTTAGAGTCTAATGAAGCATTCTAAATGTGATATAATCAAGGTAGGAGTGTTAAGAAGGGTTAAGAAGGGTTAACTCGAAGTGTAGGAATCAAAACCGGGCCAAACACTCCAACACATGGAGTGTGCGGCAATACACTTGAGTGTGCGGCCACACACTCTTGTTTGCGGCCTCACACCTTCCCAACCTCACACTCTACCTATATATGCCACCCTTAGATCATTCTTGAACACTTCCTTCACTTCTTCAAGCATAGAGCACAAAAATCCTCTCAAGTATCATCCATTCTCCTTGAAGATCTTCATAAAAGGTACCAAGAACACCAAGAACACCAAGATCTTCATCTGGCCGCACACATGGCATCACACACCACCTGGCAGCACACATGACCGCACACATGTGCTGGCAGCACACTAGGCCGCACACACACATATAGTGTGTATTTTTGCCATACACCCTCTTGTATAGCCTTATAAACCCTCATACAATCATATATGATTATAACACTTCATTATAAGTGTTTACTAGTCCCTAAGGTGGTCCCAAAATCATCAATTAGTTGTTCATAACACTAATTAAATCCATATATGTGCCAATATATGCTAAATAGGATTCGTGAGTGTACTCAAGTCACCACTTGGCACCTAGCGTCTAATCCAACATTGTCATCAGAACCACTCACTGCAGGTGAGTTCATACCCCTTTAATTAACCTTTTAAATACTTTTAAATGTTTTAAATACTTTTATGGGTGGGGGGGATACAAGTTGAATACTTATAGTTATTACCTCAATCACATGTGATTAATAACTACCAAACCAATGATTTCATCGTTGTTCAAAATGTTTATCAAACTGTTTTACTTCGAAAGGTCTTACAAACTCTTTTACTTATCAAATACTTTTATTTAAACTTTACTATACTTCTTATAAATTGCATGTCCATATATGCATAGATATATAAGAAATGTTTAAAAGGCTTAGGAAGGCCATTCCCCCTATTTCCTTTTCCTCGATTTGGATGTGGTCTGGTGGGATGTCGGGTAGCCGTCCGAGGGTCGTTTCAATATTAATTATATATCATATGTGCATATATTGACATAAAGGTACTTCCATTATTCATGCGTTTCAGTTACATCATCAGTAAGTTACCATCGGGGTAACACAGGATTTCATTTATACTATTAATAGATAAATGAGTCAGTTCATTCATGAGTTATATACATTACATTACTATAAGTCATATACATTACATTACTATGAGAACATATACATTAAATTACTATGAGAACATATACATTACATTACTATGAGAACATATACATTACATTACTATGACAACATATACAACTATACTAGAGAAGAACATATACAACTATACTAAGAAGAGAGCATATACAACGATACCAGAACAAGTAACATTACATTACATATACATGAATACGTTTACAATTGTGAATCACTGTATCAGAGCATTCCTTAAATGCCATGGCCCGAGTTGCTACCAGAATTCTCTTGGAGGGAGAGCGTGAGTTTGCGTATAGATCTATACTGGATTGACAATCCTACACCTTGCTGCTAGCTACAGCCGGACCTGCAGGTGTGCGGGTGCCAAACATCATTCCATGTTACGACCCTTCATTATGTCGTTGTTACCAGTCGATAGTATGGTGCAATTAAATCACATAATACCTTAATATAAATCCGGTTTAAGGTAGTTAGTACAGCAGTAGTTCCTATAATACAACACTACAGTACTACATTAATTTACCCATTACATACATTTAGTGATTATTTCACTTAAACATTAATGTACAAACTATATTTTGTTAATGATAGTTACACTTGGGAAATTACACACTTTTACAACAAACGAATATACAAAACAGTTAAGCCTTGGTAGAAGGCTACTTTAGTAGAAAATATAGGTTTTTCTAAGAGAGTCAAACTTTTACAAAAACTTACAAACATCTACATACATTTTACAAACTTACACTTGAGACATGTTCAAACGTTTTGATAACAAACACCGACACTAAAATACTTATGAACTCACCAGCTTAATGCTGATACTCGCTTTCAAAATAACTTGTATCCTCAGGTCATCAGTAGATAGGTACCGAGACTAGCTTTTGAGAAGATGGAGCGCATCCAAGACTCATCTTATTATTTTGATTTACATATATTTTGGTGTCTAAAACTGTACAGAACATGCTTGTATTAAAATTATATATTTAATGCAATGGATGATGTTGTTTGCTTGTTTACTACTACTGTGTTGTGATACATTACATGACGTCCTCCGCCCCAGAACGTTTCCGCCGTTCTTGGTTTTGGGGTGTGACAATATTTTATAAACTTTGAGTTTATAAAATTTAAACTATTTTTCTTCTTTTGAGAGCATGGCTTTTGTATTTGTTTAATGCAAAAGTAACCACCCTAGGAGACATGATTGATGAATTAGGGGCATGGTAGTCTTAAAAGTGTAAATGCCTCATGGTTAAAGAGCATGCTTTATGGCTATAAAAGGATTAAGCTTGCACTTGTATTACACACACCTTTTGGCTTGCATTTTTACCCAAAAATTCGTGAGCTTCTTCATCCTCTCTCCATCTCTTCTTTAGCTTTGAGTTCTTGAAGAAATTGTTACTTGTTTTTCTCTATTGGAATATATAGTTGGGTGATTTGTTTCAAGCTTAAGTGTTAACATAAGAACTAGCATTCTAATCAAGTTGGGATATTGTGGGTGTCCCAAGGGTTCATCCTCACTCCATTAACTTCCAAGCCTCCCTTAGAGGACTCAAAGTGCTTCAAAGGTTGTTACCACTTCTTCCTTGTATGGTTGTTTTTTAAATCATTCTTATACTTGCAAGATGATCCTTGGTGGGTAATAAAATGTTTATGTTATTTTATAAAACTCAAGTCTTTCGTTTGCTATTATTTGTAGTTTTTTGAAACTAATTTTTAAATAAAACCCAAGAATCAGATGGATGTCAAGTGTACCTTTCTGAACGGGGAACTTGACGAAACAGTGTATATGGAACAACCACGAGTGTTCGTAAATGAGAAATATCCGAACCACTATTACATTCTCGATAAAGCAGTTTATGGTCTAAAGCAAGCTTCAAGAGCCTGGTACGAAACTCTTACTCGCTTTTTAAAACAGGCTAAATTTAAACAAGGATCGGTCCACCCAACCTTCTTTCGCAAAAAAGGTGGTAACCACTTGATGATCGTCCAAATTTACGTTGATGAAATCATGTTCGGATCAACTAACCCCAGCTTAACTATTGATTTTTGAAAGTTGATGGAAACTAAGTTTGAGATGAGCTCCATGGGTCCGATTAACTATTTCCTTGGTTTGAATATAAGATAGAGTTAGGAAGGTATCTTTATCAATCAGGAAGCTTATACAAAGGCCTTACTTGCTAAGTCTAGAATGGAGGGAGATTCGAAGGTGAAGGTTCCAATGGCATTCAGAAAGAAACTAACACCATCTCTGGACAAACCGACTGTTAATATGACTTTCTTGTTGGAATAGTGTCTACGGCTGCAACTATATTAGGCAAGTATTTGATCCGATTGTGCATGGTCCTTTTGGGTTGCCTTCACCATAACAACTTGACAGGATGATTTATGATGAGAGAATAAATATTATTAATATATTATGATAATAATATAAGGAATAATAATATTTTTATTTGATTAATATAAGTCATAAATTAATTAGAATTAATTTGGTGACTTAAAGAGATTAAATAAATAAGAGGGTATAAACTGTCAATTGTTTGATAGTTACACTTTGGGCTGTAAATCCTTTATGGATAGGGTTGGACGATTTCTAGGGCTTAGGATAAGCCACAAATCGTCCAAGGGCTTATCTTGGAAAGGATTTGGATTGCTTTGAGTAAAAGTTATCCAATTAGGGTTTAAGGGTGAAACCCTAGGAGCCTTACAAGTATAAATAGACCCTTAGGGCAAGGGAAATCGGCACCTCTGAAAAAGAAGAGAAACCCTAGCCGATTTCTTCCCTCTCCTCTCTCTCTCAAATCATCCTCTTGCTAGTTGGTGTTTGTAAGCCATTAGAGGAGTGACATTTATGACTCTAAAGCTCCAAGAATAAGAAGACCAAACAAGTGTTTCAAGGTAAGCTTCTAACTCTGATTTTGTATTGTTCTTATACTCTATTAGCTATTAGAAGTCTTGGATCCAATGCATGTTTAATTAGAGAAACCTAGATCCAAGCATTAGGGTTTGCATGTGCACATAGGAATGTTTATATGGCCAAATCCCATCAGTGGTATCAGAGCCTAGATTGGTTTCTATTAAATTGATGCATAATTGTTTGTTTCTTGCTTGCAAAATTCGAATTTTGTGGTTCTGAGTCATGAACTTGGCGAGTCCCATGGTGGACTCGGCGAGTTGGCCTGACTCGGCGAGTCCAGTTGGGCACTAGGCGAGTCCGAACGTCAGAAAGAGCTAAAATCGGGATTTTTTGATATTTATCTTATGGAAACTTGCCTTTATCATATTAGATCAACCCTAATCCGATTTTTTGATATATATGACTATAATCTTGATCTAATTGAAGATATTTATCAGTTAATAAAATATTTAATTTCCTTATGTGATAATTAATTAATTATTTTGATTAAATTGGTAAATTATTAAGCAAGAAATCATTAAATAAATCAAATATGGATAATTATGGAATTAATTGTTAACTAAGATTATTTGTTATTTGATCCTCCATGTTTTAAATGTTTAAAACTTGCCGTCAAGTTTTGAAATTTATGTTTTGTGATTAAAAGTTTAATTTAGACAATTTATATTTCAAACCCTAGAATTTTACAAGTTTAAAATCAAACACTATAGTAATATAATATTACAAGATTAATATATATATATATATATATATATATATATATATGTATAATTAAAATGTTAGTCTTACCGTTAGTAGGCCTCATTCACGAAGCCGGTCTATATGGTGGGTATAAGGTTGCTGCCTATAAAATGGTGCTTAATGGGTGTACACTGACACCCACCGCTTGCTTGATCGGTGGAGGGTCGTTAGTCGAACGGGTAGGATAGGGCAACCTCATCTCTCATTAAAAGTATAATATGAAATACAAAGTAACTACATGTTTTTTCAAAAATTTCCCAATCTTAGTTACTTTAGGAAAAGTGAATTGATGCAATCCCATGAAATTACACTTTGCACCTTGCTAAGAAGTTAGTGGAGCGTGTGTGGTTTACCGGCACTCTAATTGGTTCTAAGCGAGGGTGGAAAAGGGTGATTCATTGTTTATCATAGTTCGATGGAGCGTGTGTGGTTTACCGGCACATCGAAAAGGTGATCGTTACAATGAAGGCACCATGTAAATTTGCATGGTAATTCACACCTGCTTTGTGATCCTCGGTATCCCAGTCAAAAACAAGAGGGGCATATTGAGATTTAAACATGCCATTGAAAAGTTTCAATGAATCTCATCTAAACCTAGGAATTCTCAATACATTTAAAACTTAAAGTTGTGTTTTGTGGTGGAGAATTAGTGAATCGTCATTCACTTACCTTCAAATTGTTTGCATGTTAGATTACGACATCCCTTTTCTAATATGTAAATATTGCTGTTGGATCCTAGCCCTAATTTTCTTATTGGGTGATAATTAGGGATTCATATTTTAATCTATCTTTGTCCTTTCTATTTGTAGATGTCGAACGCAAACAACGCTGCTACTAGTTCATTCACATTGATGAGCCTTTGTCAAAAGGTCACTTTCGATGGGGAGAACTTTAGCGAATGGATAAGATACATTCGCACCATTGCTCGCTATGAGGACAAGGAGTATGTCCTCGATGAGAAGCTCGAGAAAATCAACCCTGAAATCGCTACTCCGGCTGAAATGACCGCTTTTGAAACTCACGAGCGTGATGCAACGAAGGTACATTGCATCATGATAGCCACTATGAACTCTGAATTCCAAAAGTCCTATGAGGACATGTACCCGTACGAGATGTACCAAGACTTGTTGGAGAGATACCACCAAAACGCGAGACAAGAGCGTTATGAGATTTTCACTAACATGATTTCCGTTAATATGGGTCATGGAGAGTCTCTTACCGTGCACCAGCAAAAGATGCAAAGCTATGTCGACCATCTTCGCGAGTTGAATGTTGACTTCGGGGAAGACTTGGCGATCGACATGGTGCTTCACTCTTTGCCTCCAGGTTAAAATCAATTTAGGATGACCTACCAAATGAACAAAGAAGAGGTCACCCTAAGCAAGCTCCAAGGTCTCTTGAGGGTCGCTGAGAGCAACTTCAAGGACAAGTCTGTTGCACCAACTCCCAATCCACCCGTTGCTCCTGTTTTGGCTATTGGACAAGGAAGGGGAAAGAAGAGGAAGGCTTCGTCTAAGAACCATCGCAAGGTTAAGCCCCGAGATGGTGCCTCTTCTAGTGGGACCAAAGTTGATCCTGCTAAACCCTGCCCTAACCCAAAGGAGGCAGAGTGCCACCACTGCCACAAGATAGGACATTGGAAGAGAAGCTGCCTAGAGTACCTGCAAGCCATCAAGGAAGGAAAGATAAAGCCGTCTTTTGTAGGGACTAAGAAGAAATAAGGATGTGGAGCATGGAAGGATAAATCTAATCATGGGGAACAGAAGATCATCGTATGTGCCCAAGATTGGAGTGTATTCTTTAGTGCTTAGGAATGGTTTATCTTTAGATTTGAACAATTGTTGGTATTCGCCAGAAATGACTAGAAACATCATTTTATTTCATGGTTTGTTTAGACAAGGTTTTAGATTTTCTTTTAATAATGAGAATGGTTCTATTTTGGCTTATCTAAATGGTGTTTTTTATTTTGAAGCAATACCGTGTAATGGAATTTATGAAACTGTTATGATTGTTGATAACTTAGAAAATGATGTTTTGAACATAGATTCTTCCAATAGTATGGATAAAGCATCCTTGTGGCGTTGTCATCTTGGACATGTCAACAAGAAACGCATAGCCCAACTCCAAAAGGATGGAGTGTTGGAGTTATTCGACCTTAGGGAAGATGACACATGCGAGTCTTGTTTGCTTGGAAAGATGACTAAGTCACCCTTCGCTGGTACATGCGAAAGGGGTGAGGGTCTATTGGACCTCATACATACCGATGTGTGTGGACCGTTTAGATCAACCACGAAGGATGGGAACCGCTTCTACGTGACTTTTACCAATGACTATAGTAGATATGGGTATATCTACTTAATCAAGAAAAACTCGGAAACTTTTGAAAAGTTCAAAGAGTTCAAGAATGAAGTGGAGAATCAATTGGGCCGGAAAATCAAGATGCCTCGTTCCGATCGAGGAGGAGAGTACCTAAGTCTTGAATTCAACGATTATCTCAAGGAATGCGGAATAGTTTCACAATTAACGCCACCTAGGACACCGCAGTTGAGTGGTGTGGTAGAAAGGCGTAATCGAACCTTGTTAGACATGGTTCACTCTATGATGAGTCGTGCTTCACTATCAATCTCTTTTTTGGGGTATGCCTTAGAGACTGGCGCCCATATCCTTAACCGAGTCCCTACTAAGAAGGTTGCCAAAACACCTCACGAGATGTGGACAGGGAAAGCTCCCTCGTTGGCACATATCAAGGTTTGGGGTTGTGAGGCTTTCGTAAGACAAGATACTCACGACAAGCTCGAACCTCGTAGTGAGTGATGTATTTTCATCGGCTACCCGCAGAAATCCTTTGGATATCTCTTCTATAGACCGAAGGACAATGTTGTCTTCGTTGCGAGGAGAGGAGTTTTCCGAGAGCGAGAACTTATAAGCCAAGGAGACAGTTGGAGGTAAATCGAGCTTGAAGAAATTTGTCGATAGATGAAGGAACCTCTACCCCTGGCACTCAACCCGAAGAGGAAACTCCGGTTGAACCGATTGACGAATCCTTACCTCTTAGACGTTCCGAAAGAGTTAGAGTTCAACCGCAGTTTTATGGTTTTCATATTACTACCGAAGGGGAAGTGTATATTAGTGATGGTACACTAATAAACCTTGATGAACCTAATAGCTATAATGAAGCCATGGCAGGTCCGAAGTCTGAAAATGGAAAGAGGCAATGGACAGCGAGATCCAGTCCATGTATGACAACCAAGTTTGGAATTTGGTTGATAACGTGCCCGGACATAAGACCGTTGGGTGCAAATGGATCTTCAAGAAGAAGACCGACGTGAATGGAAACATACACACGTATAAGGCGCGATTGGTTGCGAAGGGCTTTACTCAAACTCCCAGAGTTGACTATGATGAGACCTTCTCACCAGTTGCGAAGATAAAATATATTAGAGTGATGCTAGCGATTGCCGCATTTCATGATTATGAGATTTGGCAAATGGATTTCAAGACCACTTTCCTTAACGGAAATTTGGCTGAGGATGTTTACATGGCTCAGCCAGAGGGGTTTGTGGATCCGAAACATCCGAATAGAGTGTGTAAGCTTGAGAAGTCCATTTATGGACTTAAGCAAACATCTCGCAGATGGAATCTTTGCTTCGATGAGAAAGTCAAAGAGTTTGGATTTGGACGAAGGGAAGATGAATCGTGTGTAGATGTCAAAGCTAGTGGGAGTATAGTAAGCTTCCTCGTTCTATATGTCGACGACATATTACTCATAGGAAACGATGTCCCGACTCTGCAGGAGGTTAAGTCCTGGCTCGGGAAGTGCTTCGCTATGAAGGACCTCAGAGAGGCTTCTTATATTTTGGGAATAAGGATAGTAAGAGAAAGAAGTAAGAGACTAATAGGACTTAGTCAGAACACTTACTTAGAGAAGGTACTAAAACGTTTTAGTATGGAAAACTCGTAAAAGAGAGAATTACCAATACAAAGTAATGCCAAGTTGAGTAAGACTCAAAGTCCGAGTACCGAAGCTGAAATAGTAGAAATGAGCCGAGTACCATACGCTTCCGCAGTTGGCTCAATCATGTATGCTATGACTTGTACTCGCCCTGATGTAGCCTTTGCTTTGAGCATGGTTAGCAGATATCAAGGGAATCCTGGGAGAGCCCATTGGATTGTGGTTAAGAATATCCTTAAGTACCTTCAGAGGACGAAGGAATGGTTCTTAGTCCTCGGAGGGAGTGATGACTTGAAGGTGCGAGGGTATAGTGACGCCAGCTTTCAGACCGACAAGGACAACTACCGTTTGCAGTCGGGCAGGGTCTTTACCCTAAATGGAGGAGTAGTAACTTGGAAAAGTTCCAAGCAGGAAACCATAGCTGATTTAACTTGCGAATCAGAGTACATTGCAGCGAGCGAAGCGTCGAAGGAGGCAATATGGTTGAAGAACTTCATCGGTGATCTTGGAGTTGTACCTGCCATAAAGGAGCCCATGGAAATTTTCTGTGAAAATGAAGGAGCGGTTGCCTTGACCAAGGAACCGAGGGATCATGGTAGATCTAGACATATCAACAGAAAATATCACTTTATTAGACATCGTGTAGAAGTAGGACAACTCATAGTGAAGAGGATATTATCTGAAGATAACCCAACAGATCTGCTTACGAAGGGACTGAGTAGGGTTATGCACTTGCAGCATGCTAGGAGTATTGGGCTGAAGGATGATATTAGAATAGATTAGATAATAGTAGAAATGTGTAATAGATAAATGTGATTAACATTTGATGATTAAATAAAAGAGTATTATTTATGAGTAATGTTACTGTCTTATGTTAATTGTTTAACTATTGTTTCATTTTGCATGTTTTGACTTCAAGAATAATTGAGTTTATTAAGAATAATCGAATTATTCAAATTGTCCACCATCGTTCATATGTTGGAAGTAGATATGTATGAAGATTGTCATGAATTGGTGTGTAGATTGTCTAAATGGTTTTAGAGATAGCAAAGGGTTGCTGCAACGTTCATGAGTGTTTATGAACTAGTTTTGAGCATTGGAACAAACCCGCGCTTGCTGGAATCACCTTATGGAATATGATATAAAAGGGTGATCGCAAGACGATAATATCATATAGTCTTAAAACCTAGATATATGGTTTGTTATTTGTAAATTGGTTGTACATTGATAATGCGAAAACGCATCAGTAACTCGGTGGTATAAAACGCATTGTTGTGTATAGTTGATTAATGAATAAGTAAATGCATATAAGTCGAAGTTTATCTGTTACTTTTATCCCAAGAGGGTAAAAGCGATATGTCGGTCGCTCGATGATTTGATTTGACTTATGTGTCGGGCCCGGTCAAAACTAAATTGATGTATTCGATTAAGTTCTATGTCAAATGAATCGGAGATCGAGAAACCAAAATGCTTGACAAATTATTCCATAGAATTGTCAGCATGATATCTAACAGAGGACTGTACGATCCCTTATCTAAAGGACAAGATTGATTAGATCAGAGTTTGACAGCGTCTTTGAGAGCTACGATTGCAAATCGAATTGTACTTGTGCATATAGTTACTAGACTTATCCAAGTGGGAGACTGTTGGAATAGTGTCAAAGGCCGCAACTATATTAGGCAAGTATTTGACCCGATTGTGCATGGTCCTTTTGGGTTGCCTTCACCATAGCAACTTAATATATTATGAGAATAATATAAGGAATAATAATATTGTTATTTGATTAATATAAGTCATAAATTAATTGGAATTAATTTGGTGACTTAAAGAGATTAATTAAATAAGAGGGTATAAACTGTCAATTGTTTGATAGTTACACTTTGGGCTGTAAATCCTTTATGGATAGGGTTGGACGATTTCTAGGGCTTAGGATAAGCCACAAATCGTCCAAGGGCTTATCTTGGAAAGTATTTGGATTGCTTTGAGTAAAAGTTATCCAATTAGGGTTTAAGGGTGAAACCCTAGGAGCCTTACAAGTATAAATGGACCCTTGGGGCAAGGGAAATAGGCACCTCTGAAAAGGAAGAGAAACCCTGGCCAATTTCTTCCCTCTCCTCTCTCTCAAATCATCCTCTTGCTAGTTGGTGTTTGTAAGCCATTAGAGGAGTGACATTTGTGACTCTAAAGCTCCAACAACAAGAAGATCAAACAAGTGTTTCAAGGTAAGCTTCTAACTCTAATTTTGTATTGTTCTTATACTCTATTAGCTATTAGAAGTCTTGGATCCAATGCATGTTTAATTAGAGAAACCTAGATCCAAGCATTAGGGTTTGCATATGCACATAGGAATGTTCATATGGCCAAATCCCATCATTTCTAACGTCAAATGATAGGTTCGTTGATATATCTAACCGCTAGTCATCCATATATCATGTTTTCTTTTTGCTATTGTTCCTGGTTTCAAGCAAATCCTCACGAACCCCACATGACCGCTATCAAGAACATATTCAGGTATCTTAAACAAACCTCCTCACTCGGAATATGCTACCCGTCTTGTTCGGGGTTCTTTGTACAAGCATTTTCGGATGTTGTTCTTGGAGGTTGCGGTTTAGATCGGAAGAGTACAACGGGAAGATGTCAATTCCTTGATGGCAAACTTGTTAGTTAGCAATCAAAGAAACAAACCTGCATCTCACTATAAACTACTAAAGTAGAGTACATTGTCGTCGCCTTTTGTACTTCACAAGTTATCTGGATTCAAAGTCAGCTTTGTGACTATGGTATCAATATGAAGTGAATCCCCTTGTATTGCGATTCTGATAGCGTTATTCACATTTTTACAACCCAATGCAACATTCAAAGACCAAACAAATCGCACTGAGGTATCACTTCATCATAGATCATGTGGAAGATGGAAATGTCGAGATACACTTTGTTAGATCCGCTGATCAATTGGCAGACACCTTCACGAAAGCCTTGCCTGAACAAACATTTAATCATATTCTTCAAGGCTTAGGAATGATTGAGGCTGAATCAGTTATGAAAATACCATCCCATTAAAAAAGTATTGTTTGAGCTGCGAATCGGTGTGAACGTTCGTAATAAGTCAGCTGTTCATCCGCGAACGCTCATAGTAGCTCGCAGTCCACTATTCATGTGAAGTTTCGGAGCTTCTTGTATACTTTTGTATATTTTATGTGTTTTTTTCTTATTTATTTATTTCTTTTTTTATTTCTTTTTCAGAAAAAAAATGCAAAAATATTTTCTGTATTTTCATTACTTATTTCTATTCATAAAATATTCAAAAATACCAAAATTTTTTGATATTTGAGAAGCTTTGAAGGCAAATATCTTGGTGATCTCAATTATGAATGATGGGACATGTATAAATTTCCTAATCTATGCACTAGTTAAGTGTCCATTGAAGCATGCTGCTTCTTGTAGTCCGAAGCCTCAAAGACTCTATGTTAAAGCCTTAATGAGTCGATAATACCACTCATTTCTTCCCAATTAGGTTGTTCATTCACATAAGTCATGAGCTACCTTACTCTTCTGACATTGAGTTAAGAGTTGACTGCTTAGTAAATTCACATAGCAGAGGTATATTTTTCTTTGGAACCACCTCCAACTACTTCTCCATCACTTTCGCATTCATAATTTTAACCCTTGAGACTCTTAGATATTACCACTGAGGTTTATGGTTACACAACATCTGTGTTTATGATCTTAAATTCGTTATCACCACGAATTGAGTGAAAGCCAAAATCAAACACATATTACTAATTCATGGTGAACAATTCAATTGTTCTAGCTTATTCACCAACGAATTAATGAATTTCCACCTTTGTGGCTTGTACCTTGATTTTTTTTTGCGAGACCTTAATGAAATGTTCTAGACCTAAGTCTTTTCTTCCCATGAGATCCAATTTTTATTTTTTTCTTGAGATTTCTACACTTATCCAGCCAGCAAAAATAATTCCAAAGCTTACTTGTTCTTAGGGCTACACTGGCCAGACTAGTACTTCATCCGAATGTTCGGACTTATGTCAATTTTCGTAGTTTGGTTAAAGAGGAAGCCACCCTTAAGCTTAATGAAAAGAATCCTTTCACAGTTTCTCAACAAATAGATCATCGTAATTCAATGGGACACATCAAAAACACTTTAGAGTCTCTCTTGACTCAGAAGGAAGCGATTGTTGCTCGGGATCCATTTGATTTTTGTTTTAAATGACATCACTAGAATCCCATATAATAATTTTGAATTATTTCTTTATCTTTGGCACACTCTCGCACGAAGATCGTTGTGATTTTCCAAAGTCTGGTTCGTGGTATATATGAATACTTTTAGTTTCACAGAACAATTGATGGTGATTAATTGCGAAAGGGTTTAACTGAATTAGTTGCGAAAAGGGAGTAACTAAAACAGAATATTAAACGGATAAGTTTGGGGTGCATGAAAATTTGAAACCGACACTGATGTCATGCCGCCTGACACACGTTTCCTCACGTCACAACTATCACTCACGCCTTTTTAGGCGACTTTTCAGTGTTTGATGCAACCAACCGCCAAATTTCTCTCTCTTACAATACGATATAAAAGGATTTTGATGATTCAATTATCATTACCACTTTCGAAAGAAATCAAAATTCTCTCGACGATTATTCTCGTTACTGTTCATTGTCATGTTCATCTAGCTTCCATGGCAGCATCTTCAGAAACTCCTTCCATCGTAGATCAAATGGCTCAATCATCTCTTCTTAACATCAAGGCTAACCAGAATCTCATTCTGGACCTTGATCCTACAAACTATGATGGTTTTCTTCAACCTCTCATCGAGTGCCTTCGCTATTCCCCACTGGTCATTCAACTGACGAAATCAGAAATCGTTCCCTTGGTTCATCTGTTCAAGGCGTATTCTATTGAAAAATACTAAAAAGGCGAGGAATAGAATACCTTTGAAATCGATAAAAAGAAAACCCACATCTCGAAATCGCAGTTTTGTAGTCTGCTAGGGCTTTCTCAAGGTCTTGACCTAGTTGACCCTGATATCGTCTCTAACTTTACAAACTTGGAGATGTTTTAGCAAATGGGATACAAAGAAGTTTTGACTGCCGTCTCAAAGGTTAAGAATCCAAATTTGCCACCAATGTGGAATGGGTTGTTTACCCTCATATTCAAAAGCTTTTCTGAGAGGGTAACTGGCTTAGAGTGTGCAAGCAAGCTATTCATGACGAAAATGTACGACATCTTTTTAGGAATCAATATTGACTAAGGGACTGTGCTTTGGGCTCAACTGGTCCAGAGTACCCTTTCGACTACACGACACTATGATATTTCCTTTGCTTGTTTTTGGATTACGTGGTTCAAAGAGCTATTGATCGGCTCAACATCCTGGTTATTGAGGGTTCAAGTATGGCTCCTATTCAGATTTTCCATGCCACCAACATCATTCTCGTAGATACTTCCAAGTTTTCCTTTATTGGATCAATTCCAAAATCTATGCTTCATAATGTCCCAGCTGCGAGTGAAGTCATACAAAACTATCGCAGTCTACCAGCCTCTGGTCTTCGACCAATTATCGATGTAGTACGAAAGGTACTTGAAGAGGCTGACAAACCAAAGAAGGGTGGAAAGAAAAGAGTCACGAAGGTTGGTCCATCTGCACCAGCCCAAAAACCAAAGAAGAAGGTAAAGCGAGTGGCTCACAAGCCACGTACTCCCACGCCAAGTGACCACGAAGATTCACATTCCAACACAGTATCATACATTCCGATTCAAGAAGATGTTCACCACGAACATGATGATACTGCTGCGACTTCGCATCCCTAGGTTTCGCAAAAAATACCTACGAATCCAGAGGTAACCTTTCCCATGCATGAATCTGTTCCCGTCACTAATGATTTCTTTCAACACTCTACTCCTCCTCACTCTCGAATCACTACTACAACGCCAATCACTATCGCACCACTTCTAACTTTCTCTATTGGTGTTTCACAACTTCAAGCAACAGTTGCACAATCCCCTCCACCGTTTATGGATTCGACAGCAACCATAACCACGACAACTAGTTCACCTCCAGTTTCTTTCAACACATCTGATGCGGGGACAGGTGCTTCAGGTTTCACTCTTGGTCATTCTACACCACCCATCTCACCTCTATGCCAAGACGATCCAGATACAATTTATGGTGATGATGAAGACGATTTTGGAGGGTTTACTTACAATCCATTCAATATCCGGACAGGGAGTGATGATGAAGCTCCGGTCACCAGAGGGTGGTTCAAGGCACAAACTGACAAGTTGGATTCGTTAATTGAGTCCACCAAAACATCCTATGATGGTGACTACTCTCAAGAAACTGTCAAGGCCTTCTTTCAAATGCTGATGAAGGAACACTCTGTGAACCTTGACAAAACAAATCAAGTTGTTGAGGCTTCAACATCTGTATGCAAGGAAACGACCGAAAAAAGTCGATAAACTAATTTCTGATGCTCGATCCATTATGAGTACTATTCAGAACTCTTTAGAGAAGAACACAACAAAGGCGAATGTAGTAATTTCTAGTCTTGGATCAACCCTTCGCACTTAGCAGGATCATCTTGAAAAGGTTCGCACTGACATCCATACTGACAATTCAGAACTTAACTCCTCCATCTTTTCCAAAATAGACAAGTTTCATGAAGACTTGGCTATGCAGAACAAAATAATGCATCAGCTCGTAGTCTAAACAGAAAAAGTTAAGGTTCTAACTGTCAAGATGGAATATGTTGAGACACAGATTAATACTCTCTTATCTAAAAGGCGGTGATGAAAAGTTGTGTTGCAGATGTGAACGCCTTACTCTCAGATATCATTGAGACTCGTGATTCTTTAACCACGATCACTATTAAGAAGCGTCTAGCTAAAAAACATAGGCATGTGTTTGCGATGCTCAACAAGCTTAAGGGTGTTTCAGAGACTGGCACACTTTCGAAACAAGCGGGAGACACTGTGAAGCAATCTGCGAAAGAAACCCCGAAACCAGTCGATACAACTCTAAGCCAAAGTAAGAAAACAAACTGAAGGTTAATGTAGGTTCGGGTTAAAAGGGAAAGGAAAAGATCATTAATGATGATGAAGAGGGAGAAGAGGACAAAATGTGAAACTTAAACGCAAAGCATGTGATGCAATTCTCAATGAAAACTTGCAAATCACAAGAGATGTAGAAGAACAAGAATGAGTCGAACGAGAAGCTCAAGTAACTTTGGAAAGCAGAAAGCTTTTATTTCCATTGTGGACCTTGGAGTGAATTATGAATGAGGCTATAGACAATCCAAGCAAATATTCGTTAGACCCAGTTGCATCTTTTGATTTGTAGAACACACAAGACTCGCAACTTGACCTTCCAGTCACACCTCAAGCCTTCAAGTTTCGTAGCATCGTGAAAGTTGCGAACATTCCTCTGACTGAAAATGGAGTTGATCATATTCTCTTCTCCTTCTACTTAAAGCACATGAAGCCTCAGTATGAATCTTGGAGTGTGAAAAAGATAACAGTTGTAAAGTTTTCAGGTCCAATTGAAACTGCTAGCTTCCCAAATGCTCGTTTTAAGGTTGCTAGAGTTTCTACGAGTTAGGTATTTGAGTTTACACTTGCTAATATACCTTTCCCGAACCTGTACAACTAGATTTTAATGCTCAATATGTTGCTCAAGGATGACCAAAAGTATGAACCCATTGTTGCTCATCTCAAGAGAATGTTAATTTTGTATATTCAAGAGGTTGGAGAAATGAATGTTGAGATAGCAACAGTTCTATGAAAGAGGCCGACTGTGTTCCATAAGGAAGCCCCATAAGATTTTGACAAAATGAATACAGGGAAAATACGACTGGAAGGCTGGTGCATGGCTTTTCAAATCAAAGAGCGAACAGATGCTGATTTTCACAAAGTTTGTGTCTATCTTGCTTATAAGCATCTTTACTCCACTTCTTGTCTACAATACATTTTGGAGTTTTATGGATAAATGCAAAGGGAATCGTAAAGGGGATAAGAAGTGTTTCTCCGATATGATCCTTTGGTATATCCTGGTTCGCAAGGCCATGCTGAGCATCATTTCGAAACTTTTTGAAGTTCAGAAGTATACTCAACCGTGAAGAGTTTTCTTCCTTAATTGACGCAAAGGGGGAGATTGTTGGTTCATAACGATTGCATCATTGTGTATTTATTACTTAGTCCATTTTGTATAGTGGGTTGGTCCTGTCCACCCAATTATTTATTATTAAGGTTTTACTATTTAAAGTGCGTGTATGCACCGTATCTTGTAATCGTCTAGGTTGTAAACCCTACATAGCCTTTACAATAGCAGTTCTTCATCGAGTTCTTCTAAGGCTATGCATTTTAATCATCCGACACAACTTCAATATTCATTATGTGTTTTGATTCTTATATATGTTGTTGAATCTATCGATCAACTCTTAC
The DNA here is from genome assembly GCF_051521515.1 of Lactuca serriola. Classification (NCBI taxonomy): domain Eukaryota; kingdom Viridiplantae; phylum Streptophyta; class Magnoliopsida; order Asterales; family Asteraceae; genus Lactuca; species Lactuca serriola. Next base: position 185,737,944 of record NC_136410.1, read on the forward strand.
ATTATTCTAACAAGTCCAACATATGAGATCTCTTCCCATAAATGTGCATGTTGTGAACTCAACTCTACGTTCATTAGGACACTTGCTCTCCATCTCCTTTATGTAGTGGATTAAACTATCTACCCCTTTATCTCCATAGATGGGTCTTGGTTTACTGTTAATGAAATCCTGATAGGTCTTTGTCATTTGACCATCTTCCTTATTGCTTCCCTCTTCTTTACTTGCTCTAAGGTTCCATAACGCATCAGAGACTTGACGTTGAATCATGTTCTGAATGGTGGTTGGGTTAATCAAGGTTAGTATTGAAGGGTTGTTATTTTGAAATGACAACAAGTAGGTTACTCGTTGATCATATATTTGACTAATAGGGTTGTAGTTGAATCCCTATATGTCTTGATCTACTAGGAATATTCTATTTCCTCTGTAACAGCAAGCCACTATTTCTACTCTAGCAACCAGTCTTGTTATCGCTGCTAAAATAAATTTTTTCGTTTTATCATACGAACATCTTTTCCTTCATTGTTCCTTAATTCCTAGATAGGTTAAGGCTCTTGTAATGCCCGTGTTTTTGAGCTAAGCATTAAAGAAGATATAATAGTCTAGGACAACTGTTGTAACGTGTTTTGAAGTAAGAAGTATGAATTATGTGAATCTATGTGCCTAATATTTTATTATGATGGTATAATAAATTAAGGATAAAAATAAGCGGTAAAAATAAATATTAGATAAACCCGATATCTATGAAGAAAGTTGAAGTGGTTGAAATAAGGATTCCGGAGATATAAAGAATACTGAAATCCGAATTATAACGAAAAAGTTATGACATGTCGAAGTTTCGCGACAGAACCGGCATGACGCTGTAAGACGTAAAAAGTAAATTTACGATAAAGTGCTTTTTAGCTTTAGCAATCTAAATGAAGGTCGTAGTATTCGTTAAACTGAGAGCATGCATAAAAAGAATGCCCAAATCCGTCTTCGTATGACGAAGTTATGAATTTTCTAAGATTTTGCATAGCAGTATGCAGCCCGAAACTCGAATTTTAGATCAACTGTTAGCCGAAACAAGCTAAACGAGAATCGAAGATCTTGCTGATAGTAGTTCAACGGTAAAAAGAAAGATGAAAATGGACGTTGGATGAAGAAGTTATGAATTTTTAACAAAATTTTCCTGTCCCAGCCTGTTAAAAATATTCCTTTAAAAATAAATTCAAAATTAGCCGACGAAGTCTAAATGAAATTTGTTGAGCATGGTCATACCTACGCGTGGGTATAAAGAATGTTAAAAACGGAGTTCGTATGTGAAAGTTACGAATTTTTGAAGTTTGGAAATTAAGAGTACGCCCAACGTACTCATGTTCACGGTCCGAGATTGGCCACGTAGCCGACTTCATTGCATGGCAGCCACGTATTCGTAGCTTAAATGCATCTAGAGTTGTCCCTTAGTACGCCCATCGTACTCGATGTACACCCAGCATACTGATTGAAGAAGGAGTACGCCCAACGTACTATAAAGTTACGCCTAGTGTAACTCCTGGGATCAGCCACTATAAATAGCACCAGATGCCATCCGATTTTTGGTTGCAAACTTTCATTCTCCCACCCTATTCTTTCTTTTTTACCTACAAAAAATACCCCCAAGCCTATTATATCATCCTAGTACCATAACCAAATCCCGGAGAGCCCGAAGATCCCGAGAACAAGAGTTTTCGACCCGAAATTATGTCCGTGTGAAGCCCGATTTTTGAGAAAACATCTCGGTTTTATCGGAAACAATCGTTTTAATGAACGAAGTGTTTTCCAATCACAGTCCTATCAAGTGAGTGTGTTGTTGCTTTTTCCTTACACATAGATATGAAGTGTTTTATATAAAATACATGCTATGTGTATATATGTTGTTTGTTTATTTGAGATGGATGTTGAAAGAATGTTTTATATAGATTTTAAAATGTATATATATTTTACACCTACAAATACGTTGGGTAAAACGTGGGTAGATGAAAGATTGTTTTATACAGATGCTAAATTGTATATGTGTTTTATATCTACAAATATGTTGGGTAAGATATGGGTAGATGAAAGATTGTTTTATACAGATTCTGACTTGTATATGTATTTTATATCTATAAATATGTTGGGTAAAACGTGAGTAGATAGATAATGAGGGATGAAAGATGATATAGATGTTATTGGCAGCTGCGCCTAATAAATAACATTAGTTGTGCCTAATAAAGAATAAATGATGTTGTTGGTAGCTGCGCCTAATAAACAACATTGGCAGTTGTGCCAATTAGGGAATAAATGATGTTGTTGGCAGCTGCGCCTAATAAATAATATTGGCAACTGTGTCAATTAGAGAATAATTGATGTTTTTGGCAGTTGCGCCTAATAAATAACATTGGCAGCTGCACCATAGGCACAGATGGACTTCATGCATATTCCTTAGGTTAATCCTTAGGAATGAATGAACAAGGAATAACCGATTTCTTAGGGTGGATCCTTAAGAGTAAAAAAGATAACGGGGGTGGGAAATTAGGTTGATTGTTTAATGTTTTAACATAATAAATAAATTTATTGTTGGTTGATGAAATTAATAAATTTATTATTTCTAGGTTGAAAACCTATATGCTCACCAGGCTCCCAAGCCTGACCCACTCAACTTTTTATATTACAAGTAGTGGAACGAGAGCATAGTTTGATGATGACAAAGGAGTTTTGGATTATAGGCCAGTAGATGTAAATACATGTTGTAAGGCCTATATGATACTGTTTATGCTTTTGGTCTGTATCTGAACATGACATCCCGAGGTTTTATAATACAATGAAAATTCATTTCTTTAAGAAATGCTATGATAAATTTTTATCATATTTTGTTTTGGGGACAAATTCCACAACACCTTTTGAAAGATTACTCTAATTTTACTTTAAAAAGCATAAACAAAATCGGTCTTTTCTGGCCGAGAAATTTGGGGATGTCACAGCTCTAGGGTTTTAGGGTATAAAATGATCTAATGGTAAATCAAGAGGGTGTACTTTTGAAATTTTGAGCAGCGCACGACAGACATACGATGTGCAGTGCATGCACCTGCCACAGATCATTAAACTTGATTATTGGCCTCATTGTATACCTTTCTACCAACATTCCTTTAGTCCCCCCTTTTTGCCTCGACTGGTCCCCACGAACATGACGAGCACGCCACTCGCTCGATCCCAGGCTTCGATTTTAGCATTTCCTTGGATCATTCTACTTCCATGTACTATCTACACTAATCCTTACTCTTTATATTGCTTAAATTCGGGATTTAGGGCTTTTTAGAAAATTTTGCATTGGATGATTTTTGGACAAATTTATTGTAATGGGATACCATTTGGGCTTGTTATACTACCAATTTTACTAAGGATGAGCATAGGTCGGTTTGGGTCAGTTTTTACCCAAAACTGAACCTAACCCGCTATAATCGGTTTTTAAGTAATTCAAACTGAACCCACTACCCAAACCAATCAGTTCGGTTTGTCGATTTCTAGGTTTTATTGGTTTGGTTTCGGGATTAAACCCAAGCCCTGTCACACCCCCAAACCGGAATGACGGAAACGTTATGGGGCGGATGATGTCATGTATAGTATCACAACAATTGCATAATAGTAATCAAAATACAACAACCATGTATTGAAAAAGTATAAGTTTTTACATATGTGTTCAAGTCATTGTATATATGACACCAAAATGTATATTAAAAGTTAAAACACATGAGTCTTATGAAGCTCCGTCTTCTCAACAATCTATGGATGTACCTGTCTATTGATTTTTCTAAGAATACAAGTAGTTTTGAAAAGAGCGTCAACAATCAAGTTGGTGAGTTCATAAGATGTTTGTAATTGAAATTTGTTGTTGTTCTTTGAAAATGTAAACATGTTTTTCCCAAAAAAAATCCTATATTTTCTATTGTAATATGTTGTACTCAAAACATGTAAATATTATCGTACTCTGATATAGTACGCTATAGTTTTAATCCATATGAAACCATGAAAGGTATGTTTTCTCTGTATTGACCTAGTATTTTGTATTTCTACTTGTAAAATATTGTTTATTAGTTTTATTATTTAATAAAACTATGAGAAGATGTTTATTCATTCTTACACTATTCGTATTATTCAATACCAAATAGTCAGTAATCATAACCATGCTTGATGACCTAAGATGGTCTGAACACGACGTTCTTCAAGCGTTGCAATCGGTACGAAATTTGTCACCACAGGCCTGTTGGCCTAGCTGTTGCAAGCAGTTCTAGTGTGGGATTGTCAGTCCCGTATAGATCTATACATAAGTGTCACGCTCACCCTCCAGGAGACTCTGGTTATAACTTCAGGAGTTAGTTGGTAATTGGATAAGTACTTGAAGTAAGTCTCACAAATTCTATATTGACGGTTACGTGTAGGATAATGAAAAGTTACCTTGAAATAAATAAACTGTAAATATATCTCATGAATTGTATTTAATATAGTTTATATGTTTGTTTTCTGTATTGTTATCTGATCCTTGAAAAGGAACATGTAAGATCCATAAACTATACCTATTATAGTTTATATGTTTGTGTTTAACTAGAATGTAAACCTCTGTATTGTTAATAATTTGATAAGTTTAAATCGAAAATTCTTTGATACGGTTGTCCCATGAAATTCAACATTTATACCCTAATGGTATTAAGATAGCTTGCAAATATTATATTTTCGTTTAACAAGTTTAAAAATGATTTTATACTTATATAAATATAATATTTATATAATTAAGTCTGTTGAAACCTATATATATATATATATATATATATATATATATATACATATAATAATAATAATAACGGTAAAAATTAATAAATATTGAAAACATTTAGATATTAACACAAATTTCTTGTGTTACACTTGTATTCCCCCCACCCCCCCCCCTAAAACAGTGAAAAATCATGAAAACGTAGGGGGTATGAACTCACCTTGTGTACGTGTTTCTGGTTAGATTCGATGTGGTTGCGATGATTCCCGATATAGAGTACGTGTAATTAATCGTATCCTAATTATATTTTACACATAATTATATGCATAAATTAGATATCTAATAATTTAACATAATAATTAACACTAGTTTGTATAGATTACTTACAAATTGAAGACAAGTTCTTGTGAAAGTTTGAAGATTTTTTGGTAACTCCTTGCAGTTGCGTAGAACTTTGAAATGTGTTTTGAGAGCATCTGTACATAACTTAAGAGTGAAGAATTGGAATTATGAAGGTGGTGTTTATGGTTGATATATATATATATATATATATATATATATATATATATATATATATATATATATATATATATATATATATATATATGGGATTTAAGATAATGAAGTGACACTTTCATTGATAGGTCTATCATATCACCTTGGGATGTTAAATTAGGAAAAGATAAGAAGATATTTAAGGAGTTTATTGTCAATATGCAAGCGTTCTTGGCCAAAATGAAAGGGATTTAGGTCTAACATTACTGGAATCACTCCAATACATTCACAATATGTTGTTTACGACCATATGGTCAAATAGCAAAGGGTTCACTGTCAATAAGTCAAATGGAAAAGAGGCCATGGCCATAGGTCTTCTAAAATAGTTTGATTTATGTCCAAGGGTTTCTAGAAGAGGGTGCTCACGGTTTGTTTTGGAATTAACTTCCCTTGGCCGTAAACTACATTTATGTAAGAAATAATGATAAATTACGTCAAGTATAAGCCCTTATTTGATCTTAGTGTGATTTTATTTTAAGTATCTAGCTTATACTACCTACTTCAACATGGTTTTCCACATATACATATAAGTTCAATGAACATGCACTCTAGGCATACTAAATTATTATTGTATAGATGTTATGATGTCAAATCACTTGTATACTATTATAGTTTAGACTTATATTGATCTAAAATAACAAGTTGTTACATTATCCCCCCGTTAAAGGGAATTTCGTCCCGAAATTGCTTCTAAAGTGGTACTCATGAACTAGGGAAAAGATGTGGATACTTTTGTTTCATTTGATCTTCCCATTCCCAAGTGAATTCAGGTCCTCGCTTAGCATTCTAGCGAACCTTCACTATTGGTATACGACTTTGTTTTGTTCTTTTGACTTCCGTATCCATGATCTCCACTGTTTGTTCAATGAAGTGTAGACTCTCATTTAGCTCGATTTTGTTGAATGGAATTACGAGAATCTCGTCAAATAGACACTTCTTGAGATTTGAGACGTGAAAAATAGGATGAATGTTACTGAGTTCATGCGGTAGTTTTGAGTTTATAAGCAATCGAACCAATTCTAGCAAGAATCTCGAATGGTGCGATGTATCTTGGATTTATTTTTTCCACGTTTTCCGAAACGTATCATTCCTTTCCAGTGTGAGTCCTTTAAAATAATGCGGTCACCAACCTGAAACTCCAAGGGTTTTCGTCGTTTGCTCGCATAACTCTTTTTTCTTTCTCTAGAAGGTTTCAATCATTCCCGGATTTGTACAATCTTTTCTGTGGTTTCTCGAATGATCTCAGGACCGGTTAGAGTACTGTCAGGAAGTTGGTTCTTGGCTAGTTGCGTATCACCCACTTCAGCCCAACATAGAGGATATTTGCATTCGTAGCCATAGAGGGCTTCAAATGGAGCAACTTTGATGCTTGTGTGATAGTTGTTGTTGTACGAGAATTCGACGAGCGGTAAATGGGTATCCCAAGTTCTACAAAAATCTATCACACAAGCTCTCAATATGTCTTCCAACGTTTGTATGGTTCTTTTGTTTTGCCCATCTGTCTCAGGATGGTACGCTATACTCATGTCAAGATTTGTTCCCTAGGACTTTTGTAGTGATTGCCAAAACCGTGAGGTAAATCTACTTTCTTGGTCAGAGATAATAGATATTGGAACACCATGCAATCATACTATCTCTTTAATGTAGGTCCTTGTTAACTTCTATATTTTATCAGTTGCTTTTACTGGCAGGAAATGTGTGGATTTGGTTAATCTATCGATGATCACCGAATTGTGTCATGACCACCCGTTGTCTTGGGTAACTTGATTATGAAATCCATTGTAATCCGCTCCCACTTCCACTCAGGTATCTCTGGTTGTTGAAATAAACCTGAGGGCTTTTGATATTCTACCTTGAATTTGGCGCAAGTTAGGCACTTTCCCACATAGGTAACAATCTCAGCTTTCATGTTTGGCCACCAATAGAGTTTCTTAACGTCCAGATACATTTTTTCTGAACTCGAATGAATGGAGTATCGATTTTTATGGGCTTCATCCATTACAACATCTCTTTAGCCACCAAACTTCGGTGTCCAAATTTGATTCATGATATAATAAAATCTGTCACCTTTGTTTTCCAAGCTCTTTTCCATTCCTCTTAATTCTTCACCTGTCACGTTCTAGGGTTTAAAGGCTTCCAAATGAGCCTCCTTGATCTTTATAGATAGGTGGGAATGGATAGTCATGGTCAGAGACTTTACTCGGCGGCCCGAGTACTCTTTCCGATAAAGAGCATCTGCTACCACATTGAATTTGTCGGAATCTCACATTCATAATCATTGAGTAGCTCTACCCATCATTATTGTCTCATGTTAAGTTCTTTCTGATCAAGTATGTATTGGTGGCTTTATGATTAGTAAAGCCTGTGTATTTCGTACCATGCAGGTTATGCCTCCAGATCTTTAGAGCATAAACCACTGCACTCAGTTCAAGATCGTGTGTGGTATAGTTGACTTCGTGGTTCTTAATTTGTCACGAGGCATACGGATTACCTTTCCTCGTTGCATAAGAACGCAACCTAGCCCTTGCTTGGACGCATCACAGTAAACTACATTATATTCCATCCCTTCTGGGAGGGACAAGATCGGTGCGCTGCAGAGGGATCTCTTTAGTGTCTAGAAGACAGTTTCTTGTTACTCCTCCCAGTTGAAGGTTACACCCTTCTATGTCAGGGTGGTGAGTGGTTTTGCGATCTTCGAAAAGTTTTGGATGAACCTTTTGTAATAGCCAGCGAGACCTAGAAACTGACGAATCTCTGTTGGGGTTTGTGGGGACGCCCAGTTTTCGATAGCTTTGATCTTGGAGGGGTCAACTTGTATCCCTTCCTTGCTAACTACATGAGTTAGGAATTCCACCTTTCGAATCCAGAATTCGCATTTTGAGAACTTCGCATACAATTTCTATACCCTTAAGGTTTCCAAGATTTTTCGTAAGTGTTGGATGTGCTCCTCCTTACTTCGGGAATAGACTAGTATATCGTCGATGAAAACTATAACGAACTTGTCTAAGTAAGGTTGACACACACGGTTCATCAGGTCCATGAATACTGCGGGTGCATTCCTTAGACCAAAGGGCATCACTACGAATTCATAGTGACCATAGCGAGTTCGAAAAGTGTACATAGGAATACCGGCTTCCTGGACTCGTAGCTGATGGTATTCTGATCTCAGCTCAATTTTAGAGAAGAAACTTGCGCCTTAAAGTTGATCGAATAGGTCTTCTATTCGTGGAAGAGGGTATCGGTTCTTAATGGTAAGCTTGTTTAGTTCACGGTAGTCTACGCACATTCAGAACGATCCATCCTTCATCTTTACGAATAGGACCGGTGCTCCCCAAGGCGAGAAGCTTGGTCTAATGAAGCCTTTTTTTAAATATTCGTTTAACAAGATGGATAGTTCCTGCATCTTAGATGGTGCAAGATGATATGGGGACTTAGCTACAGGTGTAGCTCTCAAAATCAAGTCGATTCGGAACTCGACTTGACGTTTAGGAGGAACTCCTGAAAGATCTTTGGGGAAGACATCAGGGAAATCACAGACTTCAGGGATATCCTTGATGCCTTTTACTTCTTGTGTCCTATCTACCACATGGGCTAAGAAGGCAGAGTAATCTTTGCGAAGATGCTTCTTCACCTTGACGCAAGAAATGATTTGAAGATTTGCACCGGGTTTGTCACCATAGATAAAAAGAGATTCGTTACTTGGTAGATTAAGACGAATAGCTCTTTGGAAACATAGGATATCAGCACAATGAAGACTTAACCAATCCATGTTGATTATAATGTCAAAGCTTTTAATTGAGACCGGCATAAGGTCAATTTGAAATGAATGGTTGTTTAGTGTAAGTGTGCATCCTATGTATATGTCATTTGTGCTCTCATTCTTTCTGTTTTCCATCTTTACTATGAATGTATCTTTTAATGATTGAGGATTTTGTTTTAGTAGATGTTTGAATTTATGGCTCACGAAGCTTTTTCTCTACACCACTATCGAAAAGAATGCATGTGTAAGAATTGTTGAGAAGAAACGTATCGATAACCACATTAGGATCAACCATCGCTTCTTCATGGCCAATTGCCAAAACTGGTAACCATGGGTGGTATGCCCCTTCCTTTTGCAGTTTCTGGAGTGCATTTCCGTGGAAACTCCCGTGTGATGGAAATTGAATTTATTGCACTTTGGCAAAGTTCAAACATATCGACTCGGGGGTGCTGGTGTACTATAAACTGTGGCAGGAGTAGAAGTAGGAACATCAGCAGGAACAATAGCAGTGTATACTGCCACAGTTTGTTGTTTTTTATAAGGCTCTTGTGATGATTGCCCCTTTCCTTTATTACAGAATTTCTTATTGCTGCCTCCTTCTTTGGGCTTTTCATGAACGAATGGCATGGATCCTTGACGAACTCCGTGATATACAAGTGTCTGAGCTAGACGCTTGGCACTTTCGAATGTAAGTGGATTGGCGACAATAACGTTTCTTTGAGTTGGGGGAATAGTTCCTGCCCTAACTTTTGTAATTCGCCTCTGGGACAATATTCTGCCAACATCAGAACCTTTAGGTCTTCCCATCTCATGGCATTTGCAACTGGAAAATATAACGACTTACCATAGCCGTTCCACAAAGAGAGACCTTTATCCAAGAAAGTGCATGCTGCAAACTTCACTCTGCTAGTTTCAGGGCACGCACAAATTTCCAACACTGGTTCGGTTTTCTCGAACCAACGTGTTAGAGCAATGAAACCTCCAGTGCCATCGAAATATTTGGGTTTAGCATTTGAGAAATCTCTATACGAACACTCCATGATTTGAATTATGACCACCACTTCCAGCTCCACTAGTACCAATGGCGTTTATTTGCGTCATGGCAGCAGCCACGACGATGGTTACTGTTGCTTGGAAGACAGCAGGATCATACTGTGGAGGTGGTGGTGGTGGTGGTGGAATAGGTGGATTGTTGTTGAAACGCCTATTTCATTTACTTGGCGACATCTTTTTCTACAAAGTTTTCTAAGATGAAAATGATGGTAAGAATTTAATAGTGATTATAAATCAGGAGTCTTTGAACCAATACACACTGGTTCAATACATATTCTACAAAGAGTTTGAAATAGAGTCTACCACAAGTAATAACTTGTTAAATATCATCAAGAATTTTGGTAGATACTTTCCAAAGAAAAGAGAATGCATGTTAATTTCATTAGTATATTAGATGTATAGTGTTTAGAAAATTTTACCCTGAAGTAGGTCTACAACATACCAACATAACGAGAAAACTTTAACAGCATGCTGACCATTCGAAAATGAAATTTTGAGGTCTAACCATAGACATGAAAAATAACACTAGAGTCTATAAGTAGACTTAATCTATATCTAAAAGAGTGAGTAGGGTATGCCCTACTCGCGAGGAGTGTAGTTCTGCTTTGTACTAGTTTTAGCCATGGATGTGGCCAACTGGTGTTCTTTTTCCAACACACGCCTTTCTAATGCTTCTTGGCGCTGTCGATGTTCACTAGCCTCGGCTCGGTTGGCAATTAGTGATGGGTTTTAGCCATAAGAACATCCTATGTGCTCAAACAAACCCTAATGCTTGGATCTAGGTTTCTCTATTGTACATGCAATTCATCCAAGACTATAAACCCTAGATCTAATATATGATAATCAATATAACATATGAATTAGGGTTTAGATCATACCTTGATTGTTATGTAACAATAACAATCTCAAATCCTTCTTGTATTGACTTTACAAAGCTTAGAGTCACAAATGTCATTGCTTTAATGGTTTACAAACACCAAGAGCAAAAGGATGAAGAAGAGAAGAGAAGGAGGCTGCCCAAAACGTGTGGAAACCCTAGAGAACCAGTTCACCACGTTTTTGGGGCTTAAGGGTTCTTTAAATAGTGAGGCTATTAGGGTTATCTAACAAGGAAACCCTAATTTGGATGCTTAGGCCCTAAGCAACCCATGAACCCGTTTTTAATAAGCCTTGGACGATTTCTAATGGTTTTCCCCATAGAATTTGTCAAACCTTATATTATAAGGTAATCCATAGCCCAATTGTAATTATCTTATAATTACAATTCCAGTCCCTTAAGTTTAATTAATCTTTTTTAGCCACAAACTTAATTCTTATTAATTCTTGACTAATATTAATTAAATAATATGATTTCTCCTTTAATATATTATTCTCATAATATATTAATAAATCATATTTAATCCTTTCTCTCCATAATTCATCCTATCAAGTTGCTTTGGTGAAGGCAACCCAAAAGGACCATGCACCATCGGGTCAAGTACATACCAAAATAGTTATGGACTTAGACACTAATCCAACAGTCTCCCACTTGGATAAGTCTAATAACTATTCCACGTATGACTTCAGATCCTGATCTATAATCATAGCTTTCTAAAGCCGTTGTCAACGCTGATGTTATCAGATACGCATGTCCTTTAGACAAGGGATCATATATTCCTCCATTCTAGATATCATATAGATTGATACATGGATCTAAATCATTCTCTCCGTCTATGTGCTGTTTCCCGAATTCAGATTTATGACGACTGACAACAGACTACAATTGAACGCATCAATTTAGTCCCGGCTTGGCCAAACGCTTAGGTGCCATCACTAAATCATCGAGGGGCCCACAGATATCGCTTTTATCCTACTTTGGATAAAAGGAAAGGATAAACTTTGACTCAATGCTCGCTTGCACTCACTCACCAACTCACACACAACAATATGTTTTATAACACCAAGTTACTGGTGCGTTTACATATTATCAATGTGTAATCGACTCGCAAGATACAACTCACACATCTCTGTTTCAAGAATATAAGATGTTATCGTCTCACCAATCACTCGTGATGAAATCCATGAAGTGATCCAAGTGAGCGTGGGTTTAATCCAATGCTCAAATCATATTCATAAGCACTCATGAACATTGCAACAAAAATTTGCTTATTTCCAACACTCTTTAGACAATCCACACACCAATTCATGACAATCTTCATTCATATCTACTTCCAACATATGAACGACTGTGGTCCGTTCGAATAATTTGACTGTTCTGAACCAATTAAATTATTCAGGAAGTCAAAACATTCAAGGTGAAACACAAGGATAATACTAATCCCATATGGCCTCAAACCTTTGAGTATAAATAAAACACCTTTTATTTATCACCATATCGATTACTCATTATTTGTTGTTTCGGGTAATCAACTTCTTACTTGAATTATTACCATACTTGTCCCATGCTCTTAGCATGCACACAATGTTTACCTATGGTTCTTACTTTGTGAAATAGATCAGATGAACACATTACCAATCATACTCATTTGACAACTCCCAATCCTTTCTACACGTGAAAGAATATCAAATTCTTGCCACTTATAGAATATGTTAGATTCAAACATTTTATGGAATGATCCTTTCGTAATATCACTGCACTAAAGTCACAAGGACTATTTCCAATGAAATTACAAAGTCCTCTATCGGAGATTGTTACAAGACAATTCCATAGATGTTATGTCTCTCACTCAAGGTACATTCCTTTGAACATCCTTTTGCATAAAAGTTTCTAATCTAGACATAGATTCTCAGTATCTAACTCCCAATATGGAAACCTTTCCATACTTACCATATGACAACTCATTCTTAATAGAATCTTATCTATTCATAATAATGTCGATATGGTCCATCCATTACTATACTTCCAACTACTCACAAGTGACCAATCCTCGGCGAACTTTGGATTGTCCTTTGATAGTTTTTTAATTATCTTAGTCAAAAGCCGATTCTTGTCATTTTCCCTCTAAATGCGCTAGACATTTGGAAAATTTTAGAATGGTCAAATATTACAGCATTTGCAATCATTTGTATACCCGAAGCGTATGGGACACGATGCATAATGTCTTACATGAAGATTTAATACTTTATCAATCTTCTGCCATAATATTTTTATGTGCTACGTTCTTATAATTCGAATTATGAAGAGGAATGTCGTAATCATAATCGAAATTTAAGAACGTGCTATGTATCCTTGACTAAATTTATTAACTTTCCACAGCCTAAGCTTTTAGATTTGAAATGAAGCATAATATTCTCTCCCTTAATTATAGCAAAACAACTTTACATCCTTACACCTTTGCAAAGTATGACTCTTGTTTTTCTATAATTAATATTGCTAACTTGCAATACTTGCCTTAATAATCATACAATCATAACATTTATGCTCCCACTATCATGATGATTATTATAAACATAACACTTATGCTCCCACTAGCTTTGACATGTATTCAGAAACCAGCTTAACTTCCAGAAAAACAATACTTATTGAATTTCTTAAGTTCATGTTTCTAATATTTAATGCTTTGATAATCCTTCTAAACTTATACACCTTTCCCTTAGATAGATCATATGTGTGTCTAAACAATTCAGACTAATTGCCAAATCTCACAATTCGAATCATGGAAAGGGATACCGTAACCATAATCGAATTCGAGAATCCAATTATCACAATCACTATCTTCTTAAAATCTCTTTTAGTGAAAGTATTTCCTCACAGTCATTTTCATGAAGGAGGGAAACTTACGACACTTAGATTTTAATGGTGTATGTGTTCTTATCTATGTGAATTCGTCAAAACCAAAGTTTACGACAAATTCAAACTCATATGGACCGAACTTTCTCAATCTTGATTTCTTGCCTTATGGTAACACGGCTGCCCACCATGTCTTCCAAGTAGTCAAGTAGCTCACCCTTTCCTATCAATGTAATTTTCATTGATCAAGGTGCTTTCCTTTTATGCGTTCAAATGAGAACTCATAGAACTCACATGCATAATTAACTTAACTGGAACAGCACAGAAAGAAGATAGTGTCAACACGATAGGTTGTAAACCTCAACTCGTGTGCTAGTGATGATCGATAAGGTTTATTCTTGATTAGTTCTTGAAACTTTTCAAGACCATTAAGACTCCCGCCGACTCCTTGACATATAAGATTCTTTTGTCAATGAGCATTTCCTGACAAACAAATATTCAAGAGTTAGTGTAGCTTTTATCAAGACAAAACACTTCATAAATTGGTCCTAGTTAGTTTTTGTCTTATCCAAGACATCACAACTTTCCAATTTCAAATGTGCAAGAATAAGAAAACCTTTTTCCAAATTCTACATTTGATGAATGTTATACACCTTCTTAAGACATGTCACTTAATGTCACAATCTTGACTTTAAGACTTGTTATGGAATGAATTATGATTGGCTTCCTGATATAACCATTTCTTCAATTCTCGATTCCTCTTCTTAGACATACAATTGCACTAAGACTCACTTAGATGATCAATTAAGATATGGTTCTTAATCATTAAGACCTATCATAAAACATAATAAAAGGTACTCTCCCTTCCTCTTAGAATAGAGAAACTTTTATCTTTCTGCCTACTTGATTCTTCTTATTCGTTCTGCTATTGATTTAAACTCTTTTCAATCAACTAAGAATCACAATTAATCTCATCAGTGTGATCATATTTACTTAACCTTAGTAAATCATGACGAATATCTTTGTTACTCTTGTGGTGGACTTGATCAACACACAACCTTGTGTACTCGATCTCCTAGTCCTTCACTTGACACTTTGTCAACGAATTAGTCTAATTTCCAAATATGATATTTCTCATTCATCATGCAACCAAATTGCATGATTCCAAATTTTTGTCCAATTGAAACTTGGGCGATGAGAAACTCTCCCTATTTGGTAAACTCTCGACATTTCCACAATTATCATAATAAGAATCACATCCATTCGTTGTAGAAATATGCAAACATCAATTTTTCATAACAATTTTATTGCAAGGAAATAAATAAATAAATAAATGAGTCAAATCAAAATTTATTTTATTCATAAAAGCAGCGGAAAACATTTGTCTTTTCAATGCAAAATCAATTGAAAAACGATGTAATTAGATATTCCTAACAATTCTATCATAACTTTCTAAGCTCAAAATCTAATCTTCAAGTCCATGCGATCGAGATCCATTTCTTTGTGATTAGACTCATTTTGCTTTTCCATCAAGCTTCCTCTCTTTTCACTGATCCTGCAAAACATTCAAATGTAATCTCATCACATTATGTATTAAGAATCAACGAATAGGAACTTAATGGAGTTAGACAATGGATTTTACCTGAAGCACAGCGATACTCTTTGACTCTCCCATCTTCTGGACTCTTCAGGCACTTAGGGTAGACTTGTATCCAAAGCCCTTTCTCTTGGCAGCAAATGCAGGTCGGTTCTCCTAGAACGTCCTCGGAAGCATGGTTGGTTGACTTTCCCAACAAATACGCTCCATTGCTTTGCCAAATCATTTCTGATTTAGCAGCAATGAGCATGTAAGTTAGGTCAATGAGGTTTTCGTCATGATCCATCATATAATACTTTCTTTTGAACTCATTACATGATTCGGGAAGTGACTGTAGAACCCAGTTCACAGCCAACTTATCCGGGAATGACGCACCCAACATTATCAACCTATCGATGTGTGATTTCATTCCTAGAACGTGGGCACACACGGGTTTACCATCTTCATGTTTCATTTCCAATAGGGCTTTAGTGACATTGAACCTTTCAATTCTTCGAACTTGTGGGTTAGGGAGAATAACGGGAGGAGGTGGAGGAAGTGAAGCATGATTTCTTGTTCCTCGATCGAATCGTGGTATATCATCTTCATGTGGAATGCTTGTTCCACGGGATTTGGGAAGACCATAGTTGTCGTACTTTGACATCTACAAAACGGGAGAAAACAAATTCAAGTTAGTTGATCGATTGAGTCCTTAATAAATCACCCAAATGAGATATTAAGTCTAGGACCCAACACAATACGCTACAACCTAGAAAAGGGATGCCGTAATCTAGTTGCAGAATATTTTAAGGTAAGTGAACGACGATTCTCTAATTTCCACAAAAAAAAAAAAAACGAAAAAGAAATTTAATTTTAAAATGTATGAAAACTCCTAGATCCTTTGAGGTTCATTGAACATTTCAATGGCATGTTTAAATCTCGATATGCCCCTCTAGTTTGTGACTGGGATGCCGAGGATCACAAAGCGGGTGTGAATAACCATGCAAATCTACATGGTGCCCTCACATGTTACAGTCACCTATTCGATGTGCCGGTAAACCACACACGCTCCACCGAACTATGACAAACATTGAGTCACCCTTTGCTACCTTTTCTTAGAACCATTTAGTGTGTCGGTTAACCACACACGCTCCACTAACGTCTTTGCAAGGGCACAAAGTGTAATTTCATGGAATTGCATCAATTCACTTTTTCCTAAAGTAATTAAGATTGGGAATTTTATGAAAGCATTTAGTTACTTTTATACTTCATTATACTTATAATGGAAGGTTTATGTCCTATCCTACCCGTTCGGCTAATGACCCTCCACTAGTCAAGAGTGTGGTGGGTAAGAGTGGATACCCATTCAATCGCCATTTTATAGGCAATTTCCTTAAACACCCCTTATAGACCAGCTTCGTGAATGAGGCCTACTAACGATAAGACTGACTTTTACTTATATATATATATATATATATATATATATATATATATATATATATATATATATATATATATATATAATGTTAGACTTTTAATGTTATATATACTATAGGGTGTATTTTACACTTTTATATTTACTAAATCTCTTTTAATTATAAACTTTAATTAATTAATAAAACCATAAGGGTGTGATTTCAACTTTTCAAAACAATACTAGGGTTTTAGAATTTAACATTCCTAAATTAAACTTTTAATCAACTTTTAAATTCCAAAACTTGAGGGCAAGTTTTGAAACATTTCAAAACATTAGGGTTTAGAATTTAAATATTTCAAAATCAAACCTTTTAATCAAAATTTAAATTCCAAAACTTGAGGGCAAGTTTTGAAACCTTTTCAAAACATTAGGGTTTCAACTATTTAAATTTCAAAACAAAACTTTTGAGTTCAAATTTAAACTACAAAACCTAAAAGGGAAAATTGAAACTTTTCATAACACAAGGATCAAATAACAAATAATATAAATTAAACAATTTATTTTATCATTATCTATATTTGACCTAATTTCAATTTCTTGCAAAGTAAGTTACCCAATTAATACAAGGGTTTTGGTCATTTTTGGTCATTTAACTTTTGGTTTTGTGCTTATTTGGTCACTTAACTATTTTTAAGTTTTAAAACGTCATCAAAGTTTTCGCTTTGTGCTCATTTAGTCACTTAACTTTTGGTTTGGTCACATTTAGTCACCTAACTTTAAAAATTGTGTTCATTTAGTCACTAAACTTTTAAATTTTTTCAAAAGTTTAGTGACTAAATAAGCACAATTTTAAAAGTTAGCTGACTAAATGAACACAAATCTAAAAGTTAAGTGACCAAACCAAAAGTTAAGTGACTAAATTGACACAAAATCAAAAGTTTGATGACCTTTTAAAACATAAAAAGAGTTAAGTGACCAAATGAGTACAAAACCAAAAGTTAAGTGACCAAAAATGACCTAAACCCTTAATACAAATAATTAAACTTTATCATATAAGGAAGTTATTATCCAATCAATTGGTCATTATCTTTATTTTTAATCAAGGATATACTCATAAATATGTATAAAATCAGATTTTAATGATCTAAAACAGATAAGGCAAGTATCCATGAGTAAAACAAAAAGAAATCCCGAAAATAGCTCCATCTGACGCTCGAACTCGCCGAGTACCACACTGGATTCGCCGAGTTGAGGCCTACTTGCCGAGTACACTGTGGTACTCGCCGATTTCATCAGGCAGGGAGCTCAAAACATGATTTTGCAACTTGAAAAAACATACAAGGCATCAATACAATAGAAACCAATCAAGGCTCTGATACCACTGATGGGTTTTAGCCATAAGAACATCCTATGTGCTCATACAAACCCTAATGCTTGGATCTAGGTTTCTCTATTGTACATGCAATTGATCGAAGACTATAAACCCTAGATCTAATATATGATAATCAATATAACATATGAATTAGGGTTTAGATCATACCTTGATTGTTATGTAATAATAACAATCTCAAATCCTTCTTGTATATACTTTTGAAAGCTTAGAGTCACAAATGTCACTCCTCTAATGGTTCACAAACACCAAGAGCAAGAGGATGAAGAAGAGAAGAGAAGGAGGCTGCCCAAAACATGTAGAAGCCATAGAGAACCAGTTCACCACGTTTTTGGGGCTTAAGGGTTCTTTAAATAGTGAGGCTATTAGGGTTATCTAACAAGGAAACCCTAATTTGGATGCTTAGGCCCTAAGCAACCCATGAACCCCTTTTTAATAAGCCTTGGACGATTTCTAATGGGTTTCCCCAAAGAATTCTTCCAACCTTATACTATAAGGTAATCCACAGCCTAATTGCAATTATCTTATAATTACAATTCCAGTCCCTTAAGTTTAATTAATCTCTTTTAGCCACAAAATTAATTCTTATTAATTCTTGACTAATATTAATTAAACAATATTATTTCTCCTTTAATATATTATTCTCATAATATATTAATAAATCATATTTAATCCTTTCTCTCCATAATTCATCCTATCAAGTTGCTTTGGTGAAGGCAACCCAAAAGGACCATGCACCATTGGGTCAAGTACATACCAAAATAATTATGGACTTAGACACTAATCCAACAATTAGTTCTCTCTACAGGGCCTCAGTGTGATTTCTGGTTAACTCTTGGTCTTCGCTCAAGTGGCGAAGGAGAACCATGTTGACTACCATGGTAGCACTAACCTCCACGACTCGGTGGATGGCTGATCTTCCTTGCTCATCGTTAGGAGCAACTTGACGTGCTAACCTAGGGAGAGCTCGGTCTTCTGAGCCTCCCTCATCAAGGATGTAGAAGTTTTGGTCCCCATTATAGGTAAGGTGTTGACACTATTCACGACTCACACAAACTCTCAACATGTCTTCCAGCGTTTGTATGGTTCTTTCGATTTACCCATCTGTCTGAGGATGGTACGATGTATTCATGTCAAGATTTATTCCCAAGGACTTTTGCAACGATTGCCAAAACCGCAAGATAAATCTACTATCTCGGTCAGAGATAATAGATATTGGCACACCATGCAATCGTAATATCTCTTTAATGTATGTCCTTGTTAACTTCTCCATTTTATCTATTTCATTTATTGGCAGGAAGTGTGCGGATTTGGTTAATCTCTTAACGATCACCCAAATGGTGGCATGACCACATGTTGTCTTGGGCTTCATCCATTGTAATCATCTCCCACCAATAGAGTTTCTTAAGGTCCAAGTACATTTTGTTTGAACCCGGATGAACGGAGTATCAAGTTTTATGGGCTTCATCCATGACAACATCTCTGTAGCCACCAAACTTCGGTGTCCAGATCTGATTCATGATATTATGGACTCCGTCACCCTTGATTTCCAAGTTCGTGTCTATTCCTCTTAATGCTTCACCTTTCATGTTCTCAGCTTTCGAGGCTTCCAGCTGAGCCTCCTTGATCTGTGTGGATAGGTGGCAATGGATAGTCCTGGTCAGAGTAATCTTTCCGACTAAGGGCATCTGCTACCACATTGGCTTTATCGGGATGATAGGGAATCTCACATTTGTAATCATTGAGTACCTCTATCCATCTTCTTCGTCTCATGTTACGTTCCTTCTAATCGAATATGTGCTAGAGGCTTTTTTGACCAGTAAAGAGTGTGCATTTCGTACCGTACATGTAATGCCTCCAGAGCTTTACAGCAAAAACCACTGCTCCCAGTTCAAGATCGTGCGTGCTATAGCTGACTTCGTGGTTCTTAAGTTGTATCGAGGCATATGATATGACCTTTCCTCGTTGCATATGAACGCAGCCTTGCCCTTGCTTGGACGCATCATAGTAAACTACAAAATCTTCTGTCACTTCGAGGAGGGACAAGATCGGTGCGTTGCAGAGGGCTTGCTTTAGTGTCTGGAAGGCAGTTTCTTGTTTCTCCTCCCTGTTGAAGGTTACACCCTGCTGAGTCATGGTGTTGAGTGGTTTTGCGATCTTTGAAAAGTTTTTGATGGACCTTCTAGAATAGCCAGAAAGACCTGGAAACTGAAGAATCTCTGTTAGGGTCCGTGGGGTCGCCCAGTTTTTGATAGCTTTGATCTTGGAGGGGTCAACATGTATCCTTTCCTTGCTGACTACATGACTTAGGAATTCCACCTTTCAAATCCATAATTCGCATTTTAGGAACTTCGCATACAATTTCTCTGCAGACATTTCTATCCAGAAGCCGATGTAGAGGAATTAGTTTTGTTCCTATCAAATAAAAAATTCGTGATAATGATGCATTGTGTAAGAATCAAACTTTAGACCTCCTATTTGTAGGGGGAGCGCCATCCCAAACCAACCAAATGGCTATTTGTGTCTTATGTTACTCAAACTGATATATAAAATATGTATAAAAATATATTAATTGTATAGAATTAATACAATGGGTTCGGTTTCGGTTTCTTTCAGTTTTATCATTTCCAAACCGAACCCAAACCTAAATTTTCTGTTTTTGGAAAAATCAAACCCAACCCATTGGATTTTGTTTCGGTTTCGGTTTTGATTTCTTTACTTTTGCTCACCCCTAATTTTTACTATATTAATACTTAATTTCGAGTTTATTTCATCCATTGATCCATATTTTGAGTTTTTAGAATTCAATTTTCTTTTATAAACTTTTAACTAAATCCTTTAATTTGTAATGTTTTAGACGAGACGAACTACTTATTTGCACTCTAGAAGTGTAGTCGAACGTCCGTATTTGGTTATTGTGTCGAAGATTGGACGATCAACAGTTTTCCAAATCTGTTGTTCTTCGTATTCTTGGAGCACATCGCGCAGAGGCTTGTGCACCGCACGCACTTGCATTCAGCGCATATCTTTACATGTTTTCTCTATTTCAATAATCTATGTTATATTTATGTTATATGTTTGTTCCTAATTTTCCTTTTGCCTATTTTTTTATAGAATTGTCGAGACGAGGTCGTTAGGTTGCGCATCAGTTACCTCCAAACTAGCCATCACATTTATTTGAACAGTTCCCCGATGATCTTGTTGTTTGGGGTTCCTTAATCTCTTGCTTGATTTCTCTTTTGTACAAGAAGATTAGAATTCCTTAGGCTCTTTCATGGAGATTTGCGGATGATTCTGGGTTGCCAGTTTTTGGAGCCATTTCTTATCTGGGTCTTGTGGGATTATAGCGGTATTTAGCTTTTTCTCTGCCAGGAATGGCATCTAGTTATTGGGATTTGGGAGGTGATCTATAAAGAGCTCTGTTGTGAGTTCTTTTCAAAAATGCGCTTCGACAAGGCGTCGACGAGGTGGGCTGATAGATCAATTTCGTCTTTCCGTCTGGGAGACGCATCTCAATCATGCAACTTGATTGATTTGGGGAGACAACTAGGGATCTATATCAAGGAGGAAACCACGAGTCCTCATTTTTATGCATATCTTGACAGCTGCATTACTGAGCTGCCACAGGAATATGGCTACATGCAGGTCTAGGGTCATACTAGGGGGACCTACGTTTATCGGACAGCCAAGGAGAATTCCTTCACATATCCTACTTATCTGTTGCTTCACCGATTGGTCATTTCAACTATTTGTCACCACAAGGAGTGTGACAAGGTTCCTTCTGGCAACCTCTTCTACATGTGGTGTCTTACTCAGACTGAGGTTCACCTCAATCTTCCCTTTTCTCTTGCTCTCCATCTGTCTGGTGGGGCTCTAGGTACGATGCCTTTGATCAGGATTTGTGGTGGTCATTGGTTCACTTGATTGGCTATGTCTTACGAGGTTGATAGTAGCGGGATGGTCCCTATTCCTATTGGGGATATGGGTGCGACTCCTCTAGGGAAGATGTGGGTGTTGGTTTCAGGAGTTGGTCGGAAGTAGAGGGCTCCTGACGATGATATTGTGGAGCCCATTAGGAAGGTGGAGCCGAAGCATATCCCTAAGCTTGCCTTCGAGAAGTGTCAGAGACCTACGCATGCCGAGCCAGATCAACCGGAGCCGACTCTGTACGATGTGATGCGACATTTGGATACTATACAGGAGGAGCATCGCTAGATTATGGCTTCGATATTTGGGGTGAAGCAACACCTTGGGAGCCCAAATTCAGTTGATTTATTGGTCTAGTCGATACTAATCATAGGTGATCGGGCTATGTTTAGTTGTGATTCAACCTTTCGAGATGGAAATTATTATTGTTTTCTACTTCTAGACTATCAAATAAGGATCATGCAAATGAGAAGTGTTGGCCGGCGGGATCATTCTAGCATATAGCCATTCTGAAATCCAGCAACCCAAGATACAGTTCAAACTATTCATCTCTCCTATAACTAGTCTATCATTAGGGTAATACTTTTAGTTATAGGTTTAAGGACAAACCTAATCGGAGTATATGTCCTAGGCTATAGTCGTAATTCCTAAGGAAGTACTAGTTCACTAAAGCAAGTAGCTCTGATACCATTCTGACATACCTGCCCTGGTTGTCCGTGGAAGTGTCGAGGGGTGACAACAATACATAGATTACCCAAATCACAGAGCACAATCTTTAAATACCTTTTCTTAATAATGATGTTTATTACGTGTGATAAATAAAAGAAGCCTGTCTATCTTAAAGTTTAAATAAACATTCAATAAACTCTTTTGAAAACTTTTTAGGAATTTTTAAAATGATTATGATCGTTTTTCTCATATTCTTTGTGTCCTAGATTTTACTATGTTGTATCTTTTAAAGTTCCTTGTATGTTGAATCTTATGAGGTTTCCGAATACTTTGTCCTTTAAGGTTATGTATTATTTTCATAAATTATCATACATTCATTTTATCAATCTTATCTTCATATCTTTATAGGATACTTTACCAATCCTATCTTAGTATCTTTATAGGATTATTTTACTGATCGAATCTTACTATCTTTATAGGATATTTTATCAATCTTATCTTACTATCTTTATTTTAGGATATTTTATTAATCCTAATATATTTTATTAACTTCTCGAAGGCATCCATCTAAGCAGTCGGATCTCTAAGGCTTTCGGCATGTATTACCATGAGCTCCCATAATCAACATTGTAGAATATAATTTCCCCTACACAATGCTTCATCGGATGTCGAATAACGAAACCTTATATAAAGAAAGTTATTATGCCAGGATTGTAGCTACCAATCGCAGGTGGGGGTGTCACACCCTATATAGATCTATACATATCTTTCTGGCTCTCGCAAGCTGAATTCAATCAAGGCTATAGGATGAATAATAACAACTCACTAACAAATGTAACTTTAGGTTTTTTATCTTTTCTTAAATTCTTTAACTTAATAACTCCTATAGTTATCCTGTATAATTGCTTTACTTTATATATTATTTTATAAGATCTCATAATTATCTCTATGTGTGTGTGTATATATATATATACCCTGATTTTGGTTGAAAACAAGATATTTGAGAAGAGTAACGACTAGGTACAGTGCATACCCCTAAAATTGATCATCATTACTTCTAGGTACTAGGTTTTCCTAGCTCTTAGGCATAATATTATAGCTTACAACTAGGTAGAGTATCTATGGGTATATTATCCTAGTTTTTTCATGCTTTATATAACTACTAATATATATATATATATATATATATATATATATATATATATATATATATATATATATATAATATATATATATATATATATATATATATATATATATAATATTTTGATAAAGCAGTATGATAAGCATGTACCTCCCTTAAAACCTTTAAAATAGTAACATGGAGTCGTGAACTTACCTTAGTAGCGAGATCGGGGATATCCTTGCTACTCCACCCGAAGCTTCGTGCCATTGAGAGGATTCCTGAGATAGATCAAGAGAGAGAGAGAGAGAGAGAGAGAGAGATTTGGGTGTGAAGAATTCAGAAAGTGAGCACCTCAATTTATATTGCTTATGCGCCTCGTGCACACAACTCATGGCTCCATCCAAAGCTTGACAAGTGTCCCACTTATGTTGGTCCACATCTCTCCAATCTTGATGAATTCGAGTGTCAGATGTGCGCGTCGAGCATGGCGCACACTTCGCGTGCAACACTAAATTTTCTATAAAAATTCATATCTTCCTTATATGAATCTTGTTTCTTACCCTCTTTATATTTTTTTTGTAGTTCTCTACTAGTACTACAACTTTCCTTAAGGTTATGTTGTCAAATTTTAACTATTATTTTTAACTCGTATTTTATATTTTTTTCAATAATTGCATCTTCTTTATACTGACTCCGTTTTTGACATTTTTCTTTTCAAAGCTCTTTACTTTCGGAGTACTACGATTTTCCTTTTAATGGCGTAAGCCAAAACTCAAGCAATTTCTTTATATATTTTTTTATGTGGATTACGTTAATATCACATTTGATTTTTTTTACATTTTATAAAATCATAACTACTCCAATCGGAGGCAGATTTTTACCAAGTTTATACCCTTGGGATCACGTTACTGTATACTCTACACTAACCATTATTACTAACTGTATAAATTTTTTATTACTCATCTTTGACCCTATTAACCTTTTTCTTACTTAAAATCATGGCAAATATGATCATATTTTTCCAAAATATGAAAAAACAATATTGTTACCATTTGTCGATGCTAATATCTAGTGAAGGTTG
Organism: Lactuca serriola; assembly: GCF_051521515.1. Classification (NCBI taxonomy): domain Eukaryota; kingdom Viridiplantae; phylum Streptophyta; class Magnoliopsida; order Asterales; family Asteraceae; genus Lactuca; species Lactuca serriola. The sequence goes on from NC_136410.1 coordinate 185,762,990, forward strand.
TTGACGAAAATTTTCCCGGTTGTCATTATGCGGAGGAATTTCGAGCCTTTTGCGAGCCTAAAGATAATAATTTTGAAGTTTATAGTTACGTGTGCATTCTATTATGTTTTATAAAGCTATTGTATTTACTAAAAACACTATTTTTTTTATTTTCTGGTGTTGTGTGTCTGATAATTTTGTTACTTCAACACTTTATTGGGTTATGGATCTTGCATTATTATTGAGTAATTTGACATATGGGTTAGTAAGAGAGTCTCACGATATCCTACTTCTTCTGGTGAGTACCCTTAGTTGGTTTTTGGGAAAATTCGGGAGTGGTATTTTAAGAGTGATAGTGGGAGTGCGTCGCGATTTCCCTCTTGTTCCATGCGAATCCTTAGTTGGAACTAAGGCAACATTTGGGGTGGTCCCCTGGTAGGTATGGCTTTTTTTTCTTTTGATGGTTATAAGGGTTAGTGGGAGCGTACCACTACATCCCCATTCTTCTAAGGAGTACCCTTATTTGATAGTAAGGAAACATTATAAGGTTATCTATAGGGTTTTCCTTCGGAAGGTATGGTTTTGTTACTTTTATAAAAAGAAATGCTCGTTACTAATGGTGTACTTTCATTGCATATTACATAACTATCTTGGCCATAATGATATAATTTTTTTGCGAACAGACACTACATAGGAATGTCATATGGGATAATGATGATGGTGTTTTGTGACATCCCCAATTTCACGGTCAGTTTTAAAAAAAAAAAATATATGCTTATTTAATTCATAGTATAAAACTTAATAGAATTTGTTCCCAAAACAGAATATATTTCCGAAGAAACATTTTTTATTTATATATAAAAACTTTGGGATGTCATAATTCGATACAGATACATAAACATACAAATGTTTGATCAGTCCTTACAACAATTTATTATACTATGGCCTACAAACTCCTCCATCACTCAACATCCTTAGGTCTTTGTACCGCTACCTGTGATAAAAAGAATTTGAGTGGGTCAGACTTGGGATCCTGGTGAGCACATTGGGTTTTCAACCCACAATAATTAAGTTCTTTAATTATATATTGCACATAAAATAATTTACCCGATTACCCATTCTCGTTATTCTCACATATTGATTCTAAGCTATTGATCTGAAGGGACCTATCCTAAGGATGATCATCATCAAGGAGTACACAATATTGCTTCGGGGGGTTCCTTTAGCAATACATGTCAATAAGGCAACCATGGGGGTATGTAAAATGAAAAAATAGTTCATTAACACCTACAGGTTGCGAGTCTTCCAACATTCCACTGGACTGTCTAGTATAATATGTGGTCATCATTTGTACTCTGCTAGATGATTGGTTCGTTAATAGTCAAGGCCTCCCACTCATCATTTCATTTTTCATTACCCAACACTACCTAATATATATATATATATATATATATATATATATATATATATATATATATATATATATATATTATAGGCTTAGGTTATTCTATTCTAACTAATTATTGTGTGGACGTAGGGAAAATGATATTCTTTGAGAATGATAAAGAAAATATGTTGTTTGATAATATAAATACGTTGAATCTTACATAACTATTCTCATTAACACACATTCTCACTAATTAAATCATCTATAAGGTTATTATACACTTATTATTATTATTCTCATTTCTGTCACAATGTTGTCAGAATGTTTATTGGGTCGTATTCTGTCAGAATAAAAATGAGTGAAAAACGATGTGTGAGAACAAAAATAAATAATAATTAGCAAGAATGCATGAAAATGACGATATTTTTGTAAAGTCGAACGTATTTGCATTTCTAAACAAGTTATTCTCTTAGTAATTCTCATAGCATAACATTGTCCATACATCCACACAATAATTAGTTAGAATACTTGAACCTAGCTCTCTCTCTCTCTTTCTATATATATATATATATATATATACATACATACATACATACATACATACATACATACATATAGAATTATAACCAATAAAATCATATTATTTCATCTAGCACAGAACATAGATTAATGTACACATAGCATTTAATCTTCTAGATACTTTATATTTATGTGTAAGCTGAAAGTAATTATGCACTCACTCATTAAAGTGGATGACTAGAAAGTTGGGGAGCACTTCACTTCTGTATTTAGCTTATCCTAGTAGCACTCCAAATCAGGTAATTACCATTTGAACCGTTGAAATAAAAAATATAGCATAATGGTCCCATAGTATGTGGGGCTTACTCTAGGAGTACGCTTAGCGTACTAAGGATGAATGATTGCAGAGGGTGACCATGTACGCAGGGCGTACATGACAGAAGAACAAAATCCTATTTCTCAGACTTGACACCAATTTAAACATCCTTAAGCCTCTTGGACCAAACCCTAATCAGCCTTTGTAGCCTCATTTCGACCTTTTACCCCCGAGTTTCCTTGTGAAAGTGTTCTTGAGCTTAAAGAGTGTATTTGTGGCCATTTTACAGATTATTCAAGAGGAAGAAGTTAGTGAGCAAGCTTGGTGTGGCATTAAACTTCAAGATCCAACACCTATTTCACCTTGAGGAGCTTCTGGAGGTATAAAGTTTTAATCTTGCCATCTTATTCATTAGATTGAGCTAGGGTTTGCTTTATTATCTTGTTTGTGTTCATGGGTCATCTCTTGAGAGTTTAAGCAACTCCAAAGTTTAGGAAGAGTAGATCTAAGGTCCCTTAGTTTATTCATACCATAAATATATAGTCTTGATGGGTGTTTTGACCTCATGCATGAGTTAAGACCCTTGGAAAGACCATGGGGTGCCCAAGGCACTTGGTTGTAAGACAATGTGGGGGTGCCGATGGCATTCTAGGTAAAGACCATGGGGGTGCCCATAACACTTGGTTATAAGACCGTGTAGGGGTTCCCATGGCATTCCATGTAAGAGCATGGGGGTGCCCATGGCACATAGGTGTAAGTTTATGTGGGGGTGCCCATGACATCCTGGAGTAAAACCCTGGAAGGTGTCCAGGGAATCCTTATATGTTTATATTCATGGCTTTTGTGATTGATACGAATTATATGATTATGTGGATTATGTAGTGTATGCTCTTGGGAACTCACTAAGCATTAGCTTACAGTTTGTTGGTTGTTTCAGGTACTTCAGGATCTAAGGTCAAGGGCATGGCATAATGGCGCGACATGCACTCTCTGGAATTTTGTTTTGGGACACTCTGATTTTGTGAATGGTTTATCTGATGTTATGGATTTTGAAAACAATTGTGATTGCAATTTTATAATTTATGGAAATTAATTCTTTATTTAAAATTGAAAAAAATTATTGAGATTTTGGGTTGTTACAAGTTGGTATCAGAGCCTTGGTTTGAGGGATTCGGGCCCACTCTCGGGTGTGTCAGGACTCCAACTAAGGATATGGTAAAAAAAATTGTTATCAAAATCAAAGTTAAAACTTCTTAAAACTGAAAAAGGGAGAGTGCAACACGCGTAATCAGTCCAGCTCAAGTAACTGGCTCCCCAATATGTTAGCCATGATATACTGATATTTGGATTATGATAGTCGGATAGATTTTGCTATGTGTATGTTTTTAAAATTGTATACGGTTAGGATCTTATAGCCTTAGAATGATTGAGTTGGATTTATTTCCTGTTCCTTGTCTGGTTGTTGTCCTAGGGTAGAGTCTGTTATTCGAAAGTCTATTTGATCCTGTTCTGTGTATAATTTGCATGCATAGGGCAACCTATTATGATTGATTTGAGTTCTGCTTTGATGGGATTGAGAAAATCTTAGGATAGCCTAGCATTTGAGCTATGCAGTAGCTTGTGAGATATTTTTGTTATGGGACGAATTAGAGCTATCATGTAGAGCCTTGGGGAAGGTACAAGTAGGTGTGGAAGGTAGTATTGGGCTCGTACTTCTGAAAGCACAACACCTATACCCGAACTAATGTTAGATCTGGAAGCTCTTAGGAGAACCGATGTGGAAGGATTCCCTTTTTGAATATCATGATCATTATGTATTAAGGTATTTCAGTGCAGTATGGTGATGACACGTCATGAAGCAGGGGGGTTGGGATAAGGATTAGGATATGGATCTGGGTCGGGCTACACTACTAAGCCCATTGACGAGAGGTTGCGTGAGTTTATCGCAACCGACGTTACGAGGGGTATTCTTGATGCTACCCCAGTGATCTTCGGGACCGTCAAGGAGGGGATGATGGTGATCATGGAGGAGGGTCTCAGGTCTTTCTGATCCGAGATTTCTGCAGGCCAGGTCGGGACCCGAACTCCCTTATTTCGCTAGTTCAAGGCGTGTGGGGCGCCTGAGTTCTTTGGGTTCAGGGACCCCATTGTTATTCGACATTGGGTGGAAGACATGGAGAATGCCCAACGCACAAGCTCTTGCCCCAAGGCGAAAAAAGTGGCGTTTTCTTCATGTATGTTGAGGGACCGAGCCAGGGATTGATGGGAGGAGGTGGCCCACCTAGTGGGATCATCTGGAGTGGTTGAGATGTCGTAGGAGGAGTTTGTTAGACGTTTTGAGTTGGAGCCTGCACCATCCATCGAGGTGCAACGGATTGTGAGGGAGCTCCAGGAGCTACAGCAGACCACCAAGACTATGGCAGAGATCACCACCAACTTTTGGGAACGAGCATTATTGATCCCGTAGTATGTTGTGGATGAGGATATGAGGAGGACAAGGTATCATTCCATGCAGTGGGATGATATCCATGAGTTTGTGAGGTTTTCAGGGTGCAAAACCCTGAATGAGATGGTGGAGAAGGCCCGAGAGCGGGAGATAGAGTTGGAGCATCGCATAAAGCGGAAGCCAGAGCAGGTCCAAACAGTTGTAGATCCGGCTAAATAGCCTAAGACCTCTGATTCTTCCAGTAGGGCTAGTAGGGCCATGGTAGATGTGCCAAGTACGGTAACCCACACAATGGGGCTTGTCGAGCAGCGGGCTTGGGATGTTACATGTGTGGACATCATGGCCACATGAGCAAGGGATTCTGCAAAAAGGGCTTTATTTGTTTCCACTGCAACCAGACCGGCCATAAAAGGGCCGATTGTCCGAGGTTGCAGGGAGGAGGAGCAGTGGAAGCGCCTGCACCCACCACAATGAGGATCACTGATGGCCACCCTATCAAGGCGAAAGCTCACGCGGTGAAGACCCACGCATTTCAGCTCACCACAGAGGAGGCTCGAGCTGCAGCAGACGTTGTGGCTGGTACATAATCTATTTTTCCTATTTGATATTACTTTTCATGTTTATATGTATATATGTTCACTTGTATAGGGACGCTTTTGGTCAATGGTATGTTGGATCATGTTCTTTTTGATTCGGGAGCTACCCAATCACTCATATCTTGCGCTTAGGAAGAAGTTCTGATATATGTTGGGGACTTTGGATTCCCTGTTGGAGGTTAAGATTGCTGATGACCACACCGTGAGTGTTGCGAGGGTATTTCAGGACTGTGTCCTAAATGTGGTTGGGGAGATGTTTCGTGTTGATTTTGTTCCGATACCATTGCGAGGGTTGAAGGTGATCGTCGGGATGGACTAGTTGGGGGCCAATGGGGCCATGATTGACTGCGAGCGCTATCTGGTGAGAGTTCGAACACCAAGTTAGGGAGAGATGGTTATTTATGGGGAGAGGGCATCGCAGGGGCCAACCCTCTGTTCGGCTACGAGAGTGAGGAGACTTCTCCATCAGGGTTGTTTTGGATTTTTGGCATACATCTCAGATACGAGGGTTGAGTCCACGACAAATTTGGATAGTGTACCAGTTGTACGGGATTTTTGGGATGTCTTTCCTGAAGAGTTGCCTAGGGCGCCTCCAGAAAGGCAAATAGAGTTTCACATTTATTTGGTGACGGGTGCCGCTTTAATAGCTAAGGCGTTGTACCGGCTAGCTCCGCCCGAGATGCAGAAGCTGTCTACGCAGCTTCAGGAGCTGCTAGACCGAGGGTTTACTCAACCGAGCAGTTCCCCATGTGGAGCACCAATCCTGTTCGTGATGAAGAAGGACGGTTCACAAAGGATGTGCATGGATTATCGGGAGCTCAACAAGCTAACGATGAAAAACCGTTATCCGCTTTAGAGGATCGATGATTTGTTTCATCAGTTGCAGGGTGCATCTTGGTTTTTCAAGATCGATCTTCGGTCGGGGTACCATCAGATGAGGATTAGGGATGAGGACACACTGAACACAACTTTCAGGACTCGGTATGGTCACTATGAGTTTGCGGTGATGCCATTCGGGTGCACCAATGCCCCAGCAACATTCTTGGACCTCATGAGTAGGGTGTGTAGGCCGATATTGGATTGGTATGTGATCGTTTTTATTGATTATATCTTGGTCTATTCTAAGACCAAGAAGCAGCATGAGCAACATCTGAGGGAGGTACTGGAGACACTGAGGACAGAAATGCTTTATGCCAAGTTCTTAAAGTCCGATTTCTGGTTGTGAGAGGTGCATTTTTTTAGGAACATCATCAACCAAGAGGTTAATTTGGTTGATCCAGCCAAGGTTGAGGCAGTGATGTAGTGGGAAGTACCAAAGAATCCATCTGAGATCCGTAGCTTCTTGGGCCTAGCAGGGTACTATCAGAGATTCATCCAGGATTCTTCCAAGATCGTCGTACCTTTGACTCGCTTGACCTAGAAGAATGTGACTTTTCGGTGGATCTCGAACCAACAGTTGGCTTTTGAGACCTTGAGACAGAGATTATGTGAGGCCCCGATTCTAGTACTACCCAAGGGACTAGACAACTTGGTGGTGTATTGTGATGCATCGATCTCAAGGTTAGGGGCGGATTTCATGTAGAGAGGGCATGTGATCGCGTATGCCAGGAGGCAGCTGAAGCCTCATGAGGCAAATTACCTCACTCACAACCTGGAATTGGGGGTGTTTTTGTTTGTCCTCAAAATTTGGAGGCAATACTTGTACAGAGTTTGGTGCACCATCTATACTGACCACAAAAGTTTGAAATATTTGATGGATGAAAAAAACCTGAATATGCGGCAGAGGAGGTTGTTGGATGTATTGAAAGACTATTATTGAGAAATTTTGTACCACCCGAGGAAGGACAATGTGGTGGTCGATGCCTTGAGCTGCAAAGCGGCGAGTGCTCTGATTAGAGATGTTTGTTTAAGGATGAAGATGATTTCCTCCTTATTGGATATGATCAAGGAGGATCAGGTGGAGGGTTTGAAGAAAGAGAATTGGAAGATAGAATAGATTCAGAATTAGATTCCCTTGTTTGTTCAGGATGGTCGGGGAGCTTTGATACAGTGTGACCAAGTGTGGGTACCAGTATCTTGGGGAGTGAGACATAAGATCTTGAAGGAGGCACATAAGTCCAAGTTCTTTGTACATTCGAGGGCTACAAAAATGTATGCAAATTTGAGGTTGAGTTACTGGTTGCCCTGCATGAAGTGGGATGTCGCATGGTTCGTGGAGCGGTGCTTGACCTGCAGGAAGGTCAAGGCCGAAAATCAGAGGCCTCATGGAAAGGTCCAGCCGCTGCCCGTTCCCATGTGGAAATGGGAAGAGATCATGATGGACTTCATCATGAAGTTATCGAGGACGGCGAGGGGCGTCGATTCCATTTGGGTCATCATTGGTAGATTGACAAAGAGTGCCCATTTTATTCCGATCTCCGAGAGTATCTCTACTAAGAAATTATCAGATATCTATGTGTGTGAGATGGTGGTCAGGCACGGAGTGCCGGTATACGTGGTCTCGGACCGCAGTGTCCGATTCACCTTGGGCTTTTGGAGGAAGTTTCATGAAGAATTAGGCACCCAGTTACATTTTAGCACCGCTTACCACCCACAGTCCGATAGTCAGAGCGAGCGGACGATTCAGACACTCAAGGATATGCTTCAAGCTTGTGTATTGGACTTCAGAGGGATTTAGGATGCATACCTCCCACTAGTAGAGTTTTCATATAACAATACTTATCATGCTAGTGTTGACTGACCCCCGTTTGAGATGTTGTATGGTCGGAGGTGCAGGACTCCCGTATGATGGGACGAGGTAGGGCATCGAGTGATGTGAAGCACAGAGGTTGTGCTCAATACTACCAATTTGATTCAGCAGGTGCGTGATAGACAACGACTCACACAGAGTCGTCAGAAAAGTTATGTTGACCGACGCCGATCGGGTCTAGAGTTTTAGGTGGGAGATCTCGTTTTGCTAAAACTGTCACCATGGAAGGGTGTCATTAGGTTTCAGAAGAGGGGAAGGTTCGTGCCCCGATTTATTAGTCCGTTCAGGATTTCTGCCCGAGTCGCCAAGGCTGCTTATTAACTGGACATCCCCGATGAGTTAAGTCAAATTCATAACACCTTCCATGTGTCCCAACTTCAGAAGTGTGTCACTGATGAGGCTGCAGTTATCTCTCTGGACGACATTCTGGTAGATGAGAGCCTGAGCTACATTGAGAAACCCATCGTGGTTCTGGATAGGAAGACTAAGGTTCTTCGTAACAAGGAGGTGAAGCTGGTGAGTGTGCAATGGCAACACCGAAAAGGCTCCGAATGGATATGGGAGTTGGAAGATGAGATGCGGGACCATTACCCGGATCTATTTCATCTGCGGACTTCAAGGAAGCAGTCTAGTTCAAGTGGGGGAGATTTGTAACACTCTGAATGAAGTAATTACCATTTGAATTCTTGAAATGAAAAATATAGCATAATGGTCCCTTAGTACGCAAGGCGTACTCCAGGAGTACACTTGGTGTACTAAAGATGAATGATCACAGCGGGTGGCCGCGTACGCGACAGAAGAGCAAAACCTCCTTGGACCAAACCCTAATCAACCTCCATAGCCTCATTTCGCCCTTTTACCCCAGAGTTTTCTTGTGACAGTGTTCTTGAGCTTAAAGAGTGTATATATGGCCATTTTAGAGATTATTCAAGAAGAAGTTAATGAGAAAGCATGGTGTGGCATTGAGCTTCAAGATCATGCATCTAGTTCACCTTCAAGAGCTTCTAGAGGTATGATGTTTTAATCATGCCATCTTATTCATTAGATTGAGCTAGGGTTTGCTTTATTGTCCCATTTGTGTTATTGGATTATCTCTTGGGAGTTTGAGCAACTCTAGAGCTTTGGAAGAGTAAATCTGAGGTCCCTTAGTTCATTCATACCATAAAATGTAGTATTGATGGCTGTTTTAACCTCATGCATGATTTAAGACCCTTGGAAAGGTCTTAATGGATTATAAGGGGTTGTTAGGAACACATGGAGCATGCAAGGGCATAAAGTTTCCAACTTTATGCCTTCGAACGCCTTAATGGACTTAGATCTAAAGCTTGATGTTAATATTCCAAGCATTAAGAGCTTACTGGTCATTTGTGCATGTTTGACTTGTAAGCCACGCATAGCAGTATGTACGTAGCATGTACTAACTAAGGCGCTAATAGGCTGAGCGTACTGGAGTGGTATGTTGGGCGTACGTACCCCAGTGGGTTTTGGGCTTGTAAGCCCTTTGGGCCTTAATCAGTTTCATATTTTTGGGTTAGTGGCCCGATTAATCTGTTTTGGGCCATGGTTGTTTTGGTTGAGCCTTATTGGTCCATGTGGACCATTGACAGCTTTGGACATGGACTTTGGGCCCATTAGAAATAGAAAGACTCTTGGGACATTGTGGAAGGATTTGGGCTTAGTTAATTGGGCTCTTTAATTAGATTGTGTTTAATCCTAATTTTTGGTTAATGGCATTATTGTTTAGCACAGGTGGTTTCGGACTGTTAGGCGAGCAGCTTCCGGGATCAACAGACTACGGTGAGTCTGCTCATCATACCTATAGGTCGAAGACACCAAGGTCGGCCCATTTTGTGATATGTGGTACACTAGTTGATGTAGTGATATGTTGTATACTATTTAGTTATATGCTATGTGGTATGTTAGTTGTTGTTGTGATATTGCATGAAAGACCATGGGGGTGCCCATGGCACATGGTTGTAAGACCATATGGGGGTGCCCATGGCATTCTAGGTAAAGACCATTAGGGGTTCCCATGAAACTTGGTTATAAGACCATATGGGGGTGCCTATGGCATTCCATGTAAGACCATGGGTTTGCCCATGGCACATAGGTGTTAGACCAAGTGGGGGTGCCAATGACATCCTAGAGTAAGACCCTGGAGGGTGTCCAAGGCATCCTTATATGTTTATATGCGTAGCTTACGTGATTGATATGGATTATATGATTATGTGGATTATGTAGGGTATGCTCTGGGGATCTCAGTAAGCATTAGCTTACAGTTTGTTGGTTGTTTCAGGTAATTCAGGATCTAAGGGCAAGGGCCTGACGTGATGGCGCAACATGCAGTCTCTGACGTTTTCTTTTGGGACACTCTGATTTTGTGAATAGTTTGTCTGATGAAATGGATTCTGAAAAAAATTGTGATTGGAATTTTATAATTTATGGAAATGAATTCGCTATTTATAAATGAAATATTTTATTGAAATTTTTGGCTGTTACAATCCTTTGACGTGACCTACGTTCATATCACTAAGTCTTACTGTCACACGCCAAAACCAAGAACGGCGGAAACGTTCTGGGGCGGATGACATCATGTAAAGTATCACAACACAGTAAAAGTAAATAAGCAAACAACATCATCCATTGCATTAAATATATAATTTTAATACAAGCGTGTTCTGTACAGTTATAGACACCAAAAATATAATGCGAATCAAAATAATAAGATGAGTCTTGAATGCGCTCCATCTTCTCAAAAGCTGGCCTCGGTACCTGTCTACTGGTGACCTGAGAATACAAGTTATTTTGAAAGAGTTTATCAGCATTAAGCTGGTGAGTTCATAAGTATTTTAGTGTCGGTGTTTGTTAACAAAACGTTTGAACATGTCTCAAGTGTAAGTTTGTAAAATGTATGTAAATGTTTGTAAGTGTTTGTAAAAGTTTGAATCTCTCAGAAAAACCTATATTTTCTATTAAAGTAGCCTTCTACCAAGGCTTAACTGTTTTGTATGCTCGTTTGTTGTAAAAGTGTGTAATTTCCCAAGTGTAACTATCATTTACCAAAATATAGTTTGTACATTAAAGTTTAAGTGAAATAATCACTAAATATATGTAATGGGTAAATTATTGTAGTACTATAGTGTTGTATTATAGGAACTACTGTTGTACTAACTACCTTAAACTGGATTTATATTAAGGTATCATGTGATTAATTGCACCATACTATCGACTGGTAACAACGACATATGAATGGTCGTAATAACGGAATGATGTTTGGCACCCGCAGACCTGCAGGTCCGGCTGTAGCTAGCAACAAGGTGTAGGATAGTCAATCCAGAATAGATCTATACGCAAACTCACGCTCTCCCTCCAAGTGAATTTTGGCTACAACTGGGGCCATGACATTTAAGGCATGCTCTGATACATTGGATCACAAATGTTAACATATTCATGTATATGTAATGTAATGTTACTTGTTCTAGTATCGTTGTATATGTTCTCTTCCTAGTATAGTTGTATATGTTCTCTTTCTAGTATAGTTGTATATGTTCTCTTTCTAGTATAGTTGTATATGTACTCATAGTAATAAGTATTGACTCATGAATGAACTGACTCATTGATCTAGAAATTGTAGTAGTATGATCATGTGTTACCCCGATGGTAACTTACTAATGATGTGACTAATACGCATGAATATGGAAGTACTTTTATGTCTATATATGTACATTTGATATATAATTAATATTGAAACGACCTTCGGACGGCTACCCGAAATCCCACCAGACCACATCGAAATCGAGAAAAAGGAAATAGGGCAGATGGCCTTCCTAAGCCCTTTAAACATTGCTTATATATCTATACATATATGGGCATGCAATTTATAAGAAATATAACAAAGTTTAAATAAAAGTATTTGATAAGTAAAAGAGTTTGTAAAGCAGTTTGATAAACAGTTTGAACAGTAATAAAATCATTGGTTTTGTAGTTATTAATCACATGTGATTGATGTAATAACTATAAGTATTTAACTTGTATCCCCCCCCCCCATAAAAGCATTTAAAACATTAAAAGTATTCCAAAGGTTAATTAAAGGGGGTATGAACTCACTTGTGGTGAGTGGATTGGATTGAAGTGTCAGATACTGTGCTAGGAGGCAAACGGAGACTTGTTCACACGTACGAGCCTAGTTATCATATAATGAGCATATATATAACTAATTAGTCAAATAATAACTAATAAAATTTGTTGGGACACTCAGGAACATGTAAAAACTTTGTATAAGTGTTATAGGTCCTAATGGTTGCATCTAAGTTGTTGTGGGACAAGGCTAAAGGGGTTTAAAGCTTCCAGGGACCTTGTATATGTGTTTACTCCTCAATAAACTCCACACAAGGAGTTTATGGTCGTAAACCCTTGAGTTTACGGCCGTGAACTCTTAACTTGGTGGTACATGGTGTTTTGAAGTGCTATTTGATTTCTAGAATAAGTTCTACTTGGTGGTTTAGTTCTTTGGGTAGTTTAGCGCATAGAAACACTCCCTTGAGGATTTTACGGCCCCAAGGCTAATTCCCTTAGAGTTTATGACCGTAAACACTCATGGGATGGGTATTTTTATTCTTTCAAGTCCCAAGCACAAGTAGGGTAATTTCTAGGCATTTGTTTAAGGCTAATGAGGACCCTAGGCACACTTTGGTGCCCTTGTTTGGTGTTTACGGCCTATGAGTATTCCCTTGACCGTAAATTCATTTTAAGGGGGTGCTTTTGATGTTTAAAGTCCACAATTTAGCTAGGAATAAATGGGGGTTAATGTCTAAAGCTTTAGGAGTGGTTAGGGCACATTTTGGCCCTTGAATTTGGAGTTCACGGTCCAAGAAGTTCTTCGGCTGTGAACACCCTAAGCTTGGTGTTTTTGATTGTTTTCTAGCCTCAAATATACATATATACAATCCTAAGCTAGTTACTTAACAAGGAAATGGGAATAGGAAGCATTTATGCCTCTTTTTGGAGTTTACTCCCCAAGAACATTCTTGGGCGGTAAACTCCCGAATCTCACATATTTGACAAGTAATCTATGTTATTAAGCGTATAATAAGCATTATAAAACAACTAGAGAAGTGTACTCACGATTTGGGATGAAAACCCGAAGATCCGTGAGAGAGAAAATGACTTTTCTCTAATTGGAAATGTGAATAATGAACGAATTTAGTTCAGAAATCTATTTATAGTCCTGAGATATTTTGGCAGAAAATATTTTTATTCCTGAAATGATCTCTAATATAACAGAGTGTTGGAATAACAGTGTTGCACGAAACCAAGATGCATCCACTCTCCTGATATTTACTGAAGTGCAAATCCCGAACTACCAAACTTATACGAAAAAGTCTGAAAATTGACTATGACTGTTATAACTTCTATTGAAGTGATATTATTTGTACAGAGTGGAAATTTCGGGTTGTCACATCATCCCCCCATTAGAAGGATTTTTGTCCCGAAATTAGAATTTAAGCTATTAAGAAGTTACAAATAAGTAAGCGAAAAGATGAGGGTACTTCAGTTTCATCTGGTCCTTGTGTTCCCAAGTGAATTCCGGTCCTCGCTTGGCGTTCCAGCGAACCTCACGATTGGGATATGGATTTGCTTCGTCTGCTTGACCTCACGGTCCATGATCTCTACTGGTTCTTCCACGAAGTTGAGGCTCTCGTTGATCTCGATTTCGTCAAGTGGGATTACAAGAGTCTCGTCGGACCGACACTTTTTCAAGTTAGACACGTGGAATGTAGAATGTACGTTACGAAGTTCGTCGGGTAGCTTGTGTTTGTAAGCCACGGGGCCGATCCTTGCGAGGATCTCGAAGGGTCCTATATATATGGGATTAAGCTTCCCACGCTTACCGAAGCGTATCAAGCCCTTCCAGGGTGAGACTTTGAGAAGGACTCGGTCTCCCACCTGGAATTCCAAAGGTTTCCTTCGCTTATCAGTGTAGCTCTTCTGTCGGTCTGTAGAGGCTTTCAATCGTTCACGAATTTGAACGATCTTGTCTGTCATTTCCCGAATGATCTCCGGACCCGTGAGAGTGCTTTCGGGAACTCGTCCCTTAGCTAACTGGGTATCACCCACCTCAGCCCAGCACAGAGGGGATCTGCACTTTCGGCCATAGAGGGCCTCGAATGGTGCTGCCTTTATGCTCGTGTGATAACTGTTGTTGTAGGAAAATTCGACGAGGGGTAAATGGGTATCCCAAGCTCTTCCAAAGTCGATTACACAAGCACGCAACATATCTTCTAAGGTCTGGATTGTTCTCTCACTTTGTTCGTCGGTCTGTGGATGGTAGGCTGTGCTCATGTCCAGCCTTGTTCCTAGGGAGTGTTGTAGCGATTGCCAGAATCTGGAGGTGAACCTACTATCTCTATCGGAGATAATGGACACTGGTACACCATGTAGCCATACGATTTCCCTAATGTATGTTCTCGTAAGTTTCTCCATTTTGTCAGTTTCTTTGATAGGCAGGAAGTGTGCAGACTTGGTCAATTAATCGACGATGACCCATATGGTATCAAGTCCACCCGTTGTCTTGGTCAACTTGGTTATGAAATCCATAGTGATCCGCTCCCACTGCCATTCTGGAATCTTTGGTTGTTGCAGTAAACCGGAGGGCTTCTGGTACTCAACCTTAACCTTTGCGCAAGTAAGGCATTTACTTACGAAGGTAGCAATCTCTGCTTTCATATTAGGCCACCAGTATAGCTTTTTAAGATCCAGATACATCTTATCTAAACCTGGGTAGACGGAATACCGAGTGTTGTGCGCCTCGGTCATGACCAAGTCTCGGAAACCACCATGTTTCGGTGTCCAGATCCGGTTCATGAAAAATAAGGCTCCGTCACCCTTGGCTTCTAAATTCTCGTCCATTCCTCTAAGGGATTCACTCGTCACATTTTCAGGTTTCATGGCTTCCAGTTGGGCCACCTGAATTTGCTTAGACAAGTATGAATAGATGGTTATTGACAATGACTTGACTCTGCGACCAGAATATTCCTTCCGACTTAGGGTGTCTGCTACTACGTTGGCTTTACCCGGATGATAACGAATATCGCATTCGTAGTCACTGAGTAGCTTGACCCACCGTCGTTGTCTCATGTTGAGCTCCTTCTGATCGAAAATGTGTTGTAAACTCTTGTGGTCGGTAAAGATAGTGCTTTTCGTTCCGTACAAGTAATGTCTCCAGATCTTCAGAGCAAACACCACTGCTCCTAGTTCAAGATCGTGGGTCGTGTAGTTAACTTCGTGTGTCTTCAACTGTCTCGAGGCGTAGGCGATGACCTTACCTCGCTGCATCAGAACACACCCGATCCCTTGATTCGATGCATCGCAATAGACTACGAAGTCTTCTATCCCTTCCGGGGGGGATAGTATTGGTGCGGTGCATAAGGCTCGCTTGAGCGTTTGGAACGCTCTCTCCTATTTCTCTTCCCAGTCGAAGGTCACGCCTTTCTGGGTCAGTGTTGTAAGAGGTTTCACAATTCGGGAGAAGTTTTGTATGAACCTGCGGTAGTAGCCAGCGAGACCTAGAAATTGACGAATTTTTGTAGGCGTCTTCGGTGCTGACCAGTTCTCAATGGCTTTAATTTTGGATGGGTCCACATGGATTCCCTCTTCGCTTACCACGTGTCCTAAGAATTCGACTCTTCGGATCCAAAATTCACATTTAGAGAACTTTGCATAGAGCTTCTCCGCTCGTAAAGTTCCTAGAACTTGTCACAGATGAACGCCATGCTCTTCCTTACTTCTGGAGTAGATTAGGATGTCATCAATGAATACAATGACGAACTGATCCAAGTAAGGTCGGCATACTCTATTCATCAGATCCATGAAGACTGCGGGCGCATTGGTCAATCCGAATGGCATCACCACGAACTCGTAGTGTCCGTAACGAGTTCGGAAGGCTGTCTTCGGCACATCCTCCTCTAGTACTCGTAACTGGTGATATCCGGATCTCAGATCAATTTTGGAAAAATAGTTCGCCCCTTGCAGTTGGTCAAATAGATCGTCTATGCGAGGCAGAGGGTAACGATTCTTGACCGTCAGTTTGTTGAGTTCTCTGTAGTCGATACACATACGGAATGATCCGTCTTTCTTCTTAACGAACAAGACCGGTGCTCCCCAAGGTGAGAAACTTGGTCTTATACAGCCCTTGTTGAGCAGTTCGTTAAGTTGACCAGAGAGTTCCTGCATCTCAGCTGGTGCTAAACGGTAGGGCGACTTGGCTACTGGGGTAGCTCCTGGGACTAAGTCAATTCTGAACTCGACCTGTCATTGTAGAGGTAATCCAGGTAGCTCTTCTGGGAAAATGTCGGGGAAGTCGCTCACTACTGGGATGTTCTTTAGTTCTTTTGTCTTGAGGCTCGTATCGACGACATGAGCAAGGAATGCACGGTATTCTTTACGCAGATACTTTTGTGCTTGAATACTTGATATAATACGAAGACTCACACCGGGTTTGTCGCCGTAGACGATAAGAGTTTCATTAGACGGAAGGTTTAGACGGACTGCTTTCTCGTAGCACATGATGTCGGCGCGATGAAGACTTAACTAATCCATGCCAATGATAACGTCGAAGCTTTTTATTGAGACCGGCATGAGGTCGATTGGGAATGAATGGTTATCTAGAGTTAGGGTACAACCTAAGTATATGCTATTCATACTTTCAGTTTTTCCATTAGCCATTTCTACTGTGAATTGTTCCTTAAGTGTGTGTGGTTGTTGCTTAAGCATGTGAGCAAATTTATGGTTTACGAAGCTTCGCTCTGCTCCACTATCGAACAGAATGCATGCATAGGAGTTATCGAGGAGGAATGTACCAGTCACTACTGTTGGGTCAGCAACTGCTTCCCCGTGGCCTATAGCTAGTACCCTTCCTGCTCCACCATCATTCTTTGCTTTGGGGCAGTCCCTCTTATAGTGGCCTGCTTCGCCACATCCATAGCAGGTCGGGCTCATGCCAGAGCTGGGGACTTGGGTGATCGGCCTCGCCGGAAATTTACAGAAACGGACAGTGTGTCCTTTCCTGTTGCAGTTAGAGCACTGCATTTCACGGCAGGAGCCATTGTGGTGGAAGTTGCATTTGTTGCACTTACGTAAACTCCCAGCATACTGCCTCACCGGAGCAGTATCAGCAGCAGGGGTTATCGCGACATGTATAGCCACAACTTGCTGCTTTTTAGTAGCTCGTTGTTTCTTCTTGTCTTCCCAAAACTTCCGCTTAGTGTCAGCGGGTTTGGAGGGTTCCGGGATGGCTAGGGTGGTTGTTGCTGCAGAGGCTTTGACTCCATGGTCAATGAGTCGCTGTGCCAATCGCTTGGCACTGTCGAAGGTAGCGGGGTTTGATGATAGGACATTCCCCTGATACGGAGGCACTAGCCCCCATATGTATCTTTCGATCTTTTTCCCTTCAGTGGGAACCATATTGGGGCAGAGGGCCACCAGTTCGCTGAATCTGGCGGTATAAGCGACCACGTTGGTGCCCTTCATGGTCAGGCTCCAAAGCTCCTGTTCCAATTTCTGGATTTCGCCCCTTGGGCAGTATTCCTCAATCATGAGGTCTTTCATCGTTTCCCAGCCCATGTCGTTGGCTACGACGAGGGTTAGAGCTTTAACGTGGCCGCTCCACCATGTCAGAGCCTTTCCTTCAAAGGTGCATGCGGCATATTTGACTTTGCTTGCAGCAGGGCATGAACAGATTTCGAAGACTGATTCAGTCTTCTCGAACCATTGCGAGAGGGCAATGACTCCGCCGGTCCCATGAAAGGACTTCGGCTTGCAGTTGTTGAAATCCTTGTAGAAGCACTCTCTCGAGCGCACAGGGGTTTCAACCGGAATTGATTCAACAGGGGTTCCACCTCTGCTGGCATCTGAAGAGTGATACTGAGCCATGGCAGTTGCCACTGCTGCAGCTATGGCAGCATTCAGGGCTGCAGTATCGATGACCGGAGGTAGAGGAGGCGGTGGAGGTGCAGGGTTATTCCGGGGAGATTTGCGAGGAGGCATCTTTCAGCTATAAGTTTATAAAGATAAGCACAGTGGTAAGAATCAATTTATAAGTAAGGTGAGAGTGACACATGGACTAACTAACCATAGCCCCACAGTTTGAATGAGTGTTTGAGATCATAACAAAGAATATTAGTACGAAAACACAAGTATACAGATTTTTCCCACAGATTAGCTAGACGTCAATAATACTGGTATTATCGATGTAATAAGTTCAGGGAAAATCGACCTAACAGTAGGTCTTACATCAAACCATACGGAAAAGTTTGACAGTTCTTAGATTCCTAAAAAGAGTACTGAAAGTTAGGAATATTTACAGACAAGTGCTACTTAGAGCACAGATGTTAAAGGCTATTCCTTAACCAAAAGACAGAGATGTACTAGACATCATCTAACGGTGATGGGACTTCCTCGAGCAAGCCCAGAGGTCTGACACTTGACGAAACACTTCTTGAAGGTGTCGCCCCTGAGCCCTCTGGCGGGCTCGAAGTTCCACGACTTCAGCTCGGGAGGCAGCTAGCTGTTGCTTCAGGGTTTCATTGGTTCTCCGGGTCCATTCCATGTCTTCTTCAAGACGGCGGATATGGACTGTGTTGACACTAGAGTTGGCATCAATCTCCATAACCCGGTCGATGGCTGCTCGACCTTGCTCAACATTACGAGCTATTCTGCGGATAATGACGGGTAGAGCTCGATCCGCAGAGCCACCATCGCTAACGTGGTAAAAGGTTCGGTCCCCAAAGTAAGGTAAGGGTTGACCCTGTTCGTCACTCCAGCGATTCAAGTTGGTTGCCCACAAGGGTGTAGGACCTGGAAAAGCTGGTCGGGGGTTGTTGTTCGGGGCTTGACCTACTAGCGGTAGGTTGTTGACTTCAGGCTCGGAGTCGGATCCATCAGAAAAGCATTCTGCGAGGTGATCATCCAAAGGGATTGGATGCTCATCTTCGGGCCCTTCTTCGATCCACCCTGCATTGCCTTCATTTGGAAAGTACGGGTCGCCGTAATGGAATCCAGCCATTTCAATCTACGCGAGAAGAGAGGTATAAGAATATAGTATATATGTAGCTAGTAGTACAAAATACACCTATAGTATTTTAAGTTTAGGTTCTACTTATCTTCTTGTCGTATTGTTGGTAAGTTTTTAGACTTGTTAACATATCACAACCATTCTAGGGCACATGCTAATCACTCCTCGGACCAGCATAGTTGATCAGGCTATGCCATTCCCAGGACTGACCATACATCCCCGAGCTCACTTGTGATATTTAACAATCTTAATACTTTTGTTCTTGTCATTGTGACATTGATTTTAGTATGAATGCAGACTAGTATACTTAATTAAATATTTTAATATTTAAAGTATAGACTCTTGGTCAGAGTGCTTTAATCCCTAATGGGTTTATAGTTTAGTATATCTTTTATGGGTTGATATACTTGATTCACTATAAACAATGCTCTGATACCAATCTGTCACACCCCAAAACCAAGAACGGCGGAAACGTTCTGGGGAGGAGGACGTCATGTAAAGTATCACAACACAGTAAAAGTAAATAAGCAAACAACATCATCCATTGCATTAAATATATAATTTTAATACAAGCGTGTTCTGTACAGTTATAGACACCAAAAATATAATGCGAATCAAAATAATAAGATGAGTCTTGAATGCGCTCCATCTTCTCAAAAGCTGGCCTCGGTACCTGTCTACTGGTGACCTGAGAATACAAGTTATTTTGAAAGAGTTTATCAGCATTAAGCTGGTGAGTTCATAAGTATTTTAGTGTCGGTGTTTGTTAACAAAACGTTTGAACATGTCTCAAGTGTAAGTTTGTAAAATGTATGTAAATGTTTGTAAGTGTTTGTAAAAGTTTGAATCTCTCAGAAAAACCTATATTTTCTATTAAAGTAGCCTTCTACCAAGGCTTAACTGTTTTGTATGCTCGTTTGTTGTAAAAGTGTGTAATTTCCCAAGTGTAACTATCATTTAACAAAATATAGTTTGTACATTAAAGTTTAAGTGAAATAATCACTAAATATATGTAATGGGTAAATTATTGTAGTACTTTAGTGTTGTATTATTGGAACTACTGTTGTACTAACTACCTTAAACCGGATTTATATTAAGGTATCATGTGATTAATTGCACCATACTATCGACTGGTAACAACGACATACGAATGGTCGTAATAACGGAATGACGTTTGGCACCCGCAGACCTGCAGGTCCGGCTGTAGCTAACAACAAGGTGTAGGATAGTCAATCCAGTATAGATCTATACACAAACTCACGCTCTCCCTCCAAGAGAATTTTGGCTACAACTCGGGCCATGACATTTAAGGCATGCTCCGATACATTAGATCACAAATGTTAACGTATTCATGTATATGTAATGTAATGTTACTTATTCTAGTATCGTTGTATATGTTCTCTTCCTAGTATAGTTGTATATGTACTCATAGTAATAAGTATTGACTCATGAATGAACTGACTCATTGATCTAGAAATTATAGTAGTATGATCCTGTGTTACCCCGATGGTAACTTACTAATGATGTGACTAATACGCATGAATATGGAAGTACTTTTATGTCTATATATGTACATTTGATATATAATTAATATTGAAACGACCTTCGGACGGCTACCCGAAATCCCACCAGACCACATCGAAATCGAGAAAAAGGAAATAGGGCGGATGGCCTTCCTAAGCCCTTTAAACATTGCTTATATATCTATACATATATGGGCATGCAATTTATAAGAAATATAACAAAGTTTAAATAAAAGTATTTGATAAGTAAAAGAGTTTGTAAAGTAGTTTGAATTAAAACAGTTTGATAAACAGTTTGAACAGTAATAAAATCATTGGTTTTGTAGTTATTAATCACATGTGATTGATGTAATAACTATAAGTATTTAACTTGTATCCCCCCCCCCATAAAAGCATTTAAAACATTAAAAGTATTCCAAAGGTTAATTAAAGGGGGTATGAACTCACTTGTGGTGAGTGGATTGGATTGAAGTGTGGGATACTGTGCTAGGAGGCAAACGGAGACTTGTTCACACGTACGAGCCTAGTTATCGTATAATGAGCATATATATAACTAATTAGTCAAATAATAACTAATAAAATTTGTTGGGACACTCAGGAACATGTAAACACTTTGTATAAGTGTTATAGGTCCTAATGGTTGCATCTAAGTTGTTGTGGGACAAGGCTAAAGGGGTTTAAAGCTTCCAGGGACCTTGTATATGTGTTTACTCCTCAATAAACTCCACACAAGGAGTTTAAGGTCGTAAACCCTTGAGTTTACGGCCGTGAACTCTTAACTTGGTGGTACATGGTGTTTTGAAGTGCTATTTGATTTCTAGAATAAGTTCTACTTAGTGGTTTAGTTCTTTGGGTAGTTTAGGGCATAGAAACACTCCCTTGAGGAGTTTACGACCCCAAGGCCAATTCCCTTAGAGTTTACGGCTGTTAACTCTCATGGGATGGGTATTTTTATTCTTTCAAGTCCCAAGCACAAGTAGGATAATTTCTAGGCATTTGTTTAAGGCTAATGAGGACCCTAGGCACACTTTGGTGCCCTTGTTTGGTGTTTATGGCCTATGAGTATTCCCTTGACCGTAAACTCACTTTAAGGGGGTGCTTTTGATGTTTAAAGTCCACAATTTAGCTAGGAATAAATGGGGGTTAGAGCACATTTTGGCCCTTGAATTTGGAGTTCATGGTCCAAGAAGTTCTTGGGCCATGAACACCCTAAACTTGGTGTTTTTGATTGTTTTCTAGCCTCAAATATACATATATACAATCCTAAGCTAGTTACTTAACAAGGAAATGGGACTAGGAAGCATTTATGCCTCTTTTTGGAGTTTACTCCCCAAGAACATTCTTGGGCGGTAAACTCCCGAAGCTCACATATTTGACATGTAATCTATGTTATTAAGCGTATAATAAGCATTATAAAACAACTAGAGAAGTGTACTCACGATTTGGGATGAAAACCCGAAGATCCGTGAGAGAGAAAATGGCTTTTCTCTAGTTGGAAATGTGAATAATGAATGAATTTAGTTCATAAATCTATTTATAGTCCTGAGATATTTTGGCAGAAAATATTTTTATTCCTGAAATGATCTCTAATATAACAGGGTGTTGGAATAACAGTGTTGCACAAAACCAAGATGCATCCACTCTCCTGATATTTACTGAAGTGCAAATCCCGAACTACCAAACTTATACGAAAAAGTCTGAAAATTGACTATGACTGTTATAACTTCTATTGAAGTGATATTGTTTGTACAGAGTGGAAATTTCGGGTTGTCACACTTACTTTATTATTTATCATGACTAATGATAGTCAAGATTCCTCAACAATCCGAACGTCTACATCAAGATCTATCAAGTAAGAAGCAACCATGTAAGATCATATTGGAGGTAGGGTCCGTTTGGTATACAGAGTATACTATTTGGAAATCTCTCTTGAAACACCTCACTGAATCTAGCATTGGCATCACCAACATAAGTAGATCAATCAGTAATATGACTTGGAATCACTAACAAATCTTATTTATAAATTCATAACAACTACTATGAATATAAATATAAGTTACAATGAAAGCAATATTAGTGTAGCTTAAATTACATATATTTTCCTAAAAAAGTTCAGAAATTGCACTGGAAGAACTCCGACTCGATAGCTCCTAAGTATCGGGCTCTCAGGTACCTCGCAGCTTCACTTAGATACCCTAAACAATAAGAATTTTTTGGGCCAAATGCAGAAATATCAGAGAGAGAAGTATGGAATAGTGTGGCAAAGAGAATGGGTAGCATACAATATTTATAGGCTGAAATCTTGGGAGGTATGTCGCGCCCAGA
This sequence comes from Lactuca serriola, assembly GCF_051521515.1. Lineage (NCBI taxonomy): Eukaryota > Viridiplantae > Streptophyta > Magnoliopsida > Asterales > Asteraceae > Lactuca > Lactuca serriola. The sequence goes on from NC_136410.1 coordinate 185,785,901, forward strand.
CAAGAGGCGCACCATGCCTAGGCTTGGTCAACCGTCCTAGCATGCCACACGTGTCAAGTAGGCAGTGGAGTGACGTGGCAGCTTCTAGAAGCCTGAGCGTCGTGCGCGCTGCGCGATATGGGAAACTTCACAAATTCGTAACTTCTTTGGACTAACTCCATTTTTTATGTTCTTTACGTGTAGCTATCGACGAGATCTGCAACTTTTATTTACTTTATGTCGGCTAATTCTCACTTTATTTTTATTTATTATTTTAGAAGGCTTAGACTGCTAAACTCTGTTTAAAATTCATATTTTTTCATACGACATCCGTTATCGTCTGTCTTCATATTGGTGGACTCCTATTAACGAGATGTTCAACTCTCGTTTAGATTGTTTCGACTCAAACTAAACCTATTCTAATTTCGATTTCTTTACTCACACTGTTGCGCTGAAACTTCTAAAAATCATAACTTCCTCATATGAAGTCAAATTTGGACATTCTCTATACGCACGTTCTTGGTTTTACGATTAATATGACTTTCATTTAGATTACTTAAGCTCATAAGCAACCTAACTCCAATTCACTATTTACAACGCTTTGTGTCGTATTGGGTTGTACTTGAAACATCAAATGAACATAACTTCTTCATACGAAATCAGATATAAGTATTCCTTATATCTCCAGAATCTTCATTACTACTACTTCAACTTTTATAAAGGCTACTTATCCTATTTAATAATTTATTTTAATATTCGTTTTAACCCTATTTATTAAGTTCTCACGTAATATTGTATATGCATATTATAAACACCTAAATCACATAGATTCAAACAATTTCCTTTTTGTTTATTCATTAGATGATTACAATTGTTGATTAACATCAATTACACATTTTATCAATGTCTAGCGAGAAACGCAGGAGTTACATGTTTGTACATATTTGACAAACTATAATTCCAAATTTTTAGTTAGATACTAGTCTATCACATTTTTTTTTCTTTCTAAATGCCTTTGGCTTCCTGATTAAACAGTTTGCTAAGTAAGGACTGGATCCTTCGAAGAGCTTTGTGCTAAAGGTTTGCTCACGAGTTGTCTTTTCCTCCATGATAGTTGTTTGCGAATGTGATTTAGGAATGGCGTGCAATTGAGTTGGCATGTTATCGTTTTCATCAATTAAGTTTACGTGTGTAACAAACCAAGTGTGTTTTGATCCGAATGAGGCCAACTTGTGGGTTGGGGGGTTATGTTGCTCATGTGCTTGGTGGGATATTGGCCGACTTCTCATGCACTTAGGGTCTATTTGTCATTCCCTTGGGGTACATGGAGAACTTTGTCGTGCCGATTTATGCTTGTCTTTGTTCTTTTTTTGGAGGCGACCTCTTTCTCTTTGTTAAGTTTTGCTACTTGTTGTATAGGATGTATGTTATTTACATGTCCACTATTTTTGTTGTAGTGTTAATTAGCTTTTCCACCACAACTATTGACACTACAATAAAATTATGATTTGTCTACCAAAGAAATCTGTAGCAAAAAGTTGAAATTCTGTAGCTAAACCTATATAATTATGGAATTCGCAATGAAATTCTATAGATATATATTTTGTAGCAAAATGTTTAGCTGCAGAATTATAGTTACGTAGCAATTTTTCTACGACCATTGCTACGACGTCTATTTTGTTACAATTTAAGTTCCGTAGCATTTCCGTAGCAAATTCAATAACAAAATTTCCATAGCAATTATTGTAGCAATTTTTGTGTGACAAATTCCATAGCAAATATATCCCATAGGAAAGTTTCCATAGCAATCCGTAGAAAAATCTGTTGCAGTTGTAACAACGCATTCTTGGTTGATTGTTTAGTGGCATGTTCATGAGCATATTTTGAACTCCCCATGGGTTGGCTATGTCTGTATATATGTAATCCCCATTGCTCATTTTGAACCGTTGTGATCAATCCAATACAAACAACTCATTTCACATAAAAATGCATATTTTCCTTTGACACTGTTACAACCATTGACAATGTACGTAGCTTCCTTGCCTTTAAGTGTAAATGTATCTTAAAACTAAAACTCAACTTAATATTTTAGTAACGAAAAATATTTTTGTAATGCTAAAAAAAGCATTGAATTAATTTACATTTGCAATTTCATAATTTAGATTGAGAGTGGGCATTACTAAAATCAATATGGTGAACAATTAATTTCATCATTTGCTGACAATAGTATATTGTTAATGACATACATATTGCGAATGACATAGTTATTGTTAATGACAATGAATTTATCAAAAATCCTAACACGAAAATTTCATCCATAACTACTATTTTAAGATTATAATTCTCTTCACTATCAAGTTCATCCTATTTAGTATTTCCAACACGAAAATCCCATTGATTAGGGGTATACCTAAGGCCATAGAAAGCTTAATGTAAGGTTTTAGACCTACAACGACTAAAATGCCCTTGACCAACAAAAACTTTACATTATAGCAGTGAATCTGTAAAACAAATATTCAATTAGTTACATTAATTTTGGTTCACTTTAGATTGTATTCAAGCTTCTCAATCGTCTTTTACGCATCAAATAACTAAAACACCCTTTACTAAACATAATCTTCACATTAACTTCAGTCTTATTAATTGGTTTGTTGTTTTAAGGTAGCATGCTATCTAGAATGACTTCTTAGACCCCTCAGGACTACTAAAATATGTTATTCTAAATACGTTGTTTTTATCATAACTTTTATTCTGATTCAAATATTACGCAATTGAGCCAAGAATCAGATTCTACATAATGGAGCAACCTTGTAAATCTTGTCTCTTTTTTTCTCCCACTATCTCAATAAGATGTTGGCTCGTGATACATGATGGAATGATGCTAAAAGAAGATTTGAGAAAAAGAAGTGGAAGAATCAAATAAATGAGGGGATTGTGTAAAACGTTAGACTTCATGAAATAATTCAAAAAGAAAGTTGGTTGGATCCCAAGTCCTAAATTTAAAGGTGATTACATTATCTACCTGATAATCAGAGAATTCATTCCAATCAACTTTAATCAACTAAACCTATAATGTTGGCATCACTAAACATGAAGTTTGATATACCTTTTCGAACAACACAGTAACTTTTATATCTGGGGTTGCGATTCAGAGATACAAAAAGACGAGACCGTAGGTCCTGTTTGTTTACCTCTTAATTGAAAAATTAAGATGTAACCTCTTAAAAATTCAGATATAGCTTGTTTGATAGCATCTTATTTTTTGTCTCTTAATTTTTTAAAAAACCTCTTAATATTTCAGATATAGACTAGAGTCTGAAAAAAAAAAATAAGAGACAATTGTTCCTTTTTTACCCATCGCTCCTCCGCTCTTTTTATTTCTCACAGGCTGCTTTTCCCTCCCAACCTTCTCCAACAAAACGCCTATGAGACCCTCGGTGAAACATCTTGTGCGAGACCCACCTCCGACATTCACGCTCCTCTATCACCAACAACGACTCTGCAGTGAACCCTGAATCTTTCCCTCTCTCATTCTACTTCACTCGACGCATCTTACCTTCTCCCTTCTACTGCTGGTCGGACCTGCAACCCTCCACCATCGTTGGCGCCTCTGCCTCCGCCATCGCTTCCGCTAGTCCCGCCACCAGCGAAGCCCTCCACTTCCATGAAATCTCATCGACAACATTTAGGTAAAAAAGTTATTTTGTTCCTTCAAGGGGGTGTTTGGTTTAGCTTTTTAGAGGCCAAAAGATCTTTTTGGAAAAGTTACAAAAAGTCAGGTTTTCCTGACTTTTCCAAAAAGTTGATATTCCTTCTTTGCAAAATCCAAAAGTAGCTTTTAAAAGTTTTTTGCCAAACATCTTTTGCCTATGATCTTTTTCTAAAAGGACTTTTGGCCATTCAAAAGCTAAGCCAAACACCCCCCAAATCTCATCGAAAGCAAGCTTTTTCCTTTTGTTCTTGCCCTAAAAATCTTGAATAGTTCGTGCCCTAAAAATATTGAATCGTTGGTTCTTGCCCTGAATCGGGTTCCAGTAGCTCCTCTAAATCAGTTTTGATCTATGACTCGTTCCCTTTTATAATAATCTCTCAAAATTTGATCTCTATGATTGTTTGTTTGATCATATCTTTTGTTAATTGATGAATTTGATTTCTATTATCAGGGCCGGTTCTGAGGATTCAAATGCCCAGGACGAAACGGATAAAAAAAAGCCCTTAAACCTTAACGTGTAACAATTTAAGGAATTAAATTACGTAAACTAATTTTTTTATTAAAATGACGATAAACCTTATAGCAATAAATATATCAAAATCATAGTACTCTAATGACTAATAACATATCCTAACAGCTAACCGTCGATCATTGAAGCTCTCCTAGCATTCTTGATTGCAAATTGGTTGATCAACTTTTCGTAGTCTATACTCTCTAAGATTTCGTTCTCGATAGATATCATCGCCAAACCGCTAAGTCTTTCTTGGGTCATTGTGGAGCGTAAGTAAGATTTCACAAATTTCAATTTGGAAAATTCCTTTTTGCAGATGCGACCGTTACTGGAATAGTCAACAATATTCTATATGCAATGCTTGCATTTGGGAAATAATAAAGTTCTTTCAAAAACTTCAAAACATATATAGGGTTGCTAAATTCATTGGTTTCCAATGTCTCAAATAATTTCAACTCCGTATAAAGTTCCTCGGCATCAATATCTGATCTTTCTTCAAACTTGAGTGCTTTTTCAAGATGATAACAATATAACTTAAGATCTTTATCTTCAATTCCCCTCAAATTATGTGGAAATAAAAAACCAAATACTTTATCATACTCTTTGAATTGTTCAAATCTTGTCTCAAGAGAAGAAATAGCTTGATCAACAATGTATAAGAAATAATTGACTCTGAAATTCTCTTCAGGTGTAAATAAAACTTCTTCGCTACTTGAACTCTCATCAAACCTTTTTTTCCTTTCAATCAAACGCTTTTGTGGAAATATTGGATCAATACCCATTTCAATAGCAATCTCCTTAGCTTCAACAATCGCTTTTGAAAAACCAATCTCTCTATAATCCATGAAGTACCCAATCAATTTGTTTATTTCTGTAATGGCATTATCAAGATGCATATCCTTTGATTGTAACTTCTTACTCACACTATTCACACGGTTTAGTACTTCATACCAAACAACAGTTGATACCAAAAATTCAAAGTCACTAAGTTCTTTTTCTGCTAGTGAAGTTGCTTCACTTGCAATTGCAGCAGCATTATCTTTTTCTCCAACTTGAAGTAAAGCTTCCCGTACATCCACAAGTTGCAGTTTAATAGCTTTTACACTCTCAACTCGACTTTCCCAACGAGTTTGACATAATGACTTAAGACTCCAAGCTTTAACATTATCTTTCAAAATTTCCCACCTCTTAGTAGAATTTGCAAAGATAGTATAAATACGTTGGATGAATCCAAAAAAGTTCTTTCCTTTGACACACTTGTTAGCCATATCACATAATGTTAGATTAATAGAATGGCAACCACAAGGAGTGTAAAATGCTCTAGGATTTATATCGAAAAATCTCTTTTGCACTCCTTGGTGTTTTCCTTTCATGTTTGCTCCATTATCATAGCCTTGACCACGCATATCATCAACTTGAAGACCAAGAGACTTTAACTCCTCAAGTGTAATATCAAATAATCCTTTTCCGGAGGTATCATCAACATTCAAAAAACCTAAAAAAGATTCCTCGATTGTAACAAAATTATATGATAACTTTAAATACCTTACTATTATAGTCATCTATTCTTGGTGAGTTGAATCGGGAGTACAATCTAGTATGATTGAGTAGTACTTTGCTTCCTTTATCTTCTTGATAAGTTCTTTTTTAATTTCTTCAGCTAGCAAAGATATTAGTTCGTTTTGGATTAGGTGGCCAAGATAATGCACATGAAGTCCTTCACTTGTGATGCGTCGCACATGCTCTTTGATAACCGGGTCAAACTCTTCCAACATTTCAATGACACCCAAAAAAATTTCATTACCTGTTAAATACAATTAACAAATAAGAAGTGGAATCGGTCATCATAATTAAAAAAAAAAAAAGATTGTTGGTGGAACTGGAACAAATAAAATACAATTTATAGTTACCTTTTTGATACAACTTTTCATTGGATCCGCGAAATGCTAAATTATGTTTAGCAAGAAACTTCACAACTGCAATAATTATTAAAAGCACTTGTTTCCAGTAATCTCTTTCTTTCTTGAACTGCTCATGCTGAACTTTATCAATTGTTTCGTTCAAGTTCAATCTTTTATGCATGTCAAACCACTTATTCCTATTTGTAAGATGATCCAATGAAATTTCATGTTCTTTAACCCTAGTGGTAACATGGTGCCAATCTGCATAACCTTCACCATCCAATTTACCTTTCGAAATCCCTTTTCTAAACACTTTACAACAAAAAAAATACCCTATCTAGCTCTTTCGAATATACTAACCATTCTATATCACACTTCTCCAAATTTGATAAAGTTCATGTATATAAAGCTGTAGAAAATCGTCTACCAAATTTATCATAGGGACCATACATAATACTATTATCTCTTTTAGGACCTTTTTCAACCAAAATTTTAATCTCATCAGAATTAAGTTTTTCCCACCTTCTTGGATCATATATAACAACAATCTCTTTAACAGGCTCATGCTTTTCTGTCTCCTTTACTTCTACATGCTCTTGATCTTCAATGTGCTCCTCAACATGCTCTTCAATGTGCTCTTCAACATGTTCTTCAATGTGCTCTTCAACAGGTTGTCTATGGATAAACTTATCTAGAGCACCGACGTCAACCTTTCTCTTTTCTTCATCTAGTTTTCTCTTTTTACGTTTTTGATAACCGGATGGTTGTTTAGACTTCATCACTACAAGTTCATTATTTTCAACTTTCAACATTCAAGCAATTACAATAAACATAATTTGATAACAATTTTACAATAAACATAAACTTATAATTTAAACTACTAAACTGATTTCTATGAATCTTATAAAGTATAAACTAATATATTCATTCACTATTCTATTAAACTGGTTTCCATAGTAGATAAACCGATAATAAAATATTAAATTCATTCAATATTCAATTAAATAGATAATCTATGAAAATATGAATCATTCAAGTATGCAATTGACAACTATAAACTTGATAATCCTACCTGATTGGCTAATAATCCTTAATTTCCCAATTCTCATAAATCAATTTCTCATAAATCTTAGTATATTACCTGTTCGTCTAGACGTTTACCCTTGCTGAATCGTTGAGTTGCTGTCTAGTCGTCAACCCTTGGTGATCACTTTTTTTTTGTTTTTGTGAACAAACGAAATTGATGACTAAATTACGCTGCCGGCTTCTGTTTCATACTTTCACGCCTTTGTTTTGTTCCATGCTTTTCTCCCAAATTATTGGGCTGCCGATGCAAATAGTATATACTAAAAAAAAAAAAATTGGGCCCTGTTCCTATGCACATGTTGCACTTGGGCTAAGCCGGCCATGTTTATTATATGTTATTGAGCGATTGATTATAAAAAAATATATATATTTGTGTTTACACTCTAGGAAGGAACTTTGCTTATTATATACTGTTTTGGAATTTAGAATTCTCGTGAAATTAGCTCTCAGATTTGTTTATTATAACTATTGTTGTGATCATTATTGGTGGTGTGATTTATAATTTTGAAATGTATGATGTGCAGGAAACACTCCTAAACCTACAACTTTGTAATTATCTCCATTGATGGAGAATTTTGAAAGCAGATATATGAGTTTTAAAAGTTCTACAAAAGGAATGGAAAAAGATAAGAAGGAAAAGGTTATTGATGTGAACCCGCTGCTTTGTGATTTTAGTTTGGATTCTATGTATACAAGTAGTATTGGTATTGATCAAATATATGAAGTTGGACCTTATTTGATTTGTATTTGTGTTTAATTTTGATTTATGCTTAATTTGAATTGTGTACGGCATTTATATTTTTCCTTATAATTGTTCAAGAGGTTGGTTCGATTATTTTATAAATAGAAACTTTGAACTTAGCAAAAACTTATATATATATATATATATATATATATATATATATATATATATATATATATATATATATAATTCAGCACAACAATTAAGAGGTTCCAACCAAACAACATATTAAAAATTCAGATCTTAAAAATTTAGACCCTCTAAGAAATTCAGACCTCTTAAAAATTCAGATCTTAAAAGTTTAGATCCTGCCAAATAGCCCCGTGATCCATAGAGAAAAGGGAAAATCTTTATGAACCCATCTGAATTACTTGGTGCAACCTCTTCTTTAAATGATTTTTTTATACTTATTTTCTCTTTTGCCATTTTTTTGTCTTTTTTGTCTTTTTTTTCATTTTGTTTTTCATTTGTTATTTAATAAGGTATATTATTATAATAACTAGAACCCGACTCTCTAGGAAAATGTAGAATATTTGATGGAAGAACGGGGATCATTTTGAACAACCAGTTATAATAGGAAATACTTATATCCTGAAATTAATTCATCAAGTTGATGATAAAATCTACGGGCGTTATAGTGGGCGTTGTTCACGTCTTACACAGTAACCCATTAAAGGAAGGGCCAAGAAAGGGGGACAATAGGTAAGAGAAATGGAAGTTTGGGCTTTTGAGGGGTTTTGGCGTTGTTTATATTTGACAAGAGATGCTTACTTATAAATCTAATCACATTAGAGTGCGCGAGGAAATACTTGGTACTACAATCTTTGGAGGTAGAATACCGACTCATGAAGATGCTCCAGAATCTTTTTGGTTGTTCGTTCAAGAACTACGATCTTTAGCTCTGGAACTGAATCATTTTCTTGTATCCGAGAAGACTTTCCAGCTTAAAAGTCAGGAAGCTTAGAAGAAATCAAGCATAAGTTTTCTTCTATGATCGATCGATATACACATCAACAACTTCGAATTGGATTAGTTTCTCCTGAAAAAATAAGTACTTGGTCCAAAAATATAAATCATCTAAAATAAATAACAGAAAATAAAGTATAACTTTTTATTGATTATCTGGTATCAACTATCTTTTTATTACAATAAATGTGTGATCTATTTGGTGGAATATACACATTTAGCATAGAATTATACAATGCTTCCATTGCAACTGAATACAGTGTTCTACGGATACGCCACAATGGCATAACAGTAGGCATTAGATGTACTTATACCTGTATCTTTTTTTTTTGGAACGGAAAATACCAAGCGGAAACCATCACCCTTTTTAATGGGATTCCAAAGGAAAATAATTTTTGACACATATCTACTAGCTTTCATTTTTTTTTTATCACTTTACACACACACGATCATGCCACATTTTGAACTCACTCTATTAAAATTTTAAAAGTGTCAAACACCTAACAAATAAAAATATATACTTAGTTTGGTTTCAAAATCATCCACTCCAAATATAACATATAACAACTGACTCAGGAATATATCAAAATTAACATGTAAAAATACATATATTGTCAATTTGATAATTTGTAATATAATTCAATCATTATACATATATAGATAAACACAAAAATATAAGATAAAGATAAAGATTCATCCAACAAAATAATTTTATATATTTGATTTCAATCAATAGATTAAAATTATATATATATATATATATATATATATATATATATATATATATATATAAAAGCATGCTCCCAAAAATGCATATAATTTATGAGTATTACTCATTGTAATAAAATATACATAGTTTTCATTTTTGTAAACTAAAAATAATATATAACAAAATAATAACAATAATAATAGTAAATATCAATATTTAATAATATTTAAAGATTATTGATGATGAAATTAAATAATATCATAAATAATAACACAATTAAAAACAATAATTTACTTTGTTCTTTGAGTATACCGAGATGGCAAGAATAATTATGTACTTTTATATATAATTTAATATATTATAAAAATTCATTTTTTTTGGAAATTGTTTTTAGAAAAATAATAATTTTCTATATTTTGCTACGGAAACATATTTCGTAAGTAATTGAACACAAAATATTTTGTAGCAAAATACATATGAATTTTGAGTATGCAGCTATTTTGCAAATCCGAAAACGAGTTATGTACACAAATAACTATGATCAACCTTTTCGTAACAATTTTTGTAGGAGATTAGCTACAAAATTTTATTGGTTAGCAAATTTATGTACCAAAATAGCCACATATTTCAATTCCACAGCAAACTAGGTACGAATTTTGATTATGTAGTAATTCTTATAGCCAACTACTATGGATATAGACTATGTAACAAGTTCCATAGTGAACTGGCTATGACCTTGAATTTTGTAGCATATTATGCACTTAAATATCTATAGATGATCAATTAATAGAAATTTCCAATAACAATTTAGGATTTAGCCACATAATGTAATTTTGTATTTATTCTCCTAGCAAAATAACTACGAACACCCATTTTGTAGCATATTCCGTTGAATAATAGTTACGAATTTTGATCCCTTAGAATTTTGTATCTATCCAAGATTTAGCTACAAAATAAAATTTTGTAGTTATTTATGTAGAAAAATAGCTACGACGAGCCACTACATAGTAGAATAGCTACGAATTTTGATTTTGTAACAATTTTATGTAGTTATTCAAGATTTTTCTTATTGTGTGATATTGTATGATATTTTTATGAGTGGATATGTTTGGGATCCTTTCTTGGTATCTATGTTCGAAATGAGATTCTTTTTTGTTTTTTTTTTTGACTCGTTGTGTTCATATATGCGATAGATAATCATGGTTTGCATCCAAATGATATGTGAGGATATCATCAAGTGTTTCTAATCATTTTTTTATGTTTTGCCCTAATGTGTACATGCTGTTTTGGTATTCTTGTAACTATTCTTACCGTGTTCTAGGTTCCAACTTGATCCTAAAGGGACTCTCATGAATGATGGCCACCATGGTCGTAGTGGTGTTAGTGTGGAACTTAAGGAGGTTATGTATATTAGAGGCTACGGTCCTCAATGCATACAACCCTGGTTTTCCTAATATTACATCATTTGATGAAGGCATTTCACCCATAATGAATTTTAAATTCTCTATTTTTTATTTCTTGCCAAAGTCGTCTTTAAGCATAAGTGGAATATCAAGGATGCCTAATGGTAATGATGATAGGGTTGGGAAGCTCAGTAGGTAGACAATGTCTATGTTGAAACAATAAGAACTTAGATCGATAGATTCTATAAAAGATGTGAACAAAATAACACAAGAAATGAAGATCAAATAGTGTCGAATGCTTAGATTGAATAGCTTTAGAAGAGTTTAATGTGAACTTTTATGTAAAGCTAAGTAGGGCAAATACAGTAGATAACCCTAGAATGATACATGAATGCACATTAAATAGTCTAACCCTGGAAACCATAATCACGGATGGAGAAGCCCAACCCGTTAATAAATGAGACTATTCAAATACAAAATATCTGACACAACATATTAATAACCCAACAATCTCCCCCTTTATGTCAAATACGTAACACTTATAAAAATCATGCCAATTTAAAACTTTTTAAATCATTCAAAAACTAATAATTATTACAAATTTGTTTTCAAAATGGTTTAGTGTTAGAGTATCCCAGAATCAAATCATAAAAACATAAGGAGATGCACGATCACGCCTTCGCCTTCCCACGATCATCGGAAGTACTTGAAACATAATCAACAACTATAAGCCTGAAGCTTATTGAGTTTACCCCCAAAATACCAATGTAATACAATCATAATCATATCATATAAACAAACAACATGCATAATGAGCCATCAGCCTAACTGCATCGCCTCGAAGGGCCATCAGTCTATCTGGACCGCTCTCCGAGCCACCGACACTTATGGACCGCCTCTCAGGGCCTTCAGCCTATCCGGACCGCTCGTCGGGCCTTCGGCCAGACTAGTATGCCCTCTTGGGTCTTCATTCTATCCGGTCCACCCTGGGTATGTTGGCCTTCAACACAAAGCAGGTCCGCCTCAACCCAACCCCCAGATCAAACAATCATGTGCACATAAATATCATATGCTAGCATGTATAACAGTCAAACTGATCTAACATATCACAAATCGTAGCAATAGCCTATATACCAGGATACCGACCTAACTAGTCACTAACATAGCATTATCTTATATACCAGGATACCGACTTACCATGTCACTAAGCATATCACCATCCTAACTACCAGGATGCAAATCAACAAGCATATCATGCAATAAACTCAGATACAAATCCGAATAGGGCCGACATTGGTGCCTTCGACCCTATTAGTATAGTGAGGACAAGTTACCTCACAAGTAGGTTGGGATCATAATGTCGACTTCTCCAAATACAACTCCGACTCAAACACCTACATCTACCAATGATCGACTTCCATAAATTCCAAAATTACTAAAATACCCCAGAAGTCAAACTGGTCAACCCTTGGTCAATGTCAAAGTCAATGGTCAAGGTCAACAGTCCATGTTGACCCACCTCGTCGAGTGTAGCTCATTGACTCTATGAGTCCTTCCAGAACTCGAGAAATCGTGAAAACCCTAGTTGACTCGCCGAGTTTCCAAACAACTAGTCGAGTCTATGTGATGTCTAAATGTCGGGAAAAATCGTAACTAACTCGTCAAGTCATCTTCCTGACTCGCCGAGTCCATGCAGAACCAATATAGGCAATCTTCATCCGACTCATCGATTTGACCATGAAACTCGTCGAGTCCCTTCAGTCCATTTCTCATTCAGGCGTTTTTAAGCTATTCCAACACTCCAAATGGCAGATTTAGCTTCCTAAGGCATAGTTACCACATAAAGTTGCAAACTTTACATGCATGCAACGTCTTAAGAAGCTTAAACACCAAAAACCAAGTCTAGAGTGAGGTTTAGGGCATGGAGAATGGCTAATAGAAAATAAATTTCATAGCTTTATGAATCTAGGACCTAGAGGGGTACAGATCTGAGACTATGTCCTTATGACAAGCTCAATCCCAAGAGTATCTCCATTAACCCCAAAATGAACATAAATGTCCATAGAAGAACATCTAAGCGTGAAAGAGCAAGGTATTAGCTTTATACCTTAGATTGGATGCCAAAACGAAGAAGATGACATATCTACTTTCTCCTTGTCAATCCAAGCTCCACACTCTTCAAGTTTCCCTTCTAAAGTGAATAAATAACACCTTTCAAGCTCTCAACACACACAATGGGGGTTTAGGACTCGATCTAGGGTTTCCTCTGGCTGTAATGATGATGAGGGAGGCTAGAAACGACCCATAAGTTCTTTAAATAGGGTGAAAACCCTAAAATTTTAGGGTTTCCATGCACAACCTCTACTCATCAAGTCGGGGTCCTCCACCTCGTTGAGTAAGATCCATAAATCATGTGGGCTAACTAGGTTCGACACGACGAGTTGGGGCATCCAACTCGTTGAGTTCCCTCATTAAAATGAATATAAAGCCTTTAAAAGTATACCTGGGAGTCAGGATGTAACAATTTTCCCCTACTTGAACTTCACTTCGTCCTCGAAATCGGCTACCACAAAGCATTAGACGAGAAGAACATTATGTCCCAGGAGATGTTTCACATAAGAGGACGACTAGACAACAAAAGACTCAAAATGGCTATGTTAGAAAAGGACTTATTATTAGAGAAAGATGCAAGAATGTTGAGTGAAACACAATTAGATATAGCATTGAATCAGAGAGATTTAGCTCAAAGTGAAATTGTAAGTTTAAATATCTTAATAGAACAACTGTTTAATGAAAGTGAAGCCATCAAAAATCTTTTTAACAATGGGACTACTGATAATACCTACAATTCGAGTTGGTCCAATGGGTACTCTACAACAACGAACTCATCACCCCAATTCAATAAGGACCGTCCCAACGTCCCTCCGGACCGTGAATTCTTGTTTCCCGTCAATGAAAAAACATTTCTTGAAGATATCAAAGCTCACTTTGGTAGACTTCACGATCTGAGTAACAATTGTGTTATCGAGGAAATTATACCTGAATTTTCTAATCCTATAGACAACACAACTATTCCTAGTTCTCATACTTCATCAATCGCTGATGAGGAAATTATCTTGGAAGGTCCCAAAGTCTCAATGGACTTCCCGTCTCTGTCATCAGACCGCAGTGTCCCTTACTGAAATCATGAACCTCAGTCTGTCCATATACCTTCCACCAATTGTTACACCAATGTATCCACTCATACTTACTCTGCGGTAGTTCAAGGCACCGAACCGCAGACCTTAGTCAAAAGTACTGTGACCATCCAACCAATTCATCATGAATTACCAATGGAAAACTTTGAAGTTGGTCAATGTTCCCTGAATACTGAACTCTCTAGTTCGGATGAATCAAGTCCTCATTTTTCAAAATTACCAAGTGTTTCAAGGAAACCACAACTAAATGTCACTGACTGCGGTTCTCCTAAAACCGAGGCGAAAAAGGCTTTCAAAGACCCGTGGCAAAAAGCGGGAAAATCTTCCAAAACAGAAACAACTAGTCAAAATTCCTAAGTCTAGAAGTCCAGAAAAACTTATTTTCTCAAATTACCTGTTCAAAAACTCTACAGTCAAGAAAACAAAGAAAAAAGAATGTACAGTTTCTAAATTCATTCCGAGTCTATCTGACACAATCCAAAAGAAAGTAAAGTCTTTACGAAGTAATGGTTTTCAAAACTATTCCTTAGATGACCCAAAATGGAAGGGTATTTTGCCAACTCCAGCACTCCTAAAGTCAAATCAAATTTTTAAGAAATCACTTGTCAAAAGGTCTACACGTGCTCTTACACCTGCGAAATCCACTTTTTCAAATCCTACTGTAAAACCTGACAATCCTCGGACTGGTCATAAGCGTACTTCCTCACAAAGACCACTGACTAAACAAAAGGTCAAAACAAATGACAAATGTCTAGTTTGCAAATGTCAGTGTCAAAAGTTTACTTCTCATATCAAATCACGCTCTTTTCAAAAACCTCGTATCTTTTCTCAATCTCACAAAACTCCGAAAAATCTCAAACATCCAGGACTAGGTCTAAAAGTTTACACAAAACTTGTCCCTGCAACCTCGTATCATGCATCAATTAAAAATTCTTTTGTTGCCCCAGGCTCCGAACTCGTTTGAGTGCCTAAACTGACTGTTTAATTCTCAGGCTTTGTGCAATGAGGACCAGGAAGAAGAATGGTTGATCGACAGTGCCTGCTCCTTACACATGACCGGAAGGTTAGAATACCTTCGCGATTTCAGGCCAATTTGTAACGGGGTAGCGTCACATTCGGCAAAAACGTGAATGGGATCATTCCGAGGTTACGGTGTTCTTACTACCGGAAACTTTTCTATTCAAAAGGTAGCCTATGTAGAAGGTCTCAAACACAATCTCATCTGTGTTGGCCAACTATGTACGGCAGGACATCGGGTTGAATTTGATAATCAATTCTGCTACATAATGACAAGCGATAGGAACACTTGCCTGATCAAATCCAGATCCGAAGGTACTATGTATCCTCTGGATGTCTCTCTAATCATCGGCAAACCGCAGCTCTGCTTCCTGTCAAAAGCCATATCCGAAGTTAGCTGGCTCTGGCATCGCAAGCTTGCTCATCTCAACTTCCGGTATATCAACAATTTGGTCACATGGGAACTTGTCCGAGGTCTCCCTATTCTTAAGTATCAGAATGACACTCTTTGCCCTGCATGTGAGTGTGGCAAACAGTCCAAAGCAAGTCATCCTATGCTGATCGATTCCTCAATCTCAGAACCACTAGAACTTCTTCATATTGAATCATTGCGGTCCATCGACCGTAGCCAGTCTTGACCATAAGAAATTCAACCTGGTTATAGTAGATGACCTCACTCGTTTCACATGGGTCTCTTTCTTAGACTCAAGTCAAAAACACCGCAAGTACTCATCAATTTTTCAAGGAGATAGAACTTCAAATCAAACTTCCAGTGCATCGCATGCGCAGTGAGAATGGAATTGAGTTCACTAAGCATCATCTCAATAGTTTCCTGGTTTCCAAGGGCATAAGTCACAATTTTTCAACTCCATACACCCCACAGCAGAATGGAGTAGTAGAGCGAAGGAACCGTATTCTGGTAGAAGCAGCTAATCTATGCTCAATTTTCCCAACCTTCCTCTTTACTTATGGGCCAAAGCAGTAGCCACAACATGCTTTGTGCAGAACCGAATCATTGTGTGCAAACGTCGTAGCAAAAAACCATATGATGGCCCTAACAACAAAAGGCCTAATGTTCAATTCTTCCATATATTTGGGTGCATATGTTTTGTGATCAACAACAAGGATCATCTCAACAAGTTCGCACCAAAATCTGATGAAGGCATCTTTCTTGGTTACTCAACAAACAAAGTAGCCTATAGGGTTCTTATAAGATGTACGAGACTAATAATCGAAAGCTTTGATGTGAAGTTTGACGATTATTATGTCCGCAACACTGCTCCCTCCACTGAAACCAAAGCAATTCTGGAACGTGATGCTCCTGACTCTTCGAGTCCTTTGAACATAGTTGAAGTTAACTATGATCATCTCTTCGATCTTATCGAAACTGCTAAGCTCTCTGAAGTTCTTGTGTCTCCTAAAGCTCAAATGCAACATGCAGAAGTATCTGGTCCTACGCCATCCGATGAGGTATCACTTAACACTTCCACCTCGCCGGTTGAGGGGGAAAACTCAACTCCAGATCATATTACAACCATTGAGGTTCTAGTATTAGAAGAAGCAGCTCCAATTCCTCTCCGCAGAGGATTTCAACCATCAAATGTTTCTTTTGACTCGGATGAAGAAAAGATAAAGAATATCGACACCAGAACCGACCCAAGAGTTCTCACAATTCCAACACTTCAGGGGGGGGAACCTTCGCACGCTCAAGAGGATCTTCCATCAGCAATCCAGAGGGAACCTCTTCCAATTAAAAATGCTAATCTCGCTCCAACAGTCCAAGATGACTCCGCAGGCTGTTCTCAAATCCAAGGGGAACTGCTATCTTCAACTGCAGAATCTTTCGATATTGAAGATATTCCCTCCACCGTAGCTGTTGATCATCTGCAACCCCATCTACACGTATATAAGAAGGACCACCCACCGGGTCAAATCATCAGCAACCTATATGCAGGAATCCAGACTCGATCTTGTAAAGACTTATCTGATCATTGTCACTATGCAGCATTTATGTCCTCGATCGATCCCCGAACAATCAAAGAAGCATTACTAGAACCAGACTAGATATTTGCAATGCAAGAAGACCTAAAAGAATTCAAAAGAAACAAAGTATGGCAACTCGTTCCAAAACCGCAAGGTCACACTATAGTTGGTACTAGATGGGTGTACAAAAAAAAGTTGGGTGAATCCGGTGCGGTCGTCAGAAACAAAGCGAGGCTAGTTGCCAAGGGGTATAGTCAACTTGAAGGTATTGACTTTGATCAAACGTATGCTCCGGTGGCACGAATGGAAGCCATCCGAATCTTCTTAGCATACGCAGCTCACAAGAACATCAAATGGATGTGAAAAGTACTTTTCTCAACGGTGAACTAAAAGAGGAGGTTTACCTTCAGCAACCTTCGGGCTTCGAAAGTCTTGAACGTCCAGACTACTGCAACAAGCTTGAAAAAGCTGTCTACGGTCTAAAGTAAGCCCCGAGAGCATGGTATAAGACACTCTCTGAATTTCTGGTCTCGTCCGGATACAAAAGAGGAGTGATTGATCCCACATTATTTAGAAAAGCCAATAGGAATCACCTTATGCTTGTACAAATATATGTGGATGATATCCTCTTTGGATCAACTGATCAGGGGTTAGTGGATGAATTTGCTAAGCTCATGACCAACAAGTTCAAAATGAGCATGAATAAAGAGATTGACTTCTTTCTAAGACTTCAAGTAAAGCAAATCCCTCAAGGGATATTCATCCATCAGGAGAAATACACCTAGAAACTACTGAAGAAATACTCAATGGACAATTTCTCTTTGGCCAAGGTCCCCATGGCCTTCGGATAGAAGTTATATGCTGATCCTTCTGGTGAATAAATGGATCACAAGACTTATAGAGGAATAATTGGCTCATTGATGTATCTCACCGCAAGTCGACCAGACATTGTCTTCGCAACAGGTGTATGCGCAAGGTACCAGGTTGATCCAAAAATGTCACACATGACCGTAGCAAAGCAGATTCTACGATACTTAAAGGGTAGTAAGACCCTTGGTCTATGGTATCCCGCAGGAAATGACTTCATCCGACAAGCATTCACTGATGCGGATCATGTTGGATGCAGACTAGATCGAAAAAGCACTTCAGGTGGATGTCAATTTCTAGGTGGAAGACTCGTCAGCTGGTCATCAAGAAAAGAAAGGTGTGTATCACTGTCTACCGCAGAAGCTGAATATGTGGCCGCAGCCAGCTATTGTTCACAAGTCTTGTGGATAAAAACACAACTTATGGACTACGGTTACAGAATATTGTGGATACCAATTTATAGTGACTCTAAAAGTTCTATAGCGATTTCTCACAATCCTATTCATCACTCTAAGACAAAGCATATTGAACTACGATATCACTTCATCAAAGACCACATCCTGAAAAGTAACGTTGAACTAATTTTTGTTCATACTCATGAAGAGATTGCTGATGTATTCACAAAGGCACTTGACTCTACAAAACTCATCAGTTTCTTACAAATGTTAGGAATGTTAAATCCGGACCCATAATTCTTTCTGAATTGATAGGTACCGCAGACCATCCTTGGTCTCTATTACGGTCCCAGTTGAACTTATTTATGATAGATAGTTTTGGTATAACATGTGTACCGCAGTATATTTTATGTACTGCAGTATCCCTTTTGTACCGCAACTATATATCATATCTATCTTTCAAGGGTCCTTATTATTTTTTGTTACTAACTTCTTGTTCAAGTGTTCTTGTCAGTTTCTCTACTACAGTCATCTAACCATCCATCTGCAATTACATTGATCAGTTTCTCAACCACTTCATAAATTCCTGAAACTTTGTGTGCTATTTAATGATCCTTCATTAAATAAAAAAACATTCCAAAAAAAACAAGTAAAACATTCTTGATGTAGAATATCATCGTTTCAGTTATGCTTTTCAAATAAACCTTGTGTCAGACCTATATTAGGTATGATGACAAAAAGAACAGTTTTCCATAAATATTTTTTTTAAGAAAACCTTTTCCTCTAAATTGTCGCTTCCTATTACCCCAAAACGTCAAATCCGTTACATATTCCTCCTTTATACAACAGATTAACTCCCTCACCACACGTTCTTCAAACGTGATGGTTTAGGGACTGACATTTCATTAAATGCAACTGCTTTTACAAAAATTTTAAAAAAATAAAATAAATATTTTAATGATCTGTGGCTTAGATTTCTTTCAAATAAAAAAAACAAACGTTTTATTTTACCCGACTCAACTTAGGGTAAAATCAATTAAGTTTTAATCTGCCACTATAAAACCCTCTTTTTCTTCCCAAGAAAGGTTTACACTTTCTGAAACCTCTCAAGACGAACTTCATATTCTTCATCTTCTTGCACTCTGTTTTTCTGCAAGTTCTTCAAACAAACGTTTTATTTTACCCGACTCAACTTAGGGTAAAATCAGTTAAGTTTTAATCCGCCACTATAAAACCCTTTTTTTTTCTTCCCAAGAAAGGTTTACACTTTCTGAAAACTCTCAAGACGAACTTCATCTTCTTCATCTTCTTGCACTCTGTTTTTCTGCAAGCTCTTCAAACATTCTTTTCAAAATGGTGAAATTGGGTGTCTCAAAGAAACAATCCAAAGCATCTAGCTGTGTTCACCCAACTGGTTCAGACTTGGAATCAAGAAACAAAATGCCATCGATTGCCTCAAGCAATTTTAGGGAAGTGTTTGATGTGCATTCTTCTTACAATGCTACAATCAAGTTGATGATCAAGTTCTTGTCGAATCATCCATTATTCGGTCCATTTGATGCATTCACCGACATAGTACCACTTTCGACTCTCTACAAATGTGCTTTCTCTGCATATCGCCCTCTCAACAACCTTCAAGAGGTTCCTTTGCATCTATTGAATGATTCCCTGGTGATTCTAACAAAAGAGAAGTTTCTCAATGCCATTAATCTGCTAGTTCATCCTTCAACAATGGTCTTCACTCCAAGCACAACTGATATCCTGTCGGCACTTTACCAAATGGGTTACCAGAAGAAGATGAAAGGCGTAGGCGAATTCAAGAAGAATCAGTTTCCTGCGGTGTGACAGTTTGTTTGCCACTTCGTCATCCGCAGTCTATCAGGCAGGACCAGAGGCACTGATAACATGGGCCTCAAACTGTTAGAGTTAGTATGGAGTATCTTCACTGGCCACGATGTCAACTATGGTCAAATTCTGTGGGATGACTTCTTGCAGTACATAGCCAAGTAGAGTCCAAAAGAACACCCTGCCGAGCTCACTTTTGCAAAATTTTGGTCCCTATGCATCTCCGATCTTCATGCTGATGCAGGACTGAGCATGGACAATGATATGAACCTTTTCATCACCAAAGATCTTAAAAGGTACAATCCCTCTAAAGATCAATCTCTTTTTGGACCCGTTAGACGACTACCAGTCCACATTCTATCCAGACTTGGACTTGAAACTCCTGATGTTTCAGATCATATAGAGGCTACGGAAGGTACTGACCCATGCCTTCCTACCCTGCCTCTCCCTAGTCGGAATATACTTGCCTCAACAACACCTATCAATCCTGGTAGTACCGCAACTCCATCTTCCACTACTCTATCCAACTTACCTTTATCTCAAAGGGTCAAGAAGTTAGCATCACCCAACAAATGCCCCCCACAACATCTCTAAGAAACATGGAACCCCAAAGAAAAAAGATGGTCCCAAGAAAACCGAACCATCAAAGAAAAGAAAACTAAAACACATTGTGCCATCGGATGACGAATCCAATGACAATCAATCTCAATCTTCTTCCATTCATTCTGATGATGATGCACAACCCATTTCTATCCTCAATAAATGAAAAACCCAATCCACAGACCAAATTCGTGACCGGACTTATACCGCAATCTCTCAAAAGGCTCTGGTAGTCCTTGGGGTGGCCGCAAACCCATTCAATACCACAATCGAATTCCACTCAGACACAGAAAGTGTGTCTGTTTCACCTAATCGTGGAGACTCACCCCCAACTCAATCCCAAGGGGATGGAACTGGTTCTCGCCCTAAGGTCTCCAGGGCTTCTCGTCTACATTTCTTTTCTCCTGGGGAGTTGAACTCCATCCTTTTGTCTGTCACCCATACAATTCAAACACCTTCTCAACTGCAGGGCACTCCTTCAGCCCTTTCCAGAACTGAGTCGAGGCCAAACTTGACCACGGGTCAAGGAGACCGAGGAAGCTCATGAAATCCTACTATGTTTCCATCTTTTCCAAGTGGTTTAGGCACGGTGAGCACAATGGTGCAATGATTCGTGGACCCGAGGGACACCTCGGTGTGATTTCGAGGAATTGACGATATTGATCTCAATGACTCATGGAGTACTTACAAGCCATCAAACGAAGCTGAAGCAAAGAAATATGCCACTTTCCGTAGGGCATTCCAAGGAAGAAAAGATAGACAAACCAAGCAGCTTCAAAAAAAACAGCAGGGGATTCAGTCAGTAGCCAAGTACTGGGCAGACGCAATTAACAACGCCAACACTATAACCACTATTCTGAAAGAGCAGGAGTGGATGTCCAACATGGCTGAGACAATCCTCCACACTCAGGCCACTCCCGATGTTCAAGTTACTTCAAGAATCCCTCCAACTCCCAATGCTCACACTTCTCGAGATGATGGCACTGCAATCGAAGTCAGCTCCGCACCTACATTCGGACTCGATGACTTTGATCTTAATGAGGTAAATCAGCCTACCCCTTCTGATGATGAATTAATTATATTTGATAAAGAAGAAGCTTTATGTGGCTCTCAACACTCCACCTCCAAGCCAAAAGAAGAGAAAAAGAAGAAGAAGATTATTGTCTCAAGGAAAGAGTTTCTGAGTCTACAAGCCAAAGTAGATCAGATTCTTGCTGCGGTCAAGCCCACTCCACCGCAACCTGAAGACATTCCAGGACCTCAGTCCTTAATTGAAAGAATCGAAAGACTGGAAACTTGTGAACAACTGGCTGCTGAGCGTATTTCCCTAAAAGTTGAAATGAGGATTCGTTCGTTGGACACAAGTCGCAAGGCCGACCATTAGCAATTCATAGCTACTGCGGAGCGCCTCATCTCTGAGGTATCTGTAATCAAGGAAGACCTTCAAACTACCATTGCAGATCAACCAGCACATTCAAAGAAGCTGATAGATGAATCTCATACTGCTTATGAGTCCACCATCTCTATCCTTTAGTCTACTATCAACAGTCTTCGACGATCTCTATCTTCAAACTTTCATGGTCCAGAGATCCTTCAACTCACCAAAGAGATTCATCGCTTACTTTTCAACACCACCATTCCCAAGAGTCAGCAACTGGCTGATGCACTTAAAGATCAATTCGACAATGCGTGTGCTAAAGTCGATGGTCTTAAGAAATGGATTGAGGAATCCCTTGCTCTGCATTCCTCAAGAGAGGGAAGTGATGAAGACCATCATTCAAACAGCATCTCTCGGCAACATAGAAGCTCCCCTGTTTTGAAAGAAACAATTCCTTCACCGCAACCATCTCCTCACAAGACTCCAAGCATCAGACTCCACCGCAACAACAGTCGCCACTTCAACAGGAAAACAATCAAGAAGATGATCCTATGCGACCGGAGACTCCTCCGCACATCAAAAATTTAGCATCTAACATGTCATCTGAACATTCTGATGACTCTCCCGCAACGAAGCAGAAGAAAGTAGATTGGAAAGCAGCCAAGCTTGCCGAGCTAATATGGAGAGAAAACGGATTCGACATTACTATGGATGATTCCTTAGCCAATTCTTGGATCAATCCTCACCGCAGATTGCTACATGATGACTACAAACCCTACCTTACCTTCGCTGAACCCCCATCTGATGGATACTGGGATATTCCAATATTCCCCAATGCAAAATACTTCACTATATTCGATCAGTTTGACCAAAGCCTACCTGATCACAAGAGACTTCCCATGGAATTCGAAAGACTTAATCGATTCCATGTCAAACATCCTTCCTCAATGGAGAAAATCTGGTCTAACGATAGACCATCCGCAGTCAAAAACTTCAAACCCCGGAAATTCATGAAAGCTGACTTCATTCAGTATACCCTCACTAGAAGGAATCAGGACTACGTTTGCACCCAAGCTGACTTCCCATGCATGAATCCAGAAGAAGTCTTCCTAATAGCGAGGGTGTTCCAAAACAAATACGAGAAGTATCCAAAGATAGAGATAGCATGTGAGAGGGCTAGCATTTTTCTAAGGCAAACTGTCTGTGACTTTGCAAAAATTGATGTGGACATTCACCCTGTTCTTGCCAAGAAGTTTGATCTACCACCACTTGATCCTGTATCGATGCTTATTGAAGGCTATCAAGGAAGATCTCTAGGTGCAACAAACTTCCCAGATCTTGGTGTCATCTTCAAAAGGAAAATCAATGAAACCAAATACTTCATTCCTTTGACTAGCATGAATCGCCTCACAAGGAAACAACTTGAAGTTTGTCGATCCGTAGTTCAAAAGTCAAAACATACAACTGCCGAAGTCCAGTTCGAAATTTTAAGAAGGGTCACCTGGTTGGGGAATGTCAGAAAATTTTGGTGGATTCTAATCAAGTTCCTAAATCTTGATAACTGTAGAAAAAGTTGAAGAGGTCACTTAGGGGGAAATTGTTGAATCATAAAGTGACCCTCTTAAACTTGACCTACCGTAGCCCCTTGAAGATCCGCAGTTATGTCACTTCAGCAACCGCATCTGAAGTCATCATCATTAGCAATTTACTATCTAGTTTTCTTAGTTTAGCTTTTTATCTACTTTTCTTAGATTACTCTCTTTTATCTAGTATGCCTTGCATGGCTACATTTAGATAGATGAACAAGTGTAACCTTTGAGTCTCTATATATAGAACTCAATCTTTATCAACTGAATATATCTGATAACACTTCGCATCATAAATATCATATCTTGTGTTATTACTCTCATCTCTTTCTTACTCTCCAAAATCACCATATCATACCTAGATATCATCTCTCTTCGGAGCAAGTCATTCTTGACTTAATCACTAAGTTCGATCTGATTTAATAACTTGCTTTGAATGCATTCCTAGTTATGAATCAACTTATGTGTATACTTGATATAACACCTGTTGTCATTTATATTTCCTTACATTTCTGCACCTAACTCTCTAATTATCTAACTCTAACTTATTATTATTGTTCAGATTTTATGATCCTTTGAGATTAACTATTCCGCAACTATACTTGTTCTAACGTTTGTTCAAGTGTGTCTCAAGTTTTTCTCTTCACACTATGTCGTCCTCCTGTCAGTATCCATTCATAACTAATCGTTCCTTGTTCCAAATTATGTTGCCTTCTTTGTCAAGCTTATTCTAAAATACCCATTTTAATCACACCACAGATGCATCCTTTGGAGTTGGAATCAATCTCCATACTTTGTTACGCTCAAATTCATTAAGATATTCCTGCATAGCTTGCACCCAATCGGAATGATCAAGAGCAATCTTTACAGTTTTAGGCTCAATTTTGGAGATGAACAACTTAAACATGCAAAATTCCAATTTTTGAAAATAATGCACTCTGATTCGCTTTTTGTTGAGCTCTTGTGAGAACTCCTAAAGAAGCTGCTCCGATCACTTAAGCTTTAGGATGAGCTTTGGTCCATTTGGCCAATGGAGGGTATTTTGGATCATAGGATGGATATAATTCTTCATTTACGTCTTCAAATTCCAATTGAGTGTTGGAGTCATTATTTTCATTCTCATTCTCCCCTGGAAGTTTGCTTGTGACTCTACGTTTGGAATCAGATTCACCCCTAGATTGGAATATCAATGTTGACTTCGGGATTTGAATTATCCCCCTGAATAGGTGTATTGGTTATGGAGGTTGAAGTGGAACATGATGGGTTTCGAGCATTTTAACACTTCTATGGTGTACATGCAACCCTATAAACCTTGGATCTATGTTTTCTCTATTATACATGGAAATATTAAATATTCCAAGGTTTCATCCTAACTAGCACATTATGAAGCACCTATACTACAAAGTTCTAGTTAGATGACATACCTTTTGATCTAGCTTGATGTCTTCAAGGTTTAGGATCTTAGCCCCAATAGTGTGGAAGCCTCAATTGGAATCACAAATCACCAAAACACCTTGGAAGAACATGAGAGAATATGTATTCACACTAAAATCGGCCCACTCTTATGTCGTCACACACTAGTGCAATTTCTTGTGCCAAAGACCTCTTTATATAGTATGGAGGATTAGGGTTATACCCATGTAAACCCTAATACCCATGACCTTTTATTTCATAGGAACCATGGTTTAAAACTCCACGGACTATCCATGATAGCTTAGCCCAACCTAAATGAACTTGGCCCATTCCATATATATATATATATATATATATATATATATATATATATATATATATATAATATATATATATATATATATATATATATATATATATAAGAGTCCATATTTCTTTAGTTCCTTTTGATCACTTATTTGATTCTAAATTAATTCATGATCAATACTAATTAAATAATATGATTCCATATTAATATATTAGAACTTATAATATATTAATATAAATCATAAATATACTATTCTCAAAAGACTAACTATATAAATTGTGTCGGTGAAGTGCAACCCAAATGGACCATGCCGGGTCGGGTCAAGTACATACCAAATATAGTTATGGACTTAGACATTAATCCAACAGAACACTCCCCCTGAACTGGAGCATTAAAAGCTTGTGGATGAGGTGGAATTTCAAAACCCTTTGGAATGGGTGGCCCATTTCCAAGATCTTTGGCAACATCATCAATGATTTTCTTCAGTTCATCCTCCTTATTATATGTTGCATTTGATTCTGAAGAGATGGCTTTTTTGGTCTCATCAAACAAATTCATGAATTCCCCATAAAGATTGGAAAGAGGAATCTTCATCGGATTTGTCGATGGAAAAATCTCCTCATATGGACAAACAACTTTCTGATACTTCTTTAGATAATTATCATCAAAGGTGACATAATAGGTTTCTTCTATCTTTTTGCATTTCTTATTCAGAACCCTATATGCCTTAGAAGTAAAAGAGTACCCCAAAAAGATTCCTTCGTCTGCCTTCACATCAAATTTGTTTCGTTGTTCTTTGGAATTTAATATGAAACATATGGAACCAAAGACATGAAAGAAATTAACGTTAGGTTTTCGTTTTTTCAAAATCTCGTATGGTGTGATTAAGAATTTTTTTTATTGATTAGAGAGCGATTTTGAGTCAAACATGGAGTTCCGATAGCATCAGCCCACAAGTAAAGCGGAAGATTCGCAAAGGATAGCATTGTCCTAGCAGCTTCGTAAAGTGAGCGGTTTTGTTGTTCTACAACACTATTCTGCTTTGGTGTGTAAGGAGCAGAGAAGTTGTGAGAAACCCATTTTTTAGTCAAGAATTCTTCAAGCACTTTGTTTTTTAATTCAAAATCGTTATCGTTGTGAACATTATGTACGGGGTTTCACAATTAAAGCTCGATCAGCCTGATGAAACCGTTTAGCTTCGTAGTGGCATCTGATTTCTTTCTAACAATGTAAACACAAGTAAATCTTGAAAAATCATCAAATTTAACTAGAATATACTTATTACCACCAATGCTCTCGATGGCAGATGGGCCACAAACATCAATGTGCAACAGTTCTAGTGGCTCGGTTACTTTGGTATTGATAATAGTCGAGTGACTTTTACGGATTTGCTTTCCCAGCTTGCAAGCAGCACACAAATGTTCCTTCTTAATTTTCTGAAATGATAAGTCACGTACTAGATCACCAAGTATGAGTTTGTTTATATCCTTGAAAGTTAGATAGGAGAGCCTTTGGTGTCATAGCCAACTATCGCCCGAAGATGCTTTCGTAAGAAGGCAAAGGGTTGGCTTCCCTTTGATTGGTTTCAGATTCAAAGGATACATTTCGCCTTTCATTTTAGATTTCATAAGCACTACTTTTGTTTTCTTCTCAATAATCTCTCACCCTTCATCATCGAATGATACTTTCAGCCTGGTACCTACAACTAATTATGAAACTCTCATTAGATTATGTTCCAGTCCCTCCACATAAGCTACCTTCAAATGGAGAATTCGCCATTCATAATCATGTCGTATCCTTTAATTTCTCTTGTGACATTGTTTCCATACTTTAATCTGCCACCATCCTCCAAAGATCGGAATTCCCTCAATTCTTCTCTTCTTCCTGTCATGTGATGCAAACAACCACTGTTGATGTACCATTCAAAGTCGTATTGTTCGTCATGCATTACCTACAAAATTCAGAGAGATTTAGGAACCCAAACCTTCTTGGGTCCTTGTGAGGATTTCTTAACAGCAGGAAAAGTTTTATTCGTATCAACCCAAAAGGATCTTTTTAACAAAACACTATTCTCCCCTTTAAATATTTTAAAAACCTTCATTTTATCATCATAAAGATTAATCTCAACTAGAATTGTTTTTCTTTGAATAATTTCTTTGTGTTTTTGGGACGTCTTTTTCACAAATGCCTTTTCCTCCTTTTTCAAGTTCACTTTGAATTCCTGGAGAGAAATCTCCTGTTCCGAAACGAATTTACTTTTTCCTTTAACATCTTTTGATGTGTTGACATGTTTTGAAATAGTTGATTTCAGAGGACAATTAGATTTAGACTTCTCAATAAGTTTAGAAACTTGTCGTTCTGAAACTTGAGATTTGGAAAAAGGTTTAGATTAAGGTTTCTGGATAGGAGAAGAATTTGTATTTGGAGTTGAAGATCTTTCTGAAGTAACAAAATTTTGATTGAAATTATTATTTCTCCAGAAACGTTTTCTTTCTCGTAAATTCTTCCTATATCTAGCATTCAATTGTCGTATCTTAGCAATTATTTCCTTAGCTAACTTATGAATGTTAGTTTTAGGTTTCTCTTTCCTTACTAGAGTGTCAGTTTGTTCCGAAGAGATCTTACTCGGAATATCCTTTGTGCCACTTGTATGTGCCTTACCGTAACAATGATTCACACGATTCAGAGGTTCTGCAACATATCTCACTTTCGTTTTCCATGATGTCATTTAGGAAAGACCATTGGTTTCCTCTGCATTGTCAGTAGGTCCTGACCAAAATAATTCCTCACATTCATCTATATTATCATTATTTACCATGGACATTAGTTTTGAGGTGTCATTTTTGTTTAGTCATGTTTTTATGAAAACCTGATTCGGAACTGTTTTTACTTTAGGAAAAACTGTGGCTTTTGCTTTAAAAACTTCTAAACCTTTATTTTTAACAACGCGAACATATTCAATTGAATTTTCAAAAATCAACTTTTTCTTTGGTTCAACCTCATTTTGTACAAACTCGGACCAATCTACTTCATCCTTTATAGAAATTTCACTCATGTCACTTTCATCAAATTCCAAAACGTTTACAGTATCAAAAGAATTTTTAGAGCATAATTTTGTGCACAACGATTCACATTTTTGCACAATATCATATTTAATTTGTTCTTTATCCTTATCATCAAACATTTGTATTAACATATTCTTATGTTCTTTGGACTGAATGCATGCTTGTATTTTGTCAAGCCCAATTTTGTACGAATCGGAAACATCATCAGAGGACACAATAGATTCACACTTATAGAACTATGCATCGATTTCATCATCTTTCAATTCTAGAAAGGGTAAAATCATTTTGTGTACATTTTTACCTATTTCACAATCAAGATGTAGTTGAGTAATATTAAAATATAAATGCTTAACAAATTAAACAGAAAATATTCCTTTGCTTCAAAAGTGCTAAATTGTATCTCTTAAGATAAATGACCTCATCCTTTGACCTATTGAGCTCTAATTCCAAATTCTCTATAACACCCCATCTGTCAAGTAACTTCAAGTTCATCCCTTGGACTTTGACTTATTTTATGCTTGGCCTTTGGTTTGGAAAGAAGTGACAAAATTGTGATTTTGGAAACTTGAGTTGTACGATGGGCGTACATGTGAGTACACTAAGCGTACTAGGGCGTGCCCTAGTACGCTAGGCGTACGAGTGCCGGGATGAAACCCTAATATTTGGGTCTTGGGTAGTATATAAGTGCCCTTATGAGCTCGTTACCCTCTATCCTTCCAGCCTCCATTTTTTTGAGCCGTTTCCCCCAAAACCTAGCCTCTGTTTTGTGTGTGTGAGCTAAAAGTGTTTCTCTTGGGTAGTTGAAGAAGAAATTAGTGCATCAAATTAGTCAAGAAAGGGATCAAGCTTGTAGATCTAGATGTTTCATCTTCTGAGGAAGCTTCAAAAGGTATAAAGTTCCTACCTTTGTGCTTAGATTGGTTGGATCTCATTTGTGTTGCTTTTGGTATCCTTCTTGTCCCAAAGAGTGTCATTTTGTGCATGCTTTGTTTTGGTTGAGTTAAGTTGTCCTTTCAGACCCAAGGATGGATCTTAAGGCATAAAAATGAGGTCCCTTGAGCTATTTTGGTCCCTATTTCTTTGTAGGAGGTCTTAATGGATTAAGACCATGTATTAAGCCCTTTTTTGGTCGACCAAAGTCTTAAAGTCTGAGACTTTATGGTTCTAGAGCACATTTGAGTAGTGCATATGAAGCTTGGGCTTAAGTGCTTAAGCAATTAAGCACTTATCACGATTTTGGCCTCTACGAGGGTACGCCCCGCGTTCGGAGTCAACCACCCGATGCGTGTCAATGCGAGGCGAAGTATGCCCAGGGTACCGAAGGAGTACGCCCCGCGTACGTCCTCTGTTGGATTTCGGACTAAGGCTTCGGGTGTTGCGCCATCTGTTGGGCCTTCATGCTTGGGGCCCTAATGGACTAATTGGACAAGTGTGTTTTGGACTAAGTAGAGGGTCGGAACCTTAAATAAGGCCCAATAAGGAGTTCCAAATTAGGCCAAGTGTGGGCTTGAAGAAGTTTGGGTCTTTAGAGAAAGATTTGCATTAGCTTGCTGGATCTTCTTGAGTGAAGTCCATTAGGCGCAAATTGGAAGATTGGGCCATAATTGGGCTTAAGGATTTTATCTTGATATTCTGCCCTTTTGTTATCTAGTTGGGCATTGTTTTTACACCAAGGTTTAGGAAGGGTAAAAAGGCCTTTTACCCTCATTTGGACTCATCGTATGAGTCAATAACTATACATTGGTGGATTGTCATTTTTGAATATGTTAGCGTGTGTGTGATAGAGGATATACGGTCAGAGATTATTCATAGGACCAGCTTTGTTAGGACGTTGTCTTGTTGATTGGTGGTTCGGGATCTGGCAGTCAGTAGCCATGGATCGTCTGTGTATTCGGCCATGCGAGGTGAGTTTTCCTCACTGTACTAACAGGGTCTAAGGCACCAAGGTTGGCCCATCGAATTTGATATCATAGTAGTGATTGATATGCTGAGTAATGTATGCCAGTTGATATGCTAGTCTGGTAGATCTGTAGGACTACCTGCGATACACTCTAATTATTTGTATGTGCACTTATCTGTATATGTAGACATGTTGTGTGGGTAAGGTTGAGGTTGCATTGCTTCATGTGATGACCAACAAACCCTATAGTATGCCAAATATGAGCTGAGAGCCAGGAAGGCATACCAGACTCATACTGAAGACTAATTAGCATACCAGATACGAGTTGAGGACCGAGTGTTATGCCAGACTCGTATGGAGGGCTTGAGGGTATTCGAGCATTCCAGCTGAGAGCTTAAGTCTAGGGAGCATGCCAAACTTGTACTGAGTGCTAATCAGTTATATTCCAGTCGTAAGACTGAAGGGGGCAAGCCAGTCATAAGTTGTGGGCTCGAAAGCAAACCAGAATTATGATTTGGGCTCAGAAGCAAGCCAGATGTGAGCTATAGGCCCAGAAGCAAGTCAGACTCACACTGTGGTCCCAGGGGGTAATCCAGTCAGTAGACTTGTGTACCCATTACATGTTTTTATTTGTATATGAATTATTGGTTATGTGTTGGTACTTTGGGGGAACTCACTAAGCTTTGTGCTTACGATATCAATTTATTGTTTCAGGTGCTTCAGATGTCTTGGCAAGGTGAAGGCGTGACCATACCCAACCTCGTGTTTTGACTTATGGTTTCTGGGATACTTTGATATGAAAATATTTTGAAAATATTTTGTAATGACTAATGGCTTTTGGATGTTTGAAAAAGTTTTAAATTTTATTGAAATTTTATGGATGTTACAAGTTGGTATCAGAGCCTTGGTTTGAGTGAATTGGAGGAACAATCGTGTGAATCTAGTCTCAAACTAAGGAAAAGATTTTCTAATTGATTTTCAAAATACAAAGGATGATGCAATGTGTACGATCAGTCGGAGCTAGTAAGTAGACCCCAAATTACCATACAATTATTTGAGCCTATGTTATGATATGATATGTTACAACAACATGCTAGTAATAGGCAAGGGATTTTCAGGAATTGGATGGTAGAATTTCCTGATTATATGATGCCTTCGTACCTATAGAGTTTTCTTGTTGGATTATATGTGACTCTTTTGCGTGTAAACTGGCTATTGAGTGGATACGCTAAGTCACATGTTGCATGGTTTAAAGGATCTTAGGCAGTGAGGTTTGGTCCTACTGCGCAGCTCTAGTCTGAGTCCAACCATTGTAGGATTGAATCTTTTAGCTTAAGATTGTTTAAACGGTGGGGTATGTGATTGTATTCATGTGATAGTCATCTGGCACCAATGGAGGGTCATGTGGTAAGCGTGGTATGGATGAGTCGTATGGGGTCAGCTGGCCAGACACGTTATTGGATGAGGCAGCGGTAGTTTCCCTGGTTATGACGCATTTCATAGCAGGTAGGCATGAGGAATTATTAGCCACTCTTGCGAGAGTGAGGGCAGGGCGAGGATGCTGGGAGTCTAAGATCGAGGACTTCATAAGAAGATCTGCCAGATCTCAGTACATTTTAGTACCAAACGAATCCTTTGCATGAATGCTACTTTCTTTGTGCTTTTTGCAACTCATAAGTGATGTGGGTTAGCCATTAAGTGAATATGTTAAGTCAGATGCAAAAGAGGTTGGATATCTTAGAGTGACGAATTTGACCCTACATCGCAACTCTCATTTGAGTCCAACCGTAGTAGGGATGAGTCTATTACTCGAAGGATTATATGAGATTTGTTGCATGTGATTGTATTCATGGAATGGCTAATTGATATTGTGATGATTTCTTCAGCAGCTGATGGCCGAGGGGGTGTGGGTGAGTCCTAGGATAACCTAGGGAGTATATAGTGTAGTTGTTTCGCCAAGGATCAGGTTTCAGGGGTATTTATGACATGGAATTAGAGGACCCGAGATGATTCTTGATGAAAGTATGGATATGTGTGGAAGCTAGTATTAGGCCCGTACTACGAAAAGCATAGGATCCATACTCGAATCAAGGAGCGTTTTGGGGGTTCTAAAGGTTGGTCAAGGTACGTGGCATGGTTGGATACCATGACTCACGGCAGTGGTTCTATTCCTTTCAATACTTTGGTTATGGTTGTTCACCCATAAAGATGGCTTGGTATGTGTTTGGAGCCGAGTGGCTTTATGGATTCGAGTTGTTGGTGCATACCTAATGAGTTTTAGTTGGAGGCCTCGGAGTTTTTGCTCGAGGCCGGGAATGCAAGTCGCAAGACTCAGGAAGGGAATGATGATTATGATTAGTTGGGTTTTGCAGCTGGAAATAGAATGGTAGATTGATGGATTGGAATCTCGTCATCTATGGCAAGGGTTGTAGCCTTTCAGTTTTTCGGGTTCGAAGGAATGAGCGGGCTTGTGACCCCAGGGTCAGGTTGTATCTCCAGTTAGGGGACAATTGATCACAGTAGTTGGCGGCAATATTTCAGCATCAGTGAGCGCAGGTGGATCAATGTGGCATGAGGAACTTGCGAGGCAAGTTAGGTACCATATTCTCAGGTAGGTCGTGTGTCGGATTGTCATTTAGATTGCAACAGGGATTAGTTCGTGTCCCAAGGGATTGAAGGAGAGTTTTCATGCGTGCCCTCAGGAGGTGGAGTTTAGGATTCCTTCGGATGCTTTTGAAAGTGTGACACCTCCTGTATTCTTCAGGATTGTATCGAAAATTGTATTGTGGTGGAATTTTGGTCGATTAGGTAAGTTGTATCCCAGATTGACTTTATGCTATTTTTGGGTTAGTTAGGGTCGTTATATGCCATTTTTCATGCCAGAAGTCTGCAGCGAAAATTCAGGTTTCTCTTGGGTTCCGATTGATCTATAGCGGAAGGATCATTTGCGTACGTTATTCATTCCATGGTCAGGAATGATCGTACATGGTTGAGCCATTTTGAGTTGTGAGTTGATTTCTAACCATTGGATATTAGCTAGAACCCTAACTGCGGGAGAATTGGAAATTCTCAGGCTGCATTTCGGTCATCGAAAAAAAATTGTCAATTCCATGTCTAGATTTCTATTACCAGACTAGTTGGGCAGATGTTGATCGATAGATCCTATCCAAAAGCAAATATATTTAGATCCAGGTGGTTTGTGGTCCTCTAGTTTGGGTGTCAAGGTGTCCTAGACCATTAGTCATTGATTTCGTGTCTTTCAGCGGGAATTCTCCAAAAGGATTTAAATGGTGGCAGTTACAATTCAAGGTATGCATCAATCCCTCCAGTGCAGTGTGTTTATATTTCCCTTTATCATTGGGTAAGTTCTTCCTCAGTGGTGGAGTCTAATTTCTTATTCATAGCAGAATCGGGTTTGGTAACCTTCAAGATCGCCTTGGAAGTCATCTCAGGCTAGTTCATGTGGATAGGATCCATGCAGTCTCGATCAAGTATGGGATCTTGTTTCGATCGGTGATGTGGACGTCTTCTGTTATTAATGGAGGTGGTGTGTTACTTTATCTCGGGAAGTCTTTCATTTTGGATGACGATTGGGTTTCCTAAGAATGTGCATGGGTCGTGTGCAACCATGGTTTCGTAGGATTTTTTTGGGTAACAGCCTGCTTTGTGAAGGGAATCGGGTGTGGTAGGATTGCAACATTGTTGTACTCAGTTGGTAATTACGAGGGATGCTTTCTTAAGGGTCCCTTCAAGGCAATGGAAGGAGGCGGGTATCTTTTGGCCCGGAGTATCGGGCGAATGTTGTAATACCGACATGGTCGATGTGAGATCGGGAGCATTCCATACCTAGGCAGAGGGCCAGGGAGGGCATTCCAGATTCATGTTGTGGGCTCGGAGGTAAACCAGACCTCTGTTGAGGACCTAGTGGGGGTATTCCATTCATAGGCTGTGGGCCTAATGCTCAGGTTATTCATCTAATCTATTTGTGATACTCTTGGTAGTAACGCGTTCATTGGGATCAGAGAACCCATAATTCGGTTGGCTTGGATAGGGAAGGGTCAAGGGCCGTTAGGAGTGCCAGTCAGGTACCAGATTGAATCTATGGAATGTGTGCTCTGTATTTTTGCTTATTCACAAGTTGTTAGGGATAGAATGAATTGCGGAAGCTCTTGGTTTGATCATCTTGTTTCGTCGGTTCGAAGGTTGGTAATGGCATGGCAAAGAGTCAAGGGTTATACTAAGGTTTTCGTGTATCATATGGATTCGATTTGAGAAATATTTGCTATCGACCTGTTTGAGGATCTTTTCTTTATGATATGGGGTATCTTCAGCCAGAAACTTGGGGTGGATTCATGTTTAGCCATTTCAAGATGGCTTATAGTAGAAACTTGTGCTGGGAATTGCATGTGTATTCGTGTGAGGCATGTACTCTAGAGGTCAATGAGATAAACTAGAGTACCTTTTTGGTTCAAGGTGCGAGCTGTGAGTGCCAGACGATAGGTGCAAGTTCGTCTCGATGGTGTAATCAAAGACTGTTGGGTAGTATGTACCAGTTTTCCAGGTTCTGGCAACCGAGTGGCTGGACCAAGTGAGAGACTGGTAGTCTCAGCGGCGGTTGAGGAAATATTTTATCCAGGTTTATTAAAGTGTCGTGTTGGATCAGAATATTTGGGTGAAATGCAAGGTTAGGTCCCTGGATGTCGGGTTATGAGTTTAGACCCGAGTTATGTATATAATGGTGTTCCAATATAGGGTATTCCACCCCGAGGATGACCAGACCCTATGATCGATTGGACCTGACATGTTTGGTATTCCAACCTGAGGGTTGATTGGTACGAGGGTATTCCATCCTGAGGATGATTGGGCCTGTCGTACGCGTGTCGGATATTCCAACCCGAGGCTGATTGGACCAGGTATGAGTGTTCGTGCTTGTGATATGATTGTTATATGTATGTTGGATCGGGAGTTAAAGGAAAAATTATCGTGTCACCGCTTAAGGGTTCACCTCCAAGTTTGCCTCCCGATGTTCATTATATCCTTGGGAATTTGGTCCTCAGAATGAGCTTTCTCTTGAAGAAATATCTAGTCTTTTGTCAAGTAAAGAATCGTCGGCAGTAGTGTATGATCGGTGATTCGGTTTTCTGGTGGGAACATCAGGTGTTCAAGGATGAATAGTTAGTTTAGGGGTTAAGGGTAAGAGGTATTAGCAATGGCTATTGTGGACGGTCTGTCAATGATTCAGACCAAATTAAAGTTTCTCAGTTGCGGATTTTCAGAAACTAGGGCTATTTTGCTGCTTGGGTTTATGGATTCGGCTTCTGCGGATTGAAAAGATATTTGTTGGGTTTAGTCTTATTCGATGGTCATCAAGTATCATGGTTGTGGATGTGCCCTCAGGATTTTGGGTTGTCGGGGATGGTAAGAAATGATTTTGAGGACGAAATCAAATTTAAGTGGGGGAGAGTTGTAAAATCCCAACTTTCAAGAAACTTTAAGTTCATCCCTTGGAATTTGAATCATGTCATGCTTGGCCTTTCGTTTGGAAAGAAGTGACAAAATTGTGATTTTGGAAACTTGAGTTGTACGCTGGGCGTACATGTAAGTACGCTAAGTGTACACAAATGTACGCTAGGCGTACGAGTTCCAAGATGAAACCCTAATATTTGGGTCTTGGGTGGTATATAAGTGTCCTTATGAGCTCATTACCCTCTATCCTTCCAACCTCCATAGTTTTGAGTCATTTCCTACAAACCCTAGCCTCTATTTTGTGCGTGAGAGTTAAAAGTGTGCCTCTTGGGCAGTTGAAGAAGAAGTTAGCACACCAAAGGAGTGAAGGAAGGGATCAAGCTTATAGATCTGGAGTTTTCTTCTTCTGGGGAACCTTAAAAAGGTATAAAGTTCCTACATTTGTGCTTGGATTGGTTGGATCTTGTTTGTGTTGCTTTTGGTATCCTTCTTGTCCCAAACAGTGTCATTTTGTGCATGTTTTGTTTTGGTCGAGTTAAGCTATCCTTTCAGACCCAAGGATGGATCTTAAGGCATGAAAATGAGGTCCCTTGAGCTAGTTTGGTCCCTATTTCTTTGTAGGAGGTCTTAATGGATTAAGACCATGTAATAAGCCCCTTTTTGGTCAACCAAAGTCTTAAAGTCTGAGACTTTACAGTTCTAGAGCACATTTGAGTAGTGGATATGAAGTTTGGGCTTAAGTGCTTAAGCTATTAGGCACTCATGACGATTTTAGCCTCTGTGAGGGTACGCCTCGCGTAAGTTTTGTACACCGCGCGTTCGGAGTCGACCACCCCGATGGTGGTTAACGCGAGGCAAAGTATGCCCATCGTACCGAAGGAGTACGCCCCGCGTACGTCCTCTGTTGGATTTCAGACTTGGGCTTCGGGTGTTGGGCCATCTGTTGGGCCTTGATGCTTGGGGCCATAATGGACTAATTGGACAAGTGTGTTTTGGACTAAGTAAAGGGTCGGACCTTTAAATAAGGCATAACAAGGATTTGGGCCCAATTTGGAAAATTGGGCCAATTGTGAACTTGAAGAAGTGTGGGCCTTTGGAGCAAGATTTGCATTTGGTTTGCATTGGGTTGTGATGGACCGTCTGGGATTTATGGTAAGGGCTTTTAGCTTTCTGGATCTTCTTGAGTGAAGGCCATTAGGCCCAATTTGGAAGATTGGGCCATAACTGGGGTTAAGGAGTTTATCTTGATATTGTACCCTTTTGTTATCTAGTTGGGCAATGGTTTTGGGCTAAGCTTCAGGAAGAGTAAAAAATGCCTTTTACCTTTATTTGGACTCATCGTATG
The DNA here is from genome assembly GCF_051521515.1 of Lactuca serriola. Classification (NCBI taxonomy): domain Eukaryota; kingdom Viridiplantae; phylum Streptophyta; class Magnoliopsida; order Asterales; family Asteraceae; genus Lactuca; species Lactuca serriola. Next base: position 185,823,274 of record NC_136410.1, read on the forward strand.
AGTCAACAACTAGACATTGATGGATTGTTATTTTTGAATCTGTTAGCCCGCGTGTGATAGCGGATATGCAGTCCGAGATTATTTGTGGGACCAGCTTTGTTGGGACGTTGTCTTGTTGATTGGTGGTTCGGGATCTGGCAGTCAGCAGCCAAGGATCGTCTGTGTGTTCAGCCGTGCGAGGTGCGTTTTCCTCACTGTACTAATAGGTTCTAAGGCACCAAGGTCGGTGATATTGTCTGATTATTTATATATGCACTTATTTGTATATGTGGATATGTTGTGCGGGTAGAGTTGAGGTTGCACTGCTTCGTGCGGTGACCAAGAAACCCTGGAGTATGCCGGATATGAGTTGAGGGTCGGGAAGGCATACCAGACTCATATTGTGGACTAATTAGCATACCAGATACAATCTGAGCATTTCAGTTGCGAGCTGAGGGCCAGGGGAGCATGTCAGACTCGCACTGAGGGACGATCAGTTATATTTTAGTCGTAAGACTGAAATGGGGCAAGCTAGTCATAATCTATGGGCTCAAAAGCAAATCATACTTATCATGTGGGCTCAGAGGCAAGCCAAATGTGAGTTGTGGGCCCGGAAGGCAAGCCAGACTGACACTATGGGCCCAGGGGGTAATCCAATTTGCTGAGTTGCGGACCCATTACATGTTGTTATTTTTATATGCACTATTGGTTGTGTGTTGGTACTTTGGGGGAACTCACTAAGATTTGTGCTTACGGTTTCAGTTTATGGTTTTAGGTGCTTCAGTTGTCTTAGCAAGGCGAAGGCCTGACCGTACACATCCACGTGTTTTGGACTTATGGTTTCTGGGATACTCTGATATGAAAATATTTTGAAAACATTTTGTAATGACTAATGGCTTTTGGATGTTTGAAAAAGTTTTAAATTTTACTGAAATATTATGGATGTTACATTCTCTATCCTCGTTATCCTCTCTTCACTTTTATTTGTTACCCTGCTGATTTGATGAGTTAAGTTAGCATTACTAAGACGAGTTCGCTTTAAACTATCATTAAAATTATAAATAGTAAAATTTAAATCATCTAGTTTAGTTTCATAACAAGTAACTAGAATATTAAGAGATTGGAGTATAGAGTGTACCTTATTGATGACCTTCTCTCATTCTTTCAGCTATTCAGAAACAACTTTCGTAGCAAAACAATTTTTAGAGGCTTGTCTACCATCAATCACATAACTCCTCTGTTCCAAAAACCCACTTTGAACCATTAAGCATCTTCCTTCATACTCGTGCGCTTTGGAATTTGCCACAAAACATCCACCATGTGTCGGCTTCCAAACTTCCTCATCTTCAGAATCTATGGACTATACTTCAACACGTCCAAATTGGTCATCATCTTCCTACATAATCAAATCAGGCTTTGTGTTCCCTGCACTCTTCTTCCTAAGCTCCTCTATTTATTGAAGATAGTAAGCTTCATCCATCTCTGTTTCCTTCTTTTCACTCGATCCTTCTCAACATACACTCTTCAGCAAAATGATTCTAGTCATGGCAGTAATTGCAGTCATACCCTAAATCCCCTAGCAGCTTCTTCTCTTGCTTATCTTGTTCCTTGTGAAAGTATTTGAAATTTTCTTCTTTAGACTTTTCTAAACTGAAGTTTCCTTGTCTGTTCCTATTCTTGAATTGCCCAAAGTTCTTTTTAATGAACCTTTTGGGATTAGATACCATCAGAGCATATTCCTCCTTGGTAATTTCACTATCCGAAAAGTCGGATTCGGAATCTTCTTCAGCAACCTTTTTTACCTTTGCAACCAAGTCCAATGAACCCATACTAGAAACAAGCTTTACATCCTTCATTACGTCATCTTCATGGGATCTTAGAATTCCCACAACCTTTGCTAGAGAGTAGCTCCTGAATTGTTCATGAGCTTTCACTGTAGATACAACCGCTTTTCATTCCGACCTTAACCCACTCATGAACGTAACTTTGTGTTCTATTACTTCATGCCTTAAATTGTAATTAGCATCCTGCTCAACAGATGATTAAAATAAATGGAAGTCTGATCGAGTTTTTCATCAGACTTGTAACACCCATAAAAATCATGCCAATTTAAAACTTATTAAATCATTCAAAAATCAATAATTATTACAAATTTGTTTTCAAAATGGTTTCATGTCATATAATAAAAATATAAGGAGGTGCACGATTATGCCTTCGCCTTCCCATGATCATCAGAAGTACCTGAAACAAAATCAACAACTGTAAGCCCGAAGCTTATTGAGTTCCCCCAAACAACATGCATAATGAGCCATCGGCCTGACTGGACCGCCTCACAGGGCATCAGTCTATCTAGACTGCTCTCCGAGCCATCGGCACGTTTGGACCACCTCTAAGATCCTTTAGCCTATCTGGACCACTCGTCGGGCCTTCGGCCTGACTAGTACGACCTAATTGGGTTTGCAGTCTAGTCGGTCTGCCCTAGGTATGTTGGCACAAGCACAAAGAATGACCGCCTCAACCTAACCCCCAATCAAACAATCATGTACACATAAATATCATATGCTAGCTAGTATGTAAAAATAGTCATACAGATCTAATAGATCATTAACATAGCATCATCCTATAAACAGGATACCGATCTAACAGATCACTAACATAGCATTATCCTATATACTAGTATATCGACCTAACCGGTCACTAACATAGCATTATCCTATATACTAGGATACTGACCTAACAGGTCACTAAGCATATCATCATGCAATAACCAAGATAACAATCCAAAAGAAGAGTCGGCATTGGTGCCTTCGACCCTTTTAGTATAGTGAGGACAACTCACCTCACAAGTAGCTAGGGATGATGATGTCAAACTCCCCAAATGCAGCTCCAAACTCAAACACCTACATCCACCAATGCTCCACTTCCATAAATTTCCAAATTACTAAAATACCCCTAGAAGTCAAACTGGTCAACCCATGGTCAAAGTCAAAGTCAATGGTCAAGGTCAATAGTCAATGTTGACTAAACTCGTCGAGTTCATCCACAGACTCGTCGAGTTCCTTCCGAACTCAAAGAATTGTGAAAACCCCAGTTGACTCGCCGAGTTTCCAGATAACTCGTCGTGTCTATGTAGTGTCCAAAATGTCGAGAAAGCCTTAACCAACTCGTTGGGTCAACTCACTAACTCGCCATGTCCATGTAGAACCAAAAATAGGCCATCTTCATCCGACTAATCGAGTTGGCCATGTAACTTGTCGAGTCCCTTCAATCCTTTTCTTATTCAAATGCTTTTCAACAAGACAGAGGCTCCAAATTGAAAATCTATCCTCCTAGGTCATGGTTACCACGTAAAGTTGCAAACTTTACGTGCATGCAAGGGCTTAAACTCCAAAACCAAGCTAAGAAAGAGGTTTAATCCAAAGAGAAGGGCCAAATCATGATAAATTCGATAACTTTATGACTATGAGGGCTTAGAGGAGTCTAGATCTGTAGTTACCACTTCAGATCATGCTCAATACCAGAAATGACCCATAAATATGCTAAAAATGGATTTAAACCCTTGAATGAAGAGATCTAACACTAGAATGATCAAGGTAACAACTTGTTACCTTCAAATGGAAGCCAAAATGGAGTATGTAGTAGACTTACAAGCTTCTCCATGATCCATGCTCTTGAGTCTTCAAGTTCCTTAAACTAAAACCACCTTCCAAGCTTTTACACACACACAATGAGGAGGAATACACGATTAGGGTTTTCTGAGGTCAATGGGGTGATAAGAGATGCAGAGGGTGGCTAATGAGCCTTTAAATAAGGTGCAAAACCCTGGAAATCAGGGTTTCACATTCAAGCTCCAACTCGTCGAGTAGGTCCCTTAAGTCACACGACTATATCCGTTTCTACACGACTAGTTGGGGCATCCAACTCATCGAGTAGGGCTTTAAATGTGATTATAAAGCTGTAAAAATTATACCTAGGAGTCAGGATGTTACAATTCTCCCCCACTTGGACTAGACTTCATCCTCGAAGTCCACTACGGTGAACAACTCTGGATAATGTTCTCGCATCTCTGCCTCCGGATCCTAAGTCCACTCGTATCCCCTTCGATGCTCTCGTTGTACATTTACATAAGGTACTTCCTTGTTCCTTAGAACCCTCACTTTCCTCTCCAGAACGGCCACTGGTCTCTCCACATAATCCAGTCGCTCGTCGACCTGTATATCATGCAATGACACCACTGCCTCCTCATCTAATATGCACTTCCGCAACTGTGAAACATGGAAAGTGTTGTGGATCTGACTAAGCTCCTCTAGGAGATCCAGTCTATACACCACTTTTCCAACCCTGATAATGATCCTGAATGGCCCAATGTATCGAGAACCCAACTTCCCCCTCTTCCTGAAGCGAATCACACCCTTCCAGGGTAAGACCTTCAGGAGTACCATGTCACTGACCTGAAACTCAAACTGAGATCGGCGTCGGTCGGTGTAACTCTTCTGTCGAATATGTGCGGTCTGCAACTGCTGTCTGATCTACTGAATCAGCTCGGTAGTCTGCAGGACTACCTTGGTCCGAACCACAACCATGTAACCAACCTCCCCCATAATAAATTGGGGTGCGGTGTCTCCATCCATACAACAACTCATAAGGTGGAGCACCAATTCTGGAGTGATAGTTGTTGTCGTAGCAAAACTCTACAAGGGGTAGGTAGGAGTTCCAATTCCCACCAAAGTCAATGATGCAGTCCCTCAACATATGCTCGAGGGTCTGAGTGGTCCGCTTGCTCTGGACATCTGTCTGTGGATGGTTTGTGGTACTAAAATGCACTTGCGTGCCCAGTTCCTCATGGAACTTCTGCCAGAAACGGGAGGTGAACCGAACATCACGGTCTAAAAGGATAGAGACTGGAACCCCATGGAGAGTGACAATCTCGCGTATATACACATCGGCCAGCTTCTCAGCCGATGAGCTCTCCTGAATGGGCAGAAAATAGACACTCTTGGTTAATCAATTCAAGATGACCCATATAGCATTGAAACCCTTCTCAACAATTTGGTGATGAAGTCTATCGTGATCTGCTTCCATTTCCACATGGTAATTTCTAAAGGCTGCAGCATTCCATGCGGCCTCTGGTGCTCAGCCTTGACCAGGTTGAACATCAAGCACCTCTACATGTACCAAGCGATCTCTCACTTCATGCACGTCCACTAGTAACTCAAGCTCAGATCCCGGTACATCCTGGTGGCCCCCCGGTGAATAAAGAAGCTAGACTTGGGAGCCTCCTCTAGTACAATCTGTCTGACCCCAACAGACATCGAAACCCATACCTGACCGCAAGGGGTCAATAACTCCCCGACTGTCCTGCAAAAATCAGGTGATCTCACCTTTAATCCTCTCAAGCTTCTAATTCTCTTGTCGTACACCCTCAGCCTAAGCTTCCCTGATCAAGCTCACCGGCGGAGAATCCACTGATATCCTCGTACATGTCACTAGAGTAGAAGATCCAGCTGACTTGCGGCTCAGAACTTACACAACCACGTTCGATTTACCCAGATGGTATAGGATCTCGCAGTTATAATGCTTGACTACGTCCAGCCACCTGCGCTGCCTCATGTTTTGGTTCGGGTGATGCATGATGTGTCTCATACTCTTGTGATCCGTGTAAAAGGTACAGTGGACCCCGTAGAGATAATGTATTCAAATATTGAGAGCAAATACCACCTCTTCCAACTCCAAATCGTGCATGGGGTATCTCGTCTCATGCGACTTCAACTACCGCGACGCGTAGGTTATCACCCATCCTCTCTGCATGAGAACCGCTCCCAGTCCTGTGATGGATGCATCACAGAACACTATAGAATCCTCAACCCCCTCCGAGAGAGTCAAGACTGGAGCCTCGCAAAGTCACTGTCTGAGGGTTTCAAAAGCCCTCTGCTGCTCAGGGCCCCACCGGAAATCCACCCCTTCCTCGTCAGATGAGTGAGAGGTACTAGAATCTTGGAGAAATCCTGTACGAATCTTCGGTAGGACCCTGCCAATCCCAAGAATCTCCTGATGTATGAGGGAGATTTTGGAATGTCCTATATAACCACCTCGATCTTAGCCGGATCGACCAAAATCCCCTCCTGGTTAACGAGATGTCCAAGGAACTGAACCTCTCGTAAATAAAACTCGTACTTCGAGAACATGGCATAAAGTCGGTCTTGCCTCAAGACTCCCAATAGCTCCCAAAGATGCTCCTTGTGCTACTCTTTAGTCTTGGAGTACACCAAGATATCGTCCATAAACACAATAACCGAGCGATTAAGCATCTGTCTGCAGACCCGATATATCAGGTCCATAAATATTGTCGGCATGTTAGTGAGCCCAAACAGCATCACCACAAACTCGTAATGTCTATAACAAGTCTAGAACGCGGTATTCTCCATGTGCTCCTACCTAACCCTGACATGATGGTACCCAAACCTCAGGTCTATCTTGGAGAACCAAGATGCTCCATGTAACTGATCGAAAAGATCATTTATCATCGGGAGTGGATAACGATTCTTCTCCGTCAACTTATTGAACTCTCGGTAGTCAATGCATATCCGGTGCGAACCATCCTTCTTCCTGACGATGAGAATCGGTGCTCCCCACGAAGAACTGCTCGGACAAATAAACTGCTTGCCCAGCAGTTCGTGTAGTTGTGATGACAACTCCTGCATCTCCGGTGGTGCCAATCGATACAGCTCATTGGCGATAAGGGCTACACCTATGATATTGCCATATTTATACATAGTTTTAGGCAATATTGATCTAAATTTTATTTAATATTTTGGTTATTTGCATAGAATTATGGTACTTATGAGGATAAAATGTTATTTGCAGCCAAAATAAAGCATTTTAGAAGAAAGGGACCAGAAGTGACAATTTATGGAACATTGGAGGCTTGAAGCATAAAAGATGAAGTAATTCACGGAATATACTAGGGTCACGGCGTGAACTTGATGGCCACGATGTGGAGTTGATCTTTCCAGAAGATAAGTACACGAAGAAAGAATCCTTGGCGAATACGGATAATTCATGAAGTCACGTCGTGGAGCTTCCTGCCACGACGTGGAACGTGATTTTCCAAAAACTATATAAACCCCTCCTCTCCAATTGGAGACTTTTGGCTGAAGGAAGAGGTTCCAGGAGGCGATTTACAGCAGAAGTAAGGTTCTGGAAAAAGGGGTTTCAATACCAAAAGAGTAAAAGTCCATAATTAGTTTACTTGTTTGATACTTATGAACATGTTTTCTTATTTGAGTTGTGTTTATGTGTTAGTTGCTATTATGAGCATCTGAATCTAGCTACTCTTATGTAGCTAGATGAAGCATCTAACTTATGAATAGCATAATTTTATATGGATTTATTTAGTTGGTGAATTGCTTGTGTTTGATTCATTGTTATCGGGCATGCTTATGTTGTTGCTTTAGTTGCTTAAATTCATGTTATGTGTAGCTTAGTGACCATTAACTGCATGAACTTGATAACCTAGTAATTTAGTGAACATTGAATTGCTAGAGCTAGGAACAACCAAAATCTTAGTTAGTAATTGAAGTAATTAATTTTGTTGTGCTAGAGAACATACATATGACCATAATTGTGTTTGCATGATAAATCTTACATAACATATTCATAAACATAATTGGTTCTATGTTTAATTGTGTGTGACCATACATAGTTATACATGAATTAATTAACTATTGGTAAATTTAGACCTAAATTACTAATATAATAACAACCAACTTAATAATCCATAATTATTAGCTAGCCATAAGGACGAAGTCGACTCGAACTATATAAGAGTGTTTTTAAATATTGATTGAATTTTAGTCAAGTTATTTTGATCTTGCAAAATCAGATAAAAACCCCTTTTAGCTTGTTAATAATTAGATTAATTTAGTAGTAAATAGATTAATTAATAACACCGTTCCCTGTGATCGGCACCCGACATACCCAAGCTATACTGTAACCTGACTAGGTACACTGCCTACAAGTGCATAGTTTGTCTAAGTTTGTTAGGTTATAAATATTAAAATTAGTGGGTACTTCCGTGCACATCAACCTGGCACAAGGTCGATCCTGAACTCGACCTGCCTCTCTAGAGGCACTTCCGGTAACTCCTCCAGAAACACGTCGGTGAATTCCCTCACTACTGAAACCTCTGAAACCGAGGACTGGTCCCTGATCCGCGTATCCACCACATACGCTAGATAACCTGCACACTCGTGCTGAATATACTGTCGAGCCCTAGTAATTTAGCAAAGCCTTGAACCTACTCTAGTTCCCTTGCCGTAGATAATCAGTTCTCCCCAACTTGGGGTTCGAACTACCACCCGCTGACCGTCGCAGTCGATCATGGCACCAAAGCGACTAAGCATGTCCATACCCACAATCACACATACATCCCCCATGGGAATCGAAATCAAGTCTATCGAGAAAGAAACCGCAAAAATCTCCAACACGCAACCCCGATAGACCGAAGAAGCGGAACTACTGTGTTCGTTGGCGATAGAGACTTGCAACGGACACTCTAGCTCCCCTACTGGAAAACCGAACTCCCTATTGAATGACTGAGAGACAAATGACCGACTCGCCCGCAATTCAAATAATAACAAAGTAGGTAAGGAGTTCACTAAGAACATACCTAATCATAGGTACAAACACATAATCATAAAACAGATATAATTAGTAAGATAAAGGATAGAAACATACCAGCAACCACATCTGGTGCTGTCCTGGCCTCCTCAACGGTAAGCTAGAACGCGCATCCTCGAGTCTTCGTATGATGTGCTCTATCCTGACCCCCGACAGTAATCCTCAGTGTAGTCGGCGCTGGAGCCTGCTTCGGCCTGGCAGCGAGCTGTGGAATGTTGGTCTTCAAGTGACCAACCTGATGGTAGTGTTAGCAGATCCTCATATCCTGAACCAGGTCTGGTTGGCGGTAATCCCTCACAAAGTGCCCCTTCTTTCCACATTTGCAGCACGAACTACCGGATCTACAAACCCCCAAGTGACCTTTCCCGCACATGCCATAAGTGCGGCCATGTTGGCCTCCCGACTTAGAATTAGCGGCCTTAGACCGCTTTGGCGTTGGCTGTGACTACATCGGGACCTACCTCTGTTCCCGTAAAAGTAACTTGTAAGTCCCAAATTGGCATTGATGTATCAATCAGATCCACTTGATGGTGCGGGATCCTAATCAAGTGAATGACGCAAGATAGAATAGATAAGAAGAACAAGAACACAAGATGCTTAATCTTCAAATGCACACTATCTTGAATATACTCTGGTACACAAGATGATGATAACACATGTTCTCTCTAGTTTTCTCTCCTAAATCACGTCCCCTGCTTATAGCAGCCCCTAGAACGTCCCACCCTCACTTCTCTCTCTCTCTCTCTCTCTCTCTCTCTATCTATCTATCTATCTCTCTCTCGCCCTTTTTCATACACACACACACTATATATATATATATATATATATATATATATATATATATATATATATATATATATATATGGACTCAAAGAACAAAACCCAAACTTAAAACCTAATAGCCTGACCGAAATCACATGTGTTTCGGTCCAAACAAAAAATAAACTCATGGGGATTTTGGCCTTAGACCAAAAACCATAAAGGCCTAGCAAAGTATAAACCATAAATTTAGACCTAACTATCTCCCCCTTGATTTATAGCCTTCTTTTCTTATGACCTAACAAGCTCCCCCTGGGTTTGTAGCTTTCTTTTCTTCTCAATCTTCACTTTGTGCTTGGCTTCAGCTTTTATCTTTGATTTCTTCACAACTTCAATATGAGCAAATGAATTTCTGCATGAATGACTTCATCTTGAACAGTTGGACTTTTCTTTTAATAAATTTTACTTTGAACACACATCTGGAATGGAGGCTTCTTGTAAGGATTCTTGAAAATCAGCACTTTTAGCTTTGAGAATCTTCCCAGAAAATAACAAAGGGACAAATTCTTCTGGATCACTTCAGCAGGTTCATAGATAGTAGCAAATTGATTGAGGAGGCTTCAATGCAATCTGTCACATAACATCAAGTACAACTTCCCCTTGCTTTTGGGGTTGAAAGATTGAATGTTAAAAAATAATCTTCATTTCTTGTTCCTTCGAATGAGAATTCTTTAACGATCATCGTTGAGCCTTAAAAAGTAACCATGACTAAAAAGTCCATGTGGATCACAGAAACATAAAGACCCTCCTCACCACAATTGTTCCAGGACCCAGCCTTGGCTCAAAAAGAGACTACTCGCAGTATTTGTGTGAAACTATAGTGTCCTTGAGTCTCTTCTTCCTTTGAATTTTCCTTGAGTCTCTTCTTCCTTTGAGTTCTCGTTTTAAGACAAATGAACTTTTGAGATAAAAACAAAACTAAAAGTAAACTTAGCACACAATAGAAATCACTAAGAAGTAAAACAAAAAAACAAAATACACTCAAAAGTAAAACAAAAATATTTTTGGATTTTTGATTTTTCTGAAAAAGAAATAAAAACAAAAATAAACATATTTTTGGATTTTTTTTAATTTTCGGATTTTTTTATTTTTAATTTTTTTAACTCTCCCCCTTAAATTTGTGCATATAGGAAACAATGAACAAATTTAACAAAAACAAAAATGATAACTAAATTTAAGACTTTTGGGATCAAAGTTGTCAGGTAATTCAATATCGTTTATCAGCACACGCCTGCATGTTTAGCTCTAGTCAATCACCAATATTGTGGTCCACTTAAACACAAAAGATATTGACAAATTGGACAGATTATAAATGACAGGACATTGCAACTATATTCCTAAATGGACCATTTAGCTGACGACGACCAAGGATATTGTTGTCCACTTAAATTCAGCAGCGAGATCTACAGACAACCTTTCAAATGGTTCAATTTTAGGTTCACTAGAACATGTGCCACACTTCCTGACATACCCTGGCAATCAAGAACATCCAAAGAATTCCTTACCTTAGGTGAGTATTCAATCATTAAGAGAGAAGTCATATTTAGAGAAGTCATATTTAGAGAAGCATATGTTGTATACCCAGGTCGGATCTCTACCAATCGCGCAAAGGGACAACATATGACTAACTAGAATAGAGGGATTGAGAGGTAGAATGTTGCATATGATGTGCTCCAGGTCGGATTGTTTCCAATCACGCAGAGGAGACATCATATGGCTAACAGATGAAAAAAGAATTGCATAGATAAGGAGGTGCATAGAAATAGAGTTGCATATGTTGCATTCCAGGTCAGATGTGCTCCAATCATGCAAAGGAGGCAACATATGACTGACAGATAGAAAGCAAGAAAATAATTTCCTATAGACCTACTTTATCAGAACCCCCAGTCGCCCTATCAGTACCGTAATTACATACATGAGTCCATACATCGAGGAAATGTTAAGCCACGGTTCTAGATACATATAACTTTAATGTATCCCACAGGCTCCCATGTTTATCTCACTGCTTAATCTACCCGAGCGTCGTATGGTCAGTCCAAATGAAACTATCTAAGTCCACACTATCAAGTACTTTCATTGTTAAACTATGTCTAGTCCTTTTGAATCCTTCATGCCTACTAGCACATTGAACACAGAATCTAAACAATTCAACTTTAGTGCATTACACGATTTTCAAATTTCCCTTTAACACTAAGCTTCATATCACTTCCCAAAAACACTTACCAAAGATATACATATTTTTGTAATTTTTGATTTTTAAAATTTTTTGTATTTTGATTTCTCCCACTAAATTTGTGCATAGGAGAGAAAGAAAATCAAAAAAAGATTGTCTTCAAAACGAATCATTTTAAGAAAAACTCAGGAGTATTGAGAAAATGCAAACCACAATTCAGCAATTAAAGTTGCATCCAGATGATCTAAGACGAGCACACATATGCAACAACACATTCAATCTTAGTTGTGTCTCAATTCGAGAACATATCCAAGAATTCTTCACATCGTTAAGTATAATCCCCATTTGTGATCCTCTTATTTCTTCCTTTCCCGCAAAGGACACATACACTCACTTAAGGTTCTGAGTATTGTACAATTAAGAGATGTCCCCTATCATGTGCTTGGAACAACAACTATCAACAAACCGGAGTCCAATGATATTCCTCCATAGCTGCTCCAGCACAAAGTGCGGGATTAGTTGGTCTTTGGAACCCAGTCCATTTTAAAGTTGGGTTGACCTTTATCATCTACGCATAGTACTCTTTCCCATGACATATCATGTTTATCATACATGGAAGATGAAGAAATGTTAGAATTATTAGACAATTTGGGAGTATGAACCTTTCGTACCCATCTATATTCAGGTTTACCCCATTTCTTGTTTGATGAGATGGATGCCCCATCACTTTCTTTCGAATTTGAGCCTAATTGTTGAGATAACTTTGAATTAACTAATCTTCATTTAACTGAACCATCTCTTGAATTTGGCTTCTTGGCCGACATTCCCTTCTTGTCCTTGGGAGTTTTATTCTTGGCCTTTTTCGCATTCCAGTCACCATTGCGCAATTGTGACCTCGAAGGGTTTCTTTTGGAGAATCTTCGTCTTGGCATGTTCTGCCAACCTTATGGATAGTAGGGGACACATGCATGATTTGGACAATATCTGGCAATGTGTCCAGGAGTTCTACAGTGAAAACATGTTTGTTTCTTCAAGTAGAAGTTGTTTCTGCCTGTCCCTGGTAGCGTTCCCATGCCTTGTCTCTGATTGTTCCCACAAGCACACTTACAGCAAGCAGTCTGTTTTGCTTGTTTTGGTGGCCTGTATTTACCAACAACATGATTATTAGAAGTAACTAAATTAGAAGTACAAGATTCAGAGTTCAAGGAGACATTGGTTTGACAATCAACATAATCAACAGAACTAGAATTATATATGTTCTCCTTCTTCTCATCTTCCACTACTTTACCTGCACATGAAGTAGAATCATCAGTATCTTTTATGTCAATATTCTCAGTTGGGCTTGATTGTTTAGTCTTAACTGAAGTTGGTATAGGGGGCGGACCAAACTGAGCAGGTGTCTCTTCGTCATTGTTTTCAAGGGGTGGGGTATAGTTGGCATTGAAGGGAGGTTTTGTGATACCCTAAACCCTTATTTTGATTATCTTTAAATTTTAATTTTTTTTCTATCATTGTTTCACCCCTTTTACTTGACACATCAAATTTTTTAAAATTAAATTCAACATTTTCAAACTTATTTTTCAATGTGTCAAGCTCGGCATTCAAGCTGGCAAGCTGTCTCTTAACATAGTTATAGTTTTCACATTTATTACTATATTCTTCTTGAAGTTCTCTACAGTCCTTGGTTTTGGCCTCTAGTTGTTCTTTTAAGGGTTTTTGGGCCTTCCTAAGAGTATATCCTTCATATTTAAGGTCCTCATTGTCTCTACGTAATATATCAACTTGATCACGAAGAAGCTTAATTGTAGCTTCACAAGACTGACAACATGAAGTTTCATTAACCTTGGTGATTGAGGAACTAATTGTTTACCAAAAATACCCTTTGACTTGAAACATCAAACTTGAAAAGTCAAACTTAAAACTCAAAATTCAAAGTCAAACTTAAAGGTCAAATGTAAAAACTCAAACTTGAACATTAAAACTTGAAACTTAAACGAGAAACTCAAAGTTAAAAGTCAAAGATTAAGCTTAAGAGTCAAAAGTCTACATTGAAAGTCAAAGGTCAAAATTCACAGTCAAAAGTCAAAATTGGAAGTCAAAAGTCGAAAGTTAAAACTTTAGGCCGAAAACAAGACTTTAAAACCAAAAAACTGATTTTTAGACCGAAATCACGAGGCTTCTCATCCGCACCGAGAAGTCTCGCACCGAAAACAGCAGACCGAAATCAGAAGCCGAAATCCAAACCGAACACGTGCAATCCGAAAACTCTCGCACTGAGAACGCTCGCACCACAAACCCTCACAGACGCTCCACCGCAAACGCTGCTGACCGCAAACTCGTTCTTGGCCGAAAACGCTATGGAAACCCTAATCCGAGACCGAAATTAGCTGTCGGGGTCTCGCAAAAATCATCCAAAAACACGAATTATTTCTACTTTTAACACAAAACTCAATCAAAAACTTAAAAATATGAAGAACATGAAGAACAAACAGCCAAAATTTCATCCAAAACAATTCGAAAACGCCAAAAACTCTAATAAATAGTCCAAAAACATTTAATATCTTGCTAATTTGATTGATGCGATCCAAGCTCTGTTACCACTTGTAAGTCCCAAATTGGATTTGATGTATCAATCACATCCACTTGCTGGTGTGGAATCCCAATCATGTGAATGATGCAAGATAGAATAGATAAGAAGAACAAGAACACAAGATGATTAATCTTCAAATGCACACTATCTTCAATATAGTTTGGTACACAAGATGATGATAACAAACGTTCTCTCTAATTTTGTCTCCTAAATCACGTCCCTTGCATATAGCAACCCTAGAATGTCCCACCCTCACTTCTTTCATTCTTTCACGCCCTTTTGACACTATATATATATATATATATATATATATATATATATATATATATATATATATATATATATATATATATATAAGGAAACTAATGGGGATTTTGGCCCTAGACCGAAAACAATAAATGCCTAGAAAAGTAAAGTATAAACCATATATGTAAACCTAACCTAACTCAATCTCAAGCTCACGCCGCCTAGCGGCCTCCTGTAACTCCAGCAGTGTATCGCAAAGTTGGGTGGCAACAAACTGACGGATGTCAGTCCTGAGCATGCTCAGATAACGTGTCATCTGAACCTGCTCGGAGGCAAACTACAGTCAAAACATCGCCCTCTTAGTGAACATACAGGTGATCTTGGTCACCGTCTCAGCATCGTGTCTCAAATCCAAGAACTCCTGAGCTAACCGCTCCCGCTCGACCCGCGGAATGTAGCGATCGTGGAACATATCCCTGCACTGCTCCCAAGTAACTGCAACTCTCTCATCATCTGTATACGACGCCGTCAACAACCTTTACCAGTCCTTCGCCCCAAACCTTAGTAGGTTCAGGGCACATCTGACCTTATGGTCAGTAGGACATGAAATGTGAAGAAACATCCCTCTACGTTAGACAGCCACCTCATGGCTATAATCGGATCCTGAATCCCATCAAAAGTCGGGGGCTTTGAGTTATCAAAGTCCCGGTACTAGAAAACCTATCTGGTCCAACCACCAGCGGCGGCTACCGTTGCAGAGGCTGCAGCGGCAACTGTCTCAGTAAGAGCTGCATGGCGCTCATCAAAGTACTCCACCATAGTGGTCTTGATAGACCCAAACATCTCTGGCAATTGTGCCCAGAATAGAGTACCAATGTCATCATACAGGATCTCTCGGATCCTGGCGTCCAACTCATCTGACCTCATCAGACCAATGACCTCGGGCACTACTGGTCCCTCCTGACCACCATCTCCTAATCCTGATCCGGATCCAATCACAAATCGTCTAGTAACCGCAATTCTGAAAATATACCAGGAAGATATCAGACATTCCATATAATAATCCGGGAACTAACTCCCAACAAAACCCTAGGGGTTGTGACTTCCTTGCTACGCGTATGGATCATATGCTTTGAGTAGTACGGGCCCATACTACCTTCCACACCTACCCATATTTGTCTCAAGTATAATCACAATGCCCTAACAATATATGTAAGCATGGAATGTGCTCAATCCTCACTCCTAGAGGAAGGCTAAATATCTCATAAATGGCCGACTGATCCCACACAACTCATACATGAAACTTCCACTAACCCTGCAACATTAGTGTATGCTAGTCATACATAATGTTTGAACCTATAGAATTTTGAATATGTAATCCTACCCTAAGCCCTAAATTATAAAAGAATAGGAAATAAGGCCAAACCAAACATTAAGATCTGAATTATGTACAACTATGATGCATACACTAAGCAACTACAGTAATGATGTCAATTTCATATAAGGAAATCCCTAGGCTATTAGGCATCATATAATCAGGCAATTTTGTCATGCAATTCCTGAAGATCCCTAGCCTAGTACTAGCATGTTGTTCTAACATATCACAAAATCAAATAATCCCTAAGGGATTTTGGGGTCTACTTACTGGCTCCGGTTGATCATACACTTGCATACTCCTTTAGTATTTATAAAACCATTTGAAAATCATTTTAAAAATCTTTTCCTCAGTTTGAGACAGGATACACACGAGTGTTTCCTCCAATTTACTCACACCAAGGATCTGATACCAACTTGTAACACCTATAAAAATCATGCCAAATTAAAAAAATTTAAATCATTAAAAAACCAATAATTATTACAAATTTGTTTTCAAAATGGTTTCATGTCAGAGTATCCCAGAATCGTATCATAAAAATATAAGGAGGTGCACGATCACGCATTCGCCTTCCCACGGTCATCAGAAGTACCTGAAACAAAATCAACAACTGTAAGCCTGAAGCTTAGTGAGTTCCCCCAAAATACCAACGCCATACAACCATAACAATATCATACAAACAACATACATAATGAGCCATCAGCCTGACTGGATAGCCTCGCATGGCCATCAGTCTATCTGGACCACTCTTTGAGCCATCGGCATGTCTGGACTGCCTCTCAGGGCCTTCAGTCTATCCGGACCCCTCGTCGAGCCTTCGGCCTGACTAGTACGCCCTAACCGGGTCTGTAGTCTATCCGGTCTGCCCTGGGTATGTTTGCACAAGAACAAAGAATGACTACCTCAACCCAACCCCCAATCAAACAATCATGTGCACATAAGTATCATACACTAGCTAGCCTGTACAAATAGTCATACAGATCTAACAGATCACTAACATAGCATCATCCTATAACTAGGATACCGATCTAACAGATCACTAACATGGCATTATCCTACATACCAGGATACCAACCTAACCGGACACTAACATAGCATTATCCTATATACCAGGATACCAACCTAACAGGTCACTAAGCATATCATCATGCAATAACCAGGATAACAATCCAAAAGAAGGGTCGGCATTGGTACCTTTGACCCTATTAGTACAGTGAGGACAACTCACCTCACAAGTAGCTCGGGATGATGATGTCAAACTCCCCAATTACAACTCCAAACTCAAACACCTACATCCACCAATCATCCACTTCCATAAATTTCTAAGTTACTAAAATACCCCCAGAAGTCAAACTGGTCAACCCTTGGTCAAAGTCAAAGTCAACGGTCAAGGTCAACAGTCCATGTTGACTCAACTCCTCGAGTTCATCCACTGACTCGTCGGGTTCCTTCTGAACTCAAAGAATCGTGAAAACCCCAGTTGACTCGCCGAGTTTTGTAACACCCATAAATTCAAGCCAATTTAAAACTTTTTAAAACATTTAGAACCATTAGGTTATTACAATTTGTTTTCAAAATAGTTTAAGCAAGAGTATCCCTAGGATCAAATCATAAAAATATAAGGAGGTGCACGATCACGCCTTTGCCTTCCCGTGATCATTAGCAGTACCTGAAACATAATCAACAACTATAAGCCCGAAGCTTAGTGAGTTCCCCCAAAATACCAACGTCATACCAATATAACCAGATCATATAACAAATACCAAACAACATATGCTTAATGAGCCTTCAGCTTTACTAGACCGCCTTGTAGGCCTTCAGCCTATCCCGACCGCTCTCCGAGCCTTCGGCACGTCTGGACCGAATCGCAGGGCCTACAGCCTATGCGGACTGCTCGCTAGGCCTTCGGCCTAACCGAACCCCTTTGCAGGGCCTTCAATTTATCCAGACCGCCTTGGGTATGTTGGCCTGCAGCACAAAGCAGGACCCCCTCAACCTAACCCCTAATCAAACGAACATGTGCACATAAATATCATACGCTAGCATATATAATAGTCAAACTGATCTAACAGATCACCAAATAGCAACATCCTATAACCTGGATACAGACCTAATTGGTCA
The DNA here is from genome assembly GCF_051521515.1 of Lactuca serriola. Classification (NCBI taxonomy): domain Eukaryota; kingdom Viridiplantae; phylum Streptophyta; class Magnoliopsida; order Asterales; family Asteraceae; genus Lactuca; species Lactuca serriola. Next base: position 185,841,256 of record NC_136410.1, read on the forward strand.
TTAACATAAAATCATCTTATATACAAGGATACCAACCTAACCAGGTCACTAAGCATATAACCATCTTAACTACCAGGATGTAAATCAATAAGCATATCATTCAATAAACCCGGATACAAATCCGATAAGGGTCGGCATTGGTGCCTTAGACCCAGTTGATATAGTGAGGATAACTCACCTTGCAAGTGTTGAATCAAAGTAATAAGCTCAACTCACGAACCACAGACACGAACTCCACCTCCTATGTTCACCATAGAATCATACCCATAAATTTCCAATTTACCAAAATACCCCATAAGTCAACTAGTCAACCCTTGGTCAAAGTCCAAATGGTCAAGGTCAACAGTCCATGTTGACCCGACTCATTGAGTATATTTTTCCGACTCATCGAGTCCTTCCTGAACTCGAGAAGTCATCAAAATCCCCCGTCAACTCGTCAAGTTTCCCTACAACTCGTCGAGTTCATGCATGTTCAAAAGTCAGGAAACCCCTAGCTCATTTGTCGAGTCTTCCTACCGACTCCTCAAGTCCATGCAGAATCCCTTACACGACAATCTTCATCGGACTCGTCGAGTTGACCATGCAACTCGTCGATTCGCTTCAGTCCTTTCTCCATTCAGATGTTTTTTAATCCATTCCAAAGCTCCATAACGTAGATCTAAGCTCCTAAGGCATACTTCTTACGTAAAGTTGCAAACTTTACGTACATGTAAGGTGATAATGACTTAAATCAAGCTAAAGAAGAGATTCTAGGAAAAGTAAATACAATAGCATGCTAAAGGCTTAAAATTTATGATTATAAGGACCAAGATGAACCTAGATCTGAAGTTGCAACTTCAGATCTTGGTTCATCCCTCGAAATGAAACACCAACATGCTAAAATGGCGCTAAATCTCAAATATAGAAGGATCTAGCTAGAAGGAGATCAAGGTAACGACTTAGTACCTTCAAATGATGCTAAACCGGGGTAGACTTCAGATCCACACACGTTCCTTTCCTCAAACTTCTTGACTTCAAGGTCCTCTCACCAAGATCCACTTTCCAAGCTCAAAACACACAAGTATGGAGAGAAAACGGCGATTTAGGGTTTGTGGACTCACAAGGGGCTGTAAGGGAGGCTAAGGGAGGCTAATGAGCTTTAAATAGGGTGAGAACCCTAGAAATTAGGATTTCACATTCCAGCTCCAAGTCGTCGAGTTAGGTCCTCCAACTTGTCGAATAGGTCCCTTAAGTCATGATGCCATATCTGTTTCTACACGACGAGTTGGGGCATCCAACTCGTCGAGTAGGCCTTTAAATGTGAATATAAAGTTGTAAAATTTATACCTAGGAGTTGGGGTGTTACCAGACTTTTGAACAAAGGCTCCAAATTATGAAAGAAGCAATGTTTTCACGGAGTGTTCCAAATCTGCATCGCTTGAATAAAGCTCTTTTAACATGTCCCATATCTCCTTCGTTGTATGGCATTCACTCACCAGACGAAAGGTGTCTGGAGGAAGAGTAAACCTTATTATTCTCATCACCTTGATGTTGCTTAGCAGCTTATTTTATTCATCTTGAGGAATATCTTTATTTTCAACAAGAATTGTGTTGTAGTCGGCTTGAGTCTTGACGATATTCCTTGTAGCCATATGAGAGAATGTTTGTTGCGTCATGGCTTCCTATATTTATGGTTCCATGATCCTCAATGCCAAGAGCATATTCTTCGAAGTGCAGTGCCCAAACTTCATAATCCTGGTGAAAATGAATTGGGATTCTAGTAGTAGATCCGATATTGCTGGAAAGATTGAAAGAGAGTGTATGAAGATCTCCGTGATTCATCTTCTCAAGTGTTCATAGAAGCTAATATAGAATCAGATGTGTAATAATGTGAATTGAGATCTAGGGTAAAAGAAGAGATCTAGATTTGGAGCCTTCAACTGATTGAACCAGTTGAGACACCAACAACAGATCCAAGAAAAACGATAAACCCTAGTTGAAAAACTCGACAGAAGAATAGCAATTGAATTACACTATCTCCTGCTCTGATACCAATTGTTGAAACAATAAAAACTTAGATCGATAGATTCTATAAACGATGTGAACAAAATAACATAAACAATGAAGGTCATATAGTACCGAATGCTTAGATTGAATAGCTTTAGAAGATTTTAACGTGAAATTTTCTGTAAAAGATAAGTAGGGCAAATACAAGCGATAACCCCCTAGAACGATACATGCATGCACACCCAACCCGTTAATAAATGAGGCTATTCAAATACAAAATATTTGACACAACATATTAATAACCCAACAATCTAGCATAAACGTTTTTTTATCAGGTGTTGTAACATTTAAAAGCAATGCTCAAATAATATGTTTGATGAGAAACCAATGTCCACTAATATTCAGTCAATCGATATTTGGTTAACCTATCCTTTAACAAACAATGCTTTTTTGTTTGTATGATGTTTGAGGATCATATCATATTATGTAAAATATATATTGGTATTCTCTTGGAGATATATGGATTGCTATCATGTCTAGGTTCTATGACTAGAATTTCTATTCCTTTGATGATGGGAACTTTTTTAATTTTTCCTATCGAAAAGGTAATTATTTTGAATTTAAGGAATGTAGGGCAAATACAAGCGATAACCCTAGAACGACACATGCATGCACATTAAATACTCTAGCCCTAGCAAACTATAATCACGGATGGAAAGGCCCAACCTGTTAATAAATGAGGCTATTCAAATACAAAATATTTGACACAACATATTAATAACACAACAGCCTAGCATAAGCATTTTTTATCAGGTGTTGTAACATTTAAAAGCAATGCTTAAATAATATGTTTGATGAGAAACCAATGTCCACTATTATTCAGTCAACCGATATTTGGTTAACCTATCCCTTGACAAACAATTCTTTTATGTTGGTATGATGTTTAAGGATCATATCATATTATGTAAAATATATATTGGTGTACTCTTGGAGATATCTGGATTGCTATCATGTCCAGGTTCTATGACTAGAATTTCTAGTCCTTTGATGATGGGAACTTTTCTAGTTTTTCCTGCCCAAAAGGTAGTTATTTTAAATATAAGGAATGAGCCACTTCATCTAGTTCACCATTACGAACATATTGGTCTCATTCCATTTTGAGGACATTGTAGTTGGTGATGTTGTGGCCGTGAGTTCCATGGTACTCACAAAATTATAATCGTCTCGAGGAAGCCTTGTTTTGGTAGCAAGTTTATGTTTTTCACCTATGATTACTAAGAGTTCTGCTTTTTTGTTAGAATTTGTGTGTTGTTCTATGTGTTAACACATAATTCTAAAGCCTCTTAATCGCATATTGCTTTAGTTGTAACGACCCAAACTTTTCTCATCTAGTTAACTAGGGATTATCATAGTTTTCTAAACAAATGCAGAATTCTAAAATTTCAAAATACTTTACACCCCAAGCAATATTCAGGTTTACAATAAAATTACAAACATAAAATAATGCAACAAGGAAAAATATAAAGAATAAAACTATTACTAATCTAAGTCCTTGTACTCCTACTTCCTCTCGTACAATGGCTAAAACCTAAACCTGCAAAACATGAAAAAAAAATCTACTACATCAAACCAAAGGTCTGGTGAGTTATATTCTTTTTATTTGCATGTTAATCTCCTCCTCTTCTAATATTTCTATCTTTACATGATCTATCTTTCTTTTCTCTTCTTTCTCATACTCTACTTTACTTTTTTGTCTTCTCATAGCATACCCTACTATTCTTTCTCTTTACATACTCTTCTATTGTAATCTTGACTTCTCATCACATACTCTATTTTATCCCCATACCGGGCTCTTACTACCTCACCTCTTCTATCTCGTCTCATATCATTCCCATATCTATCATACACTCCTCTTTGCATCTCTTTTCTTGTCCCTTACTCTTATATCATATCATACTCTTTATGTTCTTCTAATACTATATGCATGCTATTCTCATATTCTTACTATGTCATTCACACCTCTCTTACTCTTAGCATGCATGCATCACATATCACTTATCCTATGGACATTTTTTCTCTTTTTATCATCAATAAATCTTCTACTACTCATCCAGTACTTAGCTTATTAAGTACTTGATATAACTCTTCTTATTATATCTCGTAGCTTATTAAGTACTTAATATAATTCTTCTTAATATAATTGTCCCACAGACATACTATCCTTCTCTTCTAATCATACATCTTGTGATTATACACACATGATCAAACACATGGTTTTAAACATATAATCTTTATACATACTCTAATTATACGCATGTGCTCACCTACATGATATTAGACTTATAACTAGAATCTATCTCCATCTAATAACTTTAGGGCATTCACTTAGTGCCTCAAGACCCAGCATACATGCTTATATATATATATATATAATCATTATCTAGAGAGAGAGAGAGAATTATAACTTATCTTGTTATTCAATGAAGACTAGCTACCTTTTTTCTTCAGTTCTTCCATTAATTCGTCTTGATCTATCTTCACTGCTACAGGCCTATTCATACAATATGTTCAGTCCCTTAGAACATGTCTTAGCCTATTAAGAGCTTAATCCATCTCTATGTCAAAATGACCTCTCTATAGATCATAATTTTATCTTCTCTTTTTCTAATTCTAAATCCAACCCAACCAATGAATTAAGCATCACATACTATCTAATTCATTATTATCTAAGTTGTAATGCATCAATCCTAGCCTCACTACTTAGGGCTTCAAACCCTAACCCTCATTGAGTTGATTTCACCATTGAAATCATTTCCAAAGCTTGATTAAAGCTTCTAAACACTCTTAACTACATCATAATCATGTTAAATGTTGATCAATTTGACCAATCACACCAAACTAAAATTTTCACCAAAATAGAGAAATCTTACCTTAATAGAAGGAGGATGAAAATCCGTGTTAACCTCCATCTGTAGCTTCCCTTGGCATGATTTTGGAATCAAAATCTATACCTCTTTTCTCCCAATCGATCTCCCATTCAAAGTGATCGAAATGATATGTTAACTATATTAAACCCATGTTCTAACCTCAAAACGCATTGTTGTGATGTCCTTACCACACCGTGGCATGCTTAATTTAGCCGTGGCCAGCCACTTTCGAAGCTTCTATTTCTTCCCCTAACAACATCCTACGTTGGCCACTGCGACGTGGTACCTACATACCATGCGGTGGGGCAAAGTACATTGCCCTCTACTTAGGAAGAGAACATCACCCATTATCCTTCACTCTCCTCATGTCATGGCAAAGTCTTCACTACATCACGGTGGATGCAGATCAACAAAGTGCATCGTTGATTCCATTCCAGCCTTAGGGACAATTTTCTTCCAATTTTCTAACAAGCATAACTTCTTCATTTCTAACTTGTTTTCTATGATCTTTATATCCATGCAAAGATAGGGATATATTCTACAACTCTATTAAGCAACTTCTCACTGAATTAACATGGGTCTTAATCTATTAAGTCACAAATTTAGCCCAAAAAGCATAAAATTTCCCATTTTACCCTTTTGACCAAAATGCATATTCTCATGCCTTCATTCTCTCCTACTTACTTATCTAGCATCATATAAGTGGCATAGACTTATGTTGGCCCATTTCATGAAGTCACGACTTCATATATTTACTAAATTCTCATAAATGACCATTTTTCCCTTTTAGTCAACATTTGACTAAAAGTCAAATATATCTAAATTTTTGCTTCCTATATTAGTAGCCTTCGTGTCCTAGCCCATAGTGGAACTTTTGTTGCTTCGAGTTCCATATGTTGGACTGACGTGCTGAAACTACCACTTCTTATGAATTCAGCTTACAGCTTTCACTAATTACCTCTTTTTGTTTGATATATTTGTTCACTCTTTCGAAGATCTCTTGTCTCATAGTGGTATTTTACTTATCAGTTTTCTAAATAAAATGCATGGGCATGCACCATGTGTAAATGATCCTATGACCATATATACATTTACACCATTTGTATTGAAGGGATACAACCTTGAACTATATTAGGTATTTGGGGATTGCTTCACCTTCCCTTTGGAGACATACCATTATGGTGTGGTTATCCAAGTGGACCTTATGTTGTCATATAAAGTGGCTTGTGAATTTTCCCTTCAGTTCTTCCCAGCTACTGATGTTATTGACTACTATGATTTTGAACCACATCGTGTAGATCCTTCCAACGTTGTTTGAAATTTTATTCATTGTGATCTAACTTAAAGATTGTATCTATTTATGGTGGTAACATATAGCTTAGAAATTCAACCACAAAGGTTGTTGATCTTATATGTCTTTATTTGATGTTTCAGGAGGTTATTCAGAACTTGTTTGGATGGATTGGTTAGGGTGCCCTTAGGAGTGATATTTTCTCCGCCAAGTATTTGGGTTGGAAACTTTGTTACTAAATAATGTGTCCATATATGATGGATTTTTCCCATGGAGTGATGGTGATAGAATTTCCTTTAATAGTTATGTTGGTAATGGATGCACCTAATGTTGAATTAGTGCTTTGCGAGGTGTGGGTTGGGTGGTTAGTGTGCCTTCCAATTTAATAAATATGGGTAACGAATGTTTTATGGGTGTTAATCCTAGAAAGCAGGCTGCTGGCAAGGTTGTGAGTGCCCCCATGGAGTTGATGGGACTTATATTAGTGTAAACTTTCTATATTTCACCCGCTTTTCATGATCGTAGTATTTATTCTAACGAATGACATCAATGATGCCATCAAGTCCTAAAGGGAGAGGGTTATGGATTGAAGGATAGAGATTGTAGAGTCTTATTTAGATATACTATTTGATCTAAGACTTGTTCATCACAAAGAGAAGTTATTGTCATCCGTAATCCAGGGGTATCTCTAAGGATTATGATCTGATGGCCAAGTAAGTTGTATACACTCAAGAGAGTCTATAAAAATGATACACGGAATTTGGGTGGGGTGTTGCTTATTGATACATCTATATATGGGAGTTATTTATAGTGTTTCTATGGAGATAATGTATGTTTTATCATATGAGTTGTATGATACCGTCATTATATTCTTTTGAATGTGAACGTGGAGTGGCTCATAATCCTATGTTAGAATCGGGCGGGACACTTTTGGTGCTCCATCCTATTCTAGGTTCTATTTTGTTGCATCCTAACATGACCCTTATTTAGTTCCCAGGGCATCACTTTTCAGTGTAGCTCATCGGATTATTTAAATATGGTTACTGCCTATCATATGGCCCCTGTCATATGGGCTTGTTATGGTGGTACACTACTAGTAGTGTAATTGTAAGTTAGATCAATATGTTCAACATTACACCCAATCCTAATACATTCAAAATATAGTGATTTTTAAAACATTGTTTGGAATTGAAATCGTAACTTAGAAAATTCAGTCCCACAAATACATTTTATAAAGTATTGGTTAACTTCATATCAGATAAAACCACAATAAAACAGTTATATAACTACATACAAAAACTAAGTACCTAAAATTTGCACTTGATATAATAGGCTTTACTCTATATAGTTCATCAATAAACTGTCTGCTAGTCATCTTAAAAGATCCTCTCAAGGACCATCACATTCTGAAGCTTTATAATTGAACTTGGAATATATATTTCATTTAAAATAAAGTACATGAGATAATGATGTCTCGTGAGCTACATGGATTGACACATAATAATTTATCAAAACATTTGATAAAGTCGTTCATTCCAATCATACTTCATGCAAGGTGATATGTATGCCATGTGTGATTATAATCCAATGCAAAACCTTACAATCCTTCCCACACCATTCCTCTGTATTTTAATATGGTGTATCGGTTAAATATTGATTTAGTAGCCATGGGGTTGACCATACAAATGGCATCCTATTAACATTACCAAAATTGGAAGAACAAATCAACCTACAAAGGTATCAATATATTTATATATCTTTATTTTTTGGACATTATTTTATTACTATGCAATAACATTCAATATATACATGATCGCCACTTTTCTTTTATAAAATTCCATCACACACAATTGGAATGATATGCATATGCTTGCATAATAACTATATCTAACACGAAAGACATTCACAAATTATAAGTAATATCATAGAAAAACAAACTTGGACTCACAAATTGTAACATTTGATTTCGGAAACTACTTCTTTGTTCCTTTAAATTTGAGAAAAATAGAAAAATTGGTCCCTCGTACGATGGGCATACGTTAGATACGTTTATCGTACGAGATCATTTTGGTTACGAGGATTTAACCACATACATTTGGCGTATGTGGTGTATGTTGGGCATACGGCTGCCAGAGTCAAACCCTAATTTTTAGGTTTTGAACTCTATTTAAACATCATTATAGACTTTGGACCTCTACCCTCATCAACCTCCATCGTTCAGTTCGTACCATTGAAACCCTAATTCATTCTTGAAGTACTCTTGAGATTTGAGAGTAACCTTATGGCATTTTTGTGTGTATTCAAGAAGAATGAGATTGGAGACTAAGCAATGTGGAGGTTGATCTTTTAGATCCAGAGTCTTCATCATCTTTGTGAGCTTTAGAAGGTATAAATTTCTTACCTTGATGATTCATTTTGATAGTTTGAGATTAGGACTTGTTTGTGAGCTTTATTTTTTCCCATGGGTTCTCCTTGTGAGTTTGAGCAACATCGGGAGTTACATATGTTATATCTCAGCCTCTTTGTTATTCATGATGCATAATAATGTCATCTTGATGGTTGTTATTGGTCCATGCATGACATTGAGTTCTTATTATGAGTCTTGTTTGACAAAAATGGATGTTGGGTTCCATTAAGACATCCTAAGGGTTAAAGTTGCCAACTTTATGTATTAGAACCCTAAAATGGAAGAGATCTAAGAGTTGGACCTTATGGTTGAATGGATTAAGCACTAAATGGATTTGGGTGGCCAGCAGCCCAGTACGTTGGGCGTACCAAGTGGTACGTTGCGCGTACTGGCGATCGGCCGCATATGCCGAGCGTACGCCTTGCATTGGCTCTTTGTGGTATTTTGGTCTTTGGTTGGGCTTGGACTTTTGGTTCATAGTTAGGTTTTAGGCCTTGGACTATTTGAAGCATGAGTGAGCCTTAGGATTTTGTTTGTGGGCCTTAAGTTATATGAGTTGGGCATTTATGGGCCTTAGGGTCCATTATTGTGTTATTAGGCCAAGTTAGGTTAGACCCATTATGGGAAGGGTAAATTGGTCTTTTACTCTAGGAGTTTGGGTTTGGGATTTAAACCCTCTGTTATGGCTTATAACCTGAATTTGATTAGGGTTATTTGTTTGTGTTAAGTGTGGGATCTTTCAATTCTGTAGTCGAGCATCTAGTTATTTATCAATGGACTGAGGTGAGTTTTTTCACTATATCTATGGGTTGAAGGCACCAATGCCGACCCCTTACTTGTTATGTGTAATTCTAGTTGTCTCTGTGATGCTTGCATGAAAGACTAGGATCTGGCCCCTACAAAATGTAATGAAAGACCAAGATCTGGTCCTTGAAAACTGTATGAAAGACCAGGATCTGGCCCCTGGCAATTGAATAAAAGACCAAGATCTGGCCCATGGCAACTGTATGAAAGACCAGGATCTGGCCCCTAGAAATTGTATGCAAGACCAAGATTTGGCCTGTGACAACCCAAAAATTTCTATTCTGTAAAACCATCCACTACAATTGAAGTCAAAACTGTTTCTGCTAACTTTCAAGCTTTTTGGATAAGTTTGAGTGTTTTAAAGTTAGTGCTTCAGAAGATATCAGGAGAGAGGATACCCTAGAGTTTAATATGTTGCAATAAGTGCCCAAAACATCAAGAGTTTGGAATATTACGGTCCAAAAATGGTATTGGGACCGAAAACCCTCAAGACTATATAAGAAAAACTTAGCCATTTTGGATTCATTTCTTACATTTCCAACTAGAGAAAACCCGAATTCTCTCTCAAGGATCTTCACCCGATCACCCCAAATTGTAAGTACTTCAACCCTAGATTGTATTAAAGTGTATTATATGCCTAGATAACATGAAAATCAGCCAAAAACACCAAGGAAATGGTGTTCACGGCCCAAGATCCTCTTGGACCGTGAACACTAAATTTGAGGCCAAAAGTGTGCCCAATGTCCCTATAGACCTTGGAACCAAACATGGAACTACCCTTGACATGTCTAGACCTTAAAATCATTAAGAAACAAGGGCTAGAAGTGAGTTCACGGCCAAGGATGTTCTTGGGCCATGAACTCCATTTTATGGTGCCAAAATGCCCTAAATGCCTTCCTTAAGCCAAGAGACTAGCCTAGCACTTTACCTTGATGTGTTAGGGACTCAAAACAATCAAAATACCATCACCCATAGGTGTTTACAGCCGCAAACACTTGTCAAAGTGGTCCATGGGCCGTAAACTCAAGTTAGGGGTGTTTTGATGCCACAAACACTTCCAAAGGCTTAGACTTGAATTTAAGATGCTTCATTATGACCTTTAGGACCCTCATAAACATAAATGGCCATGAGTTTACGGTTGTAAACTCATTAGGGCCGTAAAAACCTCAACAACTCAAAAGAAGGTGGTCTTCCCATCCTAGGGTAGAGCTAAGGTCCCTAAATCATTCCCTAGCCTTCAAACTTGCACTTACACATGAGTAGCCATGAGTTTACGGCCGTAAACTCCGTTTGGCCGTAAACCCATGGTAGTAAACTCATGTGAGTGCCATTCTACCTTCCTATGTTGAATCACATGTGATTCCAACACTTGGTCAAGGTGTTTCCTAGTCCCGGAAGGTGTTTCCTTTCATATAGTTGTTATAAACACTATATTCATGTCAATATGTGTCCTTATATGTCATTTAGGATTTATTGTGCCTCGGTACTTCATTCATGAAACTTCTCATCCGTACGTACATACCCGTTTGAATCACCCACATCAAGTGAGTTTATACCCCGTAATGAATCTTTTAACTATTTTAACTGTTTTAAGGAGGGAAATACAAGTTGAACGCAATGATAATTATGTAAATGTTTGTTATAAACATCTTTCAAAATGATACTTATGTTATTTATAAGTTGTCAATACATTCCAAAACTCTTTTAAAGGTTATGTTGCTTTATGGTTACACAAAACTCCGTTTTTAAAGTATAAGCATAACTTAGTAGATAAATGAGTCTTTTTAGTAACAGTCCAGTTAGAACATTAGTAAACTATTATAGGTATAGTTTAGGAGAATGCTATTCATTACTTCTAGTACAATGAAGCACACAAAGAGTTAGTTCAGTTCACGAGTCTATACAAATACAAAACATTTACATGAATACTTTTACATAGATACGCTTACATGGAATTGTTGGATTAGTGTCTAAGTCCATAACTATTTTGGTATGTACTTGACCTGATGGTGCATGGTGCTTTTGGGTTGCCTTCACCAAAGCAACTTGATAGGATGAATAATGAAGAGAAAGGATTAAACATGATTTATTAATATATTATGAGAATAATATATTAAAGGAGAAATCATATTGTTTAATTAATATTAGTCAAGAATTAATAAGAATTAAGTTTGTGACTAAAAGAGATTAATTAAACTTAAGGGACTTGAACTGTCAATTGTATGATAGTTGAATATTGAGTTAATGGACTCCATATTAAAGGAGTGGACAAATTCTATGGGAAACCCATTAGAAATCGTTCCAAGGCCTTTAAGGAAGGAGCCCATGGGGTGCTTAGGGCTTAAGCATCCAAATTAGGGTTTCCTTGTTAGATAACCCTAATAGCCTCACTATTTAAAGAGCCCTTATGCCCTAAAAACGTGGACAAGTTTCTTTCTAGGGTTTCCACACGTTTTGGGCAGCCTCCTTCTCTTCTCTTCTTCATCCTCTTGCTCTTGGTGTTTGTGAACCATTAGAGGAGTGACATTTGTGACTCTAAGCTTTCTAAAGTCAATACAAGAAGGATTTAAGATTGTTATTGCTACATAACAATCAAGGTATGATCCAAACCCTAATTTATATGTTATATTGATTATCATATGCTAGATCTAGGGTTTATAGTCATGGATAACCTGCATGTACAATAGAGAAACCTAGATCCAAGCATTAGGGTTTGTATGAGCACATAGGATGTTCTTATGACCAAAACCCATCAGTGGTATCAGAGCCTTGATTGGTTTCTATTGTATTGATGCCTTGTTAATTGTTCATACTTGAAAAATTCGATTTTTGTGAGCCTGCCTGATGGACTCGGCGAGTCCCATTGTGGACTCGGCGAGTAGGCCCCTAATCGGCGAGTCCATATGGTTCCTCGGCGAGTTTGAGCGTCTGAAAGAGGGGATTTTGGGATTTCTTGCTATTTTACTCATGGATACTTCCCTTATCTGTTTTAGATCATTAAAATCCGATTTTATTCATATTTTTGGGTATATCCTTGATTAAACAAAAGATAATTACCAATTAATTAGATAATAACTTCCTTATATGATTAAAGTTGGATTATTTGTATTAATTAGGTAACTTATTTTGCAAGAAATTGAAATTGGGTCAAATATAGATAATGATGAAATTAATTGTTTAATTTATATTATTTGTTATTTGATCCTTGTATTATGAAAAGTTTCAATTTTCCCCTTTAGGTTTTATAGTTTAAATTTGAACTCAAAAGTTTAGTTTTGAAATTTAAATAGTTGAAACCCTAATGTTTTGAAAATGTTTCAAAACTTGCCCTCAAGTTTTGGAATTTAAATTTTGATTAAAAGTTTAATTTTGATGTATATTTAAATTCTAAACCTAATGTTTTGAAATGTTTCAAAAACTTGCCCTCAAGTTTTGGAATTTAAAAGTTGATTAAAGGTTTAATTTAGGAATGATAAATTCTAAAACCCTAGTATTGTTTTGAAAGTTCAAATCACACCCTTATGGTTTTATTAATTAATTAAGGTGTATAATTAAAAGAGGTTTAATAAATCCATAAAGTTTTAGTTTACAATTTAATTAAATTAAAAGTATAATTGTTAAATTAGACCACCTAGTATTTTAAAAGTGTAAAATACACCCTATACTATATATAACATTAAAAGTCTAACATTATATATATGTATGAGTAAAAGTCAGTCTTACCGTTAGTAGGCCTCATTAATGAAGCTAGTCTATAAGGGGTGTTTAAGGAAATTGCCTATAAAATGGCGATTGAATGGGTATCCACTCTTACCCACCACACTCTTGACTAGTGGAGGGTCGTTAGCAGAACGGGTAGGATAGGAAAAAACCTTCCATTATAAGTATAATGAAGTACAAAAGTAACTAAATGTTTTACAAATTCCCAATCTTAGTTACTTAGGCAAAAGTGAATTGATGCAATTCCATGAAATTACACTTTATGCCCTTGCGAAGACATTAGTGGAGCGTGTGTGGTTTACCGGCACACTAAATGGTTCTAAGCAAAGGTAGAAAAGGGTGACTCAATGTTTGTCATAGTTCGGTGGAGCGTGTGTGGTTTACCGGCACATCGAATAGGTGACTGTAACATGTGAGGGCACCATGTAAGTTTGCATGGTTATTCACACCCGCTTTGTGATCCTCGGCATCCCAGTCACAAACAAGAGGGGCATATCGAGATTTAAACATGCCATTGAAATGTTCAATGAATCTCAAAGGATCTAGGAGTTTTCATAAATTTAAAACTTAAATTTCTTTTTCGTTTTTCATGGTGGAAAATTAGTGAATCGTCATTCACTTACCTTCAAATATTCTGCAACTAGATTACGGCATCCCTTTTCTAGGTTGTAGCGTATTGTGTTGGGTCCTAGCCTTAATATCTCATTTGGGTGATTTATTAAGGACTCAATCAATCAACTAACTTGAATTTGTTTTTCTACCGTTTTGTAGATGTCAAAGTATGACAACTATGGTATTCCCAAATCCCGTGGAACAAGCTTTCCACATAAAGATGATATTCCACGATTCGATCGAGGAACAAGAAATCATGCTTCACTTCCTCCACCTCCTCCCATAATTCTCCCTAACCCACAAGTTCAAAGGCTTGAAAAGTTCAAGCTCACTCAAGCCCTTTTGGCAAGTAAACATAAAGAAGGAAAGTCGGTGTGTGCACGCATCCTAGGGATGAAGTCACACATTGATAGGTTAAGAATGTTGGGATCCGTTGTCTGTGAGGAGATGGCTGTTGACTGGGTTCTTCAGTCACTTCCTAACTCGTATAGTGAGTTCTTAAGAGAGTATTATATGATGAACCACGACGTGACCCTTATAGATCTCACCTACATGCTTATTGCCGCTGAATCAGCAATGGTTTGGCGAAATGGAAAAGCAAAGTTGATTAGTGAATCTGCCTTCTAGACCTCTATGGATATAGGCAATGACAACGAAAGACATGCCATGATCAAAGAGTTTGATCATAAGAGAAAGGCAATATCTGAAGTAGTTCCATGTGCTGTTCCAAAAGAGTCAATTTGCTTTTATTGCCAAGAGAAGGGGCATTGGAGACAAAGCTGCCCGATTTACCTAAGAAATCTAAGAGATGGGAGAGTCAAAATGTATGGCTCTGCTTTAGGTAAAATCCATTGACTAACTCTTTTAAGCTCCTATTCTAGATTCTTAATACATAAAGTGATAAGATCACAATTGATGTTTTGTAGGATCAAAGAAAAGAGAGGAAGCTTAAAGGAAGAAGTGAGCAGAATCTAACCATTAAGGAATGGATTTCGATCGCATTACTTGAAGATTAGATTCTTGAGCTGCTACTTAGAGTTAGAATTAGATTGCTAAGAAAGATGTATTAGCATAGTTTTTTCAATGAATTGCATTGTAAGGACAAATTTTTTCCGCAATAAAATAAATTTTATTTATTTATCCTTACAATGGCGTGTATGAAAAATTGATGTTAAAATATTTCTATTATTAGCAATAATGGATTTGATTCTTAGTTATGTTATTTGAGGAAATTTACCGAATAGGGAAAGTTTCTCATCGCCCAAGTTTCAATTGGACAGAAACTTGGAACCATGCAACTTGGTTGCACGATGAATGAGAAATTTCATATTTGGAAATTAGACTAAATTCATTGACATAGTGTCAAGTGAAGGACTAAGATATAGAGTACACAAAGTTGTGTGTTGATTCCACCACAAAAAATAAAAAAGATATTCGTCATGATTTACTAAAGGTTTAGTAAATATGATTAAGTGTAATTCTGAATTGATTAAAGGGTTTAGATCAATAGCAGAACGAATAAGAAGAATCAAGTAGGCAGAAAGATAAAAGTTTCTCTATTCTAAGAAAAAGGGAGAGTACCTTTTATGCTTTATGATATGTCTTAATGATTAAGAACCATATCTCAATTGATCCTCTAAGTGAGTCTTAGTGCAATTGTATGTCTAAAAAGAGGAATCAAGAATTGAAGAAATGGTTAAATCAAGAAGTCAATCATACTTCATTCCAAAACAAGTCTTAGAGTTAAGATTGTGATATTGAGTGACAAGTATTAAGAAGGTTTATAACATTCATCAAATATGGAAAGTTGTGATGTCTCGGATAAGAAAAAGACCAACTAGGACCAATTTATGAAGTGTTTTGATAAAAACTACACTAACTCTTGAATATTTGTTTGTCAAGAAATGTTTATTGACAAGAGAATCTTATATGTGAAGGAGTCAGTGGGAGTCTTAATGGTCATGAAATGTTTCGAGAACGAATCAAAAATAAACCTTATCAATCATCACTAGCTCACGAGTTGAGGTTTACAACCTATCGTGTTGACATTATTTTGTTTCTGTGCCATTCCAATTAAGTTAATTATGCATTTGAATGCATAAAAGGCAAGGACCTTGATCAACGAAAAGTACATTGATAGGAAAAGGTGAGCTGCTTAACTACTTGGAAGACATGGTGGGCAGCTGTGTTACCATAAGACAAAGAAATCAAGATTAAGAAAGTTCGGTCCATATGAGTTTGAATTTGTCGTAAATTTTGGTTTTAACAAATTCACATGGATATGAACACATACACCATTAAAATCTAAGTGTCATAAGATTCCCTCCTTCATGAAAATGACTGTGAGGAAATGCTTTCACTAATAGAGATTTTAAGAAGATAGTGATTGTGAAATTGTATTTTCGAATTCGATTATGGTTACAGTATCCCTTTCCATGATTCGAATTGTGAGATTTGGCAATTAGTCTGAATTGTTTGGACACACATACGAGCTATCTAAGACAAAGGTGTATAAAGAAGCCTTGATAAAAGATTATCAAAGCATTAAGTATTAGAAACATGAACTTAAGAAATTCAATAAGTATTGTTTTCTAGGAGTTAAGTTGGTTTCTGAATACATGTCAAAGCTAGTGGGAGCATAAGTGTTATGTTTATAATAATCATCATGATAGTGGGAGCATAAATGTTATGATTGTATGATTATTAAGGCAAGTATTGCAAGTTAGCAATATTAATTATAGAAAACAAGAGTCATACTTTGCAAAGTTGTAAGGGTTGAATAGTTGTTTTGCTATAATTAAGGGAGAAAATATTATGCTTCGTTTCAAATCTAAAGGCTTAGGTTGTGGAATGTTAATAAATTTAGTCAAGGATACATAGTGTGTTCTCAAATTTCGATTATGATTACGGTATTCCTCTTCATAATTTGAATTTTGAGAACGTAGCACATAAAATATTATGGCAGAAGATTGATAAAGTATCAAATCTTTATGTATGACATTATGCATCGTGTCCCATACGCTTCGGGTATAGGGTCGATTGCAAATGCTATAATATTTGACCATTCTAAAATTTTCCAAATGTCTAGCGCATTTAGAGGGAAAAAGGACAAGAATCGGTTTTGACTAAGATAATTAACCAACTATCAAAGGACAATCCAAAGTTCGCCGAGGATTGGTCGCTTGTGAGTAGTTGGAAGTATAGTATTTGATGGACCATATCGACATTATTATGAATAGATAAGATTCTATTCAGAATGAGTCGTCATATGGAAAATATGGAAACGTGTCCATATTGGGAATTGAATATTGAAAATCTATGTCTAGATTAGAAACTTTTATGCAAAAGGATGTTCAAAGGAATGTACTTTGAGTGAGAGACATCATATCTAAGGAATTGTATTGTAACAATCTCCGATAGAGGACTTTGTAATTTCATTGGCAATAGTCATTGTGACTTTAGTGCAGTGACATTACAAAAGGATCGTTGCATAAAATGTTAGAATCTAACATATTCCATAAGTGGCAAGAATTTGATATTCTTTCACTTGTGAAAAGGATTCGGAGTTGTGAAATGAGTATGATTGGAAATGTGTTCAATTTGATCTAATTCACAAAGTAAGAACCATAGGTAAACATTGTGTGCATGCTAGGAGCATGGGACAAGTGTTGTAATAATTCAAGTAAGAAGTTGATTAACCGAAACAACAAATAATGAGTAATCGATATGGTGATAAATAAAAGGTGTTTTATTTATGCTCAAAGGTTTGAGGCCATATGGGATTAGTATTATTCTTGTGTTTCACTTTGCATGTTTTGACTTCCTGAATAATTTAATTGGTTGAGAGCAGTCAAATTATTCGAACGGGCCACAGTCGTTCATATGTTGGAAGTAGGTATGAATGAAGACTGTCCTGAATTGGTGTGTGGAATGTCTAAAGAGTATTAGACATAAGCAAATGTTTGCTGAAACGTTCATGAGTGCTTATGAATATGATTTGAGCATTGGATTAAACCCACGCTCACTTGGATCACTCCATGTATTATATCACGAGTGATTGGTGAGACGATAACATCTTATATTCTTGAAACCGAGATGTGTAAGTTGTATCTTGCAAATCGATTGCACATTGATAATATTGAAACGCACCAGTAACTTGGTGTCATAAAACATGTTGTTGTGTGTCATTCGATGAGTGAGTGCAAGCGAGCATTGAATCAAATTTTATCCGTTCCTTTTATCCAAAGTAGGATAAAAGCGATATCTTTGGGCCCCTCGATGATTTAGTGATGACAAACGTAAATGCTCGGTCGGGCTAAGGCTAATTTGATTTGTTCAATTAGTCAGTCGTCATAAATCGGAAGTCGAGAAATAGCATAGAAAGAATGATTAGAAACCATGTCTTATACGATATCTAGAATGGAGGAATATATGATCCCTTATCTAAAGGACACGCGTATCTGATAGGACCAGAGTTGACAGCGGCTTTGGAAAGCTACGATTGCAGA
Source organism: Lactuca serriola (assembly GCF_051521515.1). NCBI lineage: Eukaryota > Viridiplantae > Streptophyta > Magnoliopsida > Asterales > Asteraceae > Lactuca > Lactuca serriola. The sequence continues at coordinate 185,859,511 of NC_136410.1, forward strand.
TCAGGATCTGAAGTCATACGCATAATAGTTATTAGACTTATCCAAGTGGGAGACTGTTGGATTAGTTTCTAAGTCCATGACTATTTTGGTATGTACTTGACCCGATTGTGCATGGTCCTTTTGGGTTGCCTTCACCAAAGCAACTTGATAGGATGAATAATGAAGAGAAAGGATTAAATATGATTTATTAATATATTATGAGAATAACATATTAAAGGAGAAATCATATTGTTTAATTAATATTAGTCAAGAATTAATAAGAATTAAGTTTGTGACTAAAAGAGATTAATTAAACTTAAGGGACTTGAACTGTCAATTGTATGATAGTTGAATATTGAGCTAATGGACTCCATATTAAAGGAGTGGACGAATTCTATGGGAAACCCATTAGAAATCGTTCCAAGGCCTTTAAGGAAGGAGCCCATGGGGTGCTTAGGGCTTAAGCATCCAAATTAGGGTTTCCTTGTTAGATAGCCCTAATAGCCTCACTATTTAAAGAGCCCTTATGCCCTAAAAACGTGGACAAGTTTCTTTCTAGGGTTTCCACACGTTTTGGGCAGCCTCCTTCTCTTCTCTTCTTCATCCTCTTGCTCTTGGTGTTTGTGAACCATTAGAGGAGTGACATTTGTGACTCTAAGCTTTCTAAAGTCAATACAAGAAGGATTTAAGATTGTTATTGCTACATAACAATCAAGGTATGATCTAAACCCTAATTTATATGTTATATTGATTATCATATGCTAGATCTAGGGTTTATAGTCTTGGATAACCTGCATGTACAATAGAGAAACCTAGATCCAATCATTAGGGTTTGTATGAGCACATAGGATGTTCTTATAGCCAAAACCCATCAGGAATACACTTACATAAATACGATATCAATACACGATAACAGAACATAACATAATAAGGTGCTATAGCATGGAACAAGTTTAGGATCTAACTATACCAATGAATCACTTCTACATTGTGATAGTTATATTGGGTATACATTATCATAGTAATGTGGATGTTCGCGGCTTGCACTCATGCAGGGGTCGCTTGTAGTTCCTAGAATCTCTTGACAAGGGAGCGTCTAGCATAGGATCTAGCCATCACATTATGCCTTAACCCTCAATTAAGGAAAAATAGTACTAAAAGTAGTCACTTATTACAAATACTATTGTACTTACACTATCAACATGACAATTACAGAAGGATATACAATTCCAGTTTCAATTTTTTTAATACCTTTACCATGTGTCATATTCACATAATCGATGAGGTAGATTAGAATTAATTAATAATAGTCGTTCAGTCGAGTCTTGGTAGAAGGCTACTTTCAAAACAGTCGAGTCTTGGTAGAAGGCTACATTTAAAAGTTAGGACCATGATGCTAACTTTATGATTTCTTAATGTATACACTATAGGATACATATGTGCTAGTAGATTCCGACAGCTAATAGGATGTGTGCTCTTCGCTACAATTCATGTTCCCGTTGGATGTGGGCTTGGACTGAGGTCACCCAACCTATTATCTACCTGAATCTATTTATATTTATGCTTAGTATACATTATGTCATCATAAGGGTACCAAGTATGGATCAGGTTATAGGACACATAGTCAAAGCACAATTTTTCTAGTAAAAAACATACTTTTCAAAGTCAGTACTTTTGGTATACAAAACTAGTGATTTCCCGGATAAAGGCTTAATACATTTTATTAAGCCAGTACAGTTTTAGAGACTTTAGGTGAGTTAACTCTATAACACCTTAATTTATACACCATGTTTATATATAAAACTAATATCCAATAGATAGCTAAATGTGTGTTTTCCCCCCGACGTCTTGTTCCCGTTGGATTGTGGGCTTAGGGCAGATTCACCCAGTTAACTTTCTACCCGATATTAGATTATATATAGGAGTATAAACAAAGTTGTTATAAAAGTAGTCACCGTAGTCATTATTTTACTATAAGAAATATAGGTTTTCTTAAAAGAACACTCCATTAGATATAAAGGAACCATTACAAATAACTCCATGAGTAACAAGTGAATACACCAAGGTTATATATGACAACGATATAACAACCAATGGAATGTGTGCTATCCGCCTTACTTGTTGTTCCCCGTTGGGTTGTGAGTTTAGGGCAGATGAGCACAATCGATTGTTTATTTACTCTAAGAATATATAACTTGTACCCACTTAGTACGCATACAAAGGCTTGTGGTGTCATTTTACTTAACTTCCATTCAAGTAGGAAATATATGATTTTCTAGAGGAACATGCGAACATTTCTAAACAGAACTTACAGCTTACATCACTTGTGCACATACATTTTCAACCACACTTTACAGCTTACTCACGTCACTAAAATCTTATGAATTCACCAGCTTAATTGTTGATCAACTCTTTCAAATAACTTGTATTCTCAGGAGACTATTAGACAGGTGCTCGTGTTGGGACTTCAGAAGATGGAGCATTAGAGCTTCAAGTCTTGTTTTGTTATTTGATTATGACTTCTATGTTTTGTGAACACACACATTGTAAACACTTTCTTTCTAAATGAAATGGTTGTTCATTACTTGCTTACCATATACATATATTGTGATACTTGACATGACGTCCTCGACCCCCGAACGTTTCCGTCGTTCCGGTTTTGGGGTGTGACATGGCCCTTGACAATTGTATGTAAGACCGGGATTTGGCCTTCGGCATTGCAAGGAAAGACCATGTGGGCAGCCCATGACACTCGTATGTGTTGGTATGTGTTATTTTGGGGAACTCACTAAGCTTTGTACTTACAGTTTCATATTTATGGTTTCCGGCACTTTTGGTTCGAATGGGAAGGGTCCGACGTGACTGCACAATATTCCTAGAGTTTTCCGCATTGGCAATTAATGATATTACTCTGATGCTTAAATAATATATTCACTTTGATCGGTTTTGAAACATCTCGTTTGTATGATTTATTGTTTTTTTTTAATAAAAAGTTATGTTGGATTTCCGGGACGTTACACAAATAATTAAGACAAAATTGCAAGAATGGTCCATGTTGTATGTCAAAACTAGCAACTTTGGTCCAAAATGGGTTGGCTCGCAAGGATGGTCTAATAGTTTCGTTTTGTTGCGAGTTTAGTCCAAAAAATTTAAAACTTTTTATAATGACGGATTTGCCCTTGGTATTTTCCCTTTTTCAATTTTTTTATTATAGATGTCAAAAAAAGAAAAAGAAAAAAAAAAGAAAATCTCTCTCTCTCCAGTTTCAATACCTAAAGATACAATCCACCATCATCTTCTTCAATACCCTCGTCTTCTTCATAAAACCCAACTCCTCACCACCATCTCTCCTTCAAGGTTTGTACAATCATCCTTACTCATGCTCAAATCAAATATATATCAAAAGCTCACCATCAGTTCCTCACTGCCCCTTTCTTATAGATATGGAATGTCGCTCACATTTTTAGTGGGTATCTAGGTTTCAAGAAGGTTCTCCGAATTGTTTCCTTCTTCAAAATCCGATTTTGTGGTTATTATCTGTAATCAATCGATGGAGGTTTTCTATTAAACGGGTTCATCCTGATGGGTTTTAGCCATAAGAACTTTCCTATGTGCGCATGCAAAACCCTAATGCTCGGATCTAGGCTTTCTAATAAACATGCTTTGAATCCAAGACTTCTAATAACTATTTAGGCTAAATAACAACATTGAAATAGATCTAGAATCATACCTTTGAATTCCCTGTTGACCTTGTTGTCTTGGAGCTTCTAGAGTCACAAATGTCACTCCTCTAATGGCTTACAAACACCAATAGCAAGGAGGATGATTTAGGAGAGAGGAGAGGGGAGGAATTTCGACCAGAGGTTCCTTACTTTTTGGTCAAGTCACGAATTCCCTATGCCATGGGGTCTATTTATACTTGTAGACTCCTTAAGGATTACAGATAAGTCCCTATCAGATAATCTTCTCTTAAGGCTATCCATTCCTAGATAACTCTAATGGACGATTTTAGCTATCCTATAACCTCTTGAATCCGTCCATAGCATATCCAAATGGATTTACAGTCTAAAGTTTAACTATCAAACAATTGATAGTTTATACCCCTTTATTTAATTAACTTCTTTAAGTCACCAAATTAATTCTAATTAATTCTATGACTTATATTAATCAAATAACAATATATTATTCATTATATTATTCCCATAATATATTAATAATATTTACTCTCTCTTATTAAATCATCCTATCAAGTTGCTATGGTGAAGGCAACCCAAAAGGACCATGCACAACCGGATCAAATACTTGCCTAATATAGTTACAGCCTTAGACACTATTCCAACACATCCACCCTTTAATCTCTATGAATCAGTGATTAGGGAAGGGTCGGGTATCGGAAGCCATCAAATCCAACACCAAATGTTGATTTTGTTTCTAAATACGTACACAAATAGATTTCTGATGTTGTTTCTAAAACTCAAGAACAACATAGCTTTTTGGGGAAAAGCTCCAGAATAACCCTGATTTTGTGTGTGGTTTTCGTTTCTAGAACCAAAAAACACAGAAAACAAAATCGAAGCTCTAATATATACCCAAATATGGAGTGGTTATCCAGATGTGGACATGATGTTCGATTACGTGACCGGAACTCTAATTGAAAGAAACGAATTGAGTATACTTATTATTGTTTCCCGAATGGTCTCTTGTGCTCTACTAAGAATCCAAAAAGTTAAGCTTCTTCATCTTAAGAAGTATGTATGTGTGTCTGTGTTTTGTTGCAATGAGTGTTTGTGTGTTTGTTTTGTTTCTTTGGATCATTCATTCTCAGATCATGTATAACCGGGATAGAGAAAAAACGATAAACATATGGTGATGGGATTTTGTTTGATTCTATATCTGCAAGTCTAAAGCAAGAAGAAAACTCTTGATTTGTAGGTTAGAATCAAGAAGAAAATTGATGGTGTTTGATTTGGAGGTGTGAACGTGATAGAGACAAAGATGGTGTTCAAAAAGAAAGCACCTTCTATTTGCAGGTGAAGGTGATGGAGATGGGTTCGACTGTTGAGAGAAAGAGAAAGAGAGAGAGAGAGAGAGAGAGAGAGAGAGAGAGAGAGATTATTTTTGTTTTATTTTTAATTGTTGTAATAAAAGAAAAATGGAAAGTAAAATAATAAGAGGCAAATCCGTCATTATAAAAAAGTTCATAGGAAATTGGACTAAACTCGTAACAAAACAAAACTATTTGACCATCCTTGCGAGCCAAACTCATTTTGGACCAAAGTTGTATGTTTTGACACACCACAGGGACCATTCATGCAATTTTGTCAATAATTAATTAAGTAGCATAATTTATCTTTGATAACAATTTGTAAACATAGAAATTACTTTAAAAAAGCTTTATAACAAAAACAAGGATCAATTAGAATTATTCTCATAAAGTTTGTATGAAAATAAAATCATTATAGTTATTGCCATGTATCCTTATACTCCTCTTGTTATTTAGATCAACTAACTGCATACCCTTATCTTTGTCTTTTCCATTTGGTTCCAGTTCTTCCTTAAATCCTATACATTTAAATCCTATACATTTTCACACGATTAATATTTAACCTAAAACGTCATATGAGATCTAAAATTCCAAAATTCATATTAGCAACACTTTTCACGCTTTTAGTGTCATTATAGTGTCGATAATACCTGGATGTAGGGCTATAAACGAACCGAACGAACACAAACAAGAGTTTGTTCATCGTTCATTTAAATTAGCCGAACAAATGAACGAACATGAACGGATGAACGAATGAGTTTTCTTGTTCATGTTCGTTTGTTTATGTTCGGAAACATGCTAAACGAACGAACATAAACAAACAAAGATAAAAACAAATACAATTGAACATATATGAGCATAAACGAATATATACTATAGTGATGTAATAATAAATCAATTGAGCATATATAAACATAAATTAACTTAAACGAGCGAAAATAAACGAACGTAAACGAACAACTTAAACGAATGTTCACGAACGATACCATTGTTCAATATTCGTTCTTTTAACTAAACGAACAAGAATTTGTATTCATGTTCGTTCATTTATTAAATAAACGAACTTCCCGCCGAACGGTTCGTTGAACATTCAGTTCATTTACGGTCTTACCTGAAAGTCTCTTGAAAATTTATAATTACATATCCGGACTAGGGTTTCATATTCAAATTACCCTTTTCATCAATATCATAATAGAAAAGCTTAATATATCATTTTCCAACTTTAATTCCTTTTTGGAGACAATTTCCCAAATCTTAGGGTCTTTAACAAAGCATCTAAGAAATACAAATTAGACCTACTAAAAGTTACGTTTAGTTCCTGAATCTAATGGAAAAACCCTTCATTCTTGCATTACTTTATTTGTAGTCCCTACTATACATTGCATTTTTAAAATCATGAGAAGTCGCAAATTTTTAGGCTCCAAAGTAGGGAATTTATCATTTTGATATGTTAATATAATATTGCCTAAATCTCGCATGCTTTTTATAAAAAAAAAAATCATTCCATACTAATCCTTTATCTTTAAGCATATATTATATGATTTAATCCTTTCATATATTCAAAAAAGTTTGGCCATTAAGCTCGTTTTAGCAAAATGCCCAAATTCTTATCGAATGGGTCTATAGCCGACTTCTAACCCTCATAATTTTTGCATATGAGCTCCAAATTAATTAATTCTTCGTGTTGAGTCTTCTTATTTATACCGGCTATATATTAGGATTAAGAATCAATTAATTTGATTAAGTATAATGTATAATGTGTTTTACATATCCCTAAACATAAGCACTTACCAATAATGTTTCACACACTTGATATGTGTTTTACATATCCCTAAACATAAGCACTTACCAATAATGTTTCACACACTTAGTCAAAAACTTCTCACCAGATTCGTGCAACATTTTTCTCAACTTTGAAATCTCATAACTTTCTAAATAATTACAATAACATCCAAAATCCCTAGAAAAAAATAGGATGTTACATTAGGGATTTTTGGTAGTAAATTGCAACTTGAAAGTGATGGGGGGTTTTGGTTTAATATTATTTTGGAAAGAACCTATGTATAATCTAAAGTTCATTGCAGTTACCTTATACGTTGTTTTAACAACCATTTTCCAAAACTAAATTTGTTAATTAGTTATATAAATACCAAATTTAAATTACATTTGAACATACTATATGGTTTAATTTTGTAATTTAAGTGTTAAGAAATATTGTAATGGAAATGTGATGTAGCTTTATAATGTAAACCTCAAGGTGTTTTGTAAGTTTACAATACAAACATATTAAATGACACAATCAAAAAACTAAAAAGTAAACTTTAAATTGTTTAAATTTGTAGTTCAACTAAACCATATGAAGGAAATAACCAAAAGGAAAGTAAATTTGAACCGACTATTATACAAACATAGCATATCAAGATAACAACTAAATCAAAATGACATTAAACATTACCAAATAAAGTAAATAGCCAAAAGTAATAACATCACATTAACTAGGATAACTTTTTATACAAGTATAAAAGAATATCACCCAAATAGTCTTAGTGTTAAAAAAAATAATGATAATTTATAACCCATATAACATCACTTCCCAATATAGATAACATCCAAAAACAAATACATAACATCATTTTCCATCTCAGATAACTCATTTATGTCAAACAAATCCACTAAACGAACTTAACCCTCAATGTATCTAATAACTTGAAATATTGTGAATTTCCCACCATGATGGAGTTCAATAGTAAACATGGTGGTATGTCCATCTCTACAGAAAACAAAAACAAGAAAGAAAGAAAGAAACACAAAAATAGCATTTTCAACATGTTAAAATACATGAATGAATTAAAATTGCATTAATGGTAGAAATACAAAGTTACTTACTGTACATCCTCCTTGCATGAAAACAACTGATACAATGGCCTAATAGACCAAATTGTTAGCACTATTGTCACCATAATGAAGAAACGACTGAATATTATTAGACTCTAGCAATGAGTTAGAAAAGTAGAAAGAAACTTAGATAGTGATGATAAGATTTTGTAACTATTGGATCCAACTTAGATCATATTTTTTTGTTTGTACCGATTGAAAGATATCAGAACAACATCATCACAAATGGAATCCTCTCTAACTTCTTTGGAAGCAAAAAACAAGGCATTACGATACTTCCACAAACACCATCATGTCGTCATCATAATCACATACAATGCATCTCATTTATGGTTAGACAAAGTAACATTTTCTAACCAAATCACCAAATCTGGAACGTGTTCCACAATTGGATGAGTAAAATCGTACCATATACCCACAAGCATGAAGATTTGTGCCTCAATTCCATAATTAAGACCAACTCCAACCACATAACACTAAAATGGTGAGTTTGTAACACTAAAATGCAGTTTTCATTCCAACCATACACTAAAATTTTACATTAAAATAATATATAGAATAAAATAATAATTATAATGGTTTTAAAAATAGTATGTATAATAAAATAATGAAGTTATATCGTAAATGTACATTTGATATTGGGAGATAGACACACCAAATTTGGAGGCCACCAAGAGGCTTCACAAAAATGGTGATGATTTTGAAGGTCCATTGCAATGGTTTTTAGAGGTTTTGCACCATTTAAGTTGTCTATTGGAGTTGCTCTAAAACCTCATCCGAAAAGTTATCACAAACATAAAGTAAAGTGAAGGTCAACTCCTCTGTTTTCTAAATTCATTCTCATTTGAATACAGTTTAGAAGAATTCTCCACACCAAAATTTTGATTTAACTCGGGACAAACATATTTCATCTAGGCAGCCACCTTTTAGGGATCATAATTGTGAGTATAGGGGTAAATATCTTTTTTTTAAATGGCGGTAATTAGATATGGTAAGAGGGAGTTGAAATGCTCAAAATACCCTTGTGTGAGGTGCACATGAAAAACGAAATAAAACAAACGGTTGCTAAGTGTAGGGATCTAATCCATAAATAAAACATTCTAAAATGGACTACATTTGAAGGTTGGAAACCATTTGGAATACATTCAAACAAAACAACCAAACCACGAAGGACCTTTTCTCAAATTTCTCTATACTTATTTTTTTAATACAAAAAAAAGTTAGACATTAGACTTTTGGTATTGCATTTTTGTCGACCATAAATTTATAACTTTTCTATGTACAAAACCTTGTGCGCATGTTAATCATTTATTAGTAGGAGCCACAAGTTATTGACAATATTGATTTTTCTTTATTATTATTTTGATATGTAATTACGAGGCTTATTTTTATGCATCATATATGATATATGATAGAAGGTATGTCAAGAGGTAGAAAGTAGACTCATTTAACAATGAAACATACAAATGTTAGGGAAATACTATCTAATTTTAAACGAACGTAAATTTTAATTTACTAATAGTTACAAGTAAAGAGCCTTAATGTGTTTCGCAAAACTAATTGGCGGTTAAAAGTTATAGTTTTTATTTGTTATATAAGTGTTTGACAATAATCGCTAAAGCTTATTGAAATATATAAAAGTAAATAAAACAATTGTTGTTTAATATATATATATATATATATATATATATATATATATATATATTAAGGGCAGTTTTGGTTAAAGTTCTTATTAAGGGTGCATTCGACGCACAACTTTTTGGATTTTCTAACTTCTAACTTAAAATAATTCAAAAAATATATATTAAAAAAAATTAAAAAAAAAAAAAAAAAAAAAACTTCGTTCGACAACAGGAGCTTTTAGCTTTTGCGTTAAAGAAAAAGTTTCAAATCCAAAATCTATTTCAACTAGCGTTAACAACAAACTTTTTTAGATTATAGCAAATTAACTTAAATACTCTTTAAAATAAATAAATAATATTCATACTCTTTGTAAATATCTTATACGATTATATATATATATATATATATATATATATATATATATATATATATATATATATACACACGATGTTTTTATTAAACTACCATAACAACAGATTTTATAATTTATTAATCTTCATCTAACAAAATAATACATACTTATTATATGAATTTATAAACCAAAATTAATATCATGCAATAAATATTGTTTCTTTCAAAACGTTGAAACATAATATGTAAAAAAATGTTTGGTTTGAGTTCTTATAAAATTAAGAAGTCTTATTTGCTTTATTTGTAAACAAATAACATTTTCGGTATGTCCGGCGTACTAGTCAAAGTTAAAAAACTAATTGATAGCTGAAAATATAATTGTTACATAAAAAATTAGTTAATAGCCGATAAAAACTGATCGTTGATAAAACATGCTGATAAGTTAGCTGAAAGATAAAATTAACATAAAATTACATTTAGAAAAATATGTTTTTAAAATTAGTTAAGGGTATATTTGGAAAATTTAAAAAAAAACTAATGAAAAATTAGTATAAATAGTATTTTAAAAAGATAGCTGATAATTATGGTTTGACAAATTTGACAACTTAAAAAGGTTTGGTTGGTTTTAACTTTTAATAATTATAGTTTTAAAAAGTTATTTATCATCATTATATTTCAATTTTAGTTTACATTTATGTCATTTTATGTAATTTTATACATTTCAAAATTTTCAATTTTTTAAGAACATCGAATGCACTAAAAACAAAAACTCGCAAGACATTAGAACATAATTACAAGTTACAAGCATTAAAAGAAGAATAACACCAATCAAACCAATTAACATCAGAAAAAAAAAAAGATTTATGTTTTATCTAGTTAAAAACTTCAGCTATTTGTGTCGAACACCATATTACAAATAAAATATATCAGTTTCTAGCTTCCAGCTTCTAGCTACCAACTACTTTTGTCGAATACGTCCTAAAAAACCAATAGTTTTTTCTTTAGTAGCTTTTAGATTTGAAGGTTTTTTTTTTAAACTAAAGGTTAAAGCTTATACACCCAAACAAAATTTTTTGTTTAAATCGATTTTTTTTTGTTAAAAGCGAAATATAGAAGCTCTCAAACGTTTTCCGCCAAACACGCCCATAGAATCTTCAAAGAGTCTACATAAATTTCCAAAATTAAATGATTTGGTCTAAACTTACAACCCTAGATTAATTATATGTTTATCTCGTTCATGTAATTATTCTTTTTATTAGTTCTTTGCTAGTTTCTTAATATATCTAAAGAAAAGAATTTTATTTGAAGATACACTCCCTAAAATAATATCTAACTAGTAGGTAGGATCATGGTGAACCATGGGTCACCTCTGTGGTAATGAGATGCGTTTTGTTTTATTCACAAATGATGACGATGAGAAAAAGATGACAAAACAAAAGCACAAATGGATAGATAGAAAAAGAACAAAATAAAGGTCAAAATGTTTAAAGTGTGACAACCCGAAATTTTCATCTTGTACAGTCAATCAATTCAATCAAATTCAGACTCGTTTCTGCCATATGTTAACACTGTTTAGAGTCTGTTTGAGTGTTCTAAGCCTACTACAATCAAGAATCGGGTGTTAGGAAGTATCTGTTTGAGTCCATGTTGCCCTAATCAAGCTTTAAACCCATTAAGAGGAGTTTATGGACAAACCTCCATGTTTGGGCCGTAAACTCATTTGATTGGCCGTAAACTCATGTTAAATACATGAGTTTACATTATTTTCCTCATTTCTCTTCCATTTCAAGGCTAGAAACTCGATTTCTCTCTCAAGTATCATAAGATCTTCATCCCGATCTTCCAAAAATGTAAGATTTATTTCTCTTGATTTGTTGTTACATCTCTTTATCTAGTGATTGTACATGATTTCATCCATGAAATCATTTCATTTTGTTATATCTTCAAGTGTTCTTCATTTCACCAAGAACACACACTAGTGTTCTTGAGCCTTAAACACCCTTACAAGCTTCTAATACGTAAGTACTCTTACCTTAGCTTGTTTCATGCTTGAATCACTTAGTAAATACCTTGAAATCATCAAGAAACTCAAGAACATTAGGTGTTTACGGCCAAGGCAATCTCCTTTGGCCATAAACCCTAACTTGTGGTGCAATGTTGCCACAACTCCTTCATAAGTCTTGGAACCAAGTCTAGAACACTCCCTAGTGACTTATAAAGCCTTAACTCACAAATGGTACATATGACCATGAGTTTACGGCCGTAAACTCATGTTGGTAATACCATTTGGTCCGTAAACTCCAATGGTTTATGCCATGTGGGTCGTAAACTCCCTAGTGTGGCCATACCTCCCTTATATGCAACCCTATGCGGTTTAACACTTCATGACAAGTGTTTAATAGTCCCTAAGGTTGTTTCACTTTATAATTAGATGTTATAAACACTAATTAGATACATATATGTGTTATTATATGTTGAATAGGATCCGTATGTGCTCAAGTCTTCACTTGACACTTAACATCCTTCACCGATCTTTCATTCGTATCACTCACTATAAGTGAGTTCATACCCCTTAATCTACCTTTTAAATGATTTTAAATGCTTTTATGGGGGGAATACAAGTTAAACCAGATATTTATTAATCAATCACATGTTATTAATAACTAGATTAAACAGATGGATTCTTATGCTGTAAAACTATGTTATCAACCATCCTTGTCAAAACATCTTTATTAAAATCTTTTATGTTAAATCTTTATCAAACTCTTTCCTATACTTCAAACTGTGTTTCAAACAAAGGATTTCTTATACTTTAGATTGTCTTATCAACAAGTTGCTTTTAAATCGTTTTATAAATTGACATCAAGTCATCAATATTTGTTATTAAAGTCTTCAAATGTTTTACAAAACTTCTTTTAAACTTATAGATTTTGTCAACTGCATGTCTATATATGTATAGTTATGTAAGTAATGTTTAAAGGACTTAGGACTGATAACTCGCTTTATTTCCTCTTCCTTGTTTGGATGTGGCCTAAGAGTATCGGTTATTTGTCCGAATGTCGTTTAAGTATTAGTTATATATTATGTATACATATGTAGGTATATAAGTTCTATCAATTAGTTAAATACCTTTGGGTAGCAAAGGTATACCTTCATTCATTCAACTACTAAAATTTACTAGTAAGCTATTATAGGTATAGTTTAGGAGAATACTATCATATACAAGTACTATAATAGAGAACACTATAACAGAGAATACTATACAAAGGATACTATAACAGAGAATACTAGACAGAGAATACTATAACAGAGAATACTATAACAGAGAATACTATACAAAGGATACTATATAGAGAATACTATACATAGAATACTATTACTATAACAAGTATACTATAACAAGATTCAGAGGTAACATAATGTGAGATACTACTTCATGACACATCTACCATTTCGTTATGTCACGTTTTGTAACCAGAATCTCCTGGAGGGAGAGCGTGAGTTTGCATATAGATCTATACTGGATTGACTATCCTATACCTTTGTTGTTCGCTACAGTGGGATTTGCAAATCTACGGGTGCCATATGTCATTTCTTCTGACATCTTTCATTGTCATGTTATATTCAGATTAGTATGGTAACAATCATATCACATTTTGCCTTAAGTAAACCATTAGTTTTAAGGTAGTTATTACTTCAGTGATTAATACAAATAATACTGCAGTACACATATACATTTTCCCATTATATTCAAATTGTGATATTCTCACATAAAGGGTAATATAAAAACTATATTTCGGTAATATTAGTCATACTTGGAAAAAACATCCACTTTTACAGAGAATCAGACGTACAAAACGGTCGAGTCTTGGTAGAAGACTAGTTTTTATACTAGTAGGAAATATAGGATTTTCTAGGAGTTTTCGAACATATACAAACATTTACTAGAAACATTTATAGCATTCACTAGGATCATTTACAAACATTTTCAATAAACTTAAACAAACATTGACACTAAATATTTATGAACTCACCAGCTTTAATGATGATCTACGCTTTCAAGATAACTTGTATTCTCAGGTCATCAGTAGACAGGTACAGTCGATCAGATTTTGAGAAGACGGAGCGTGTTCAAGACTCATCTTTTATTTTGATTTCTTGTTTTGGTGTCTTATTACTATTAAAGAACACACTTGTATGAAATTATACTATTAATGCAATGGATGATGTTGTTGCTTATTTACTACTTTACATTGTTATGATACTGTACATGACATCCTCCTCCCAAAAACGTTTCCGCCGTTCTTGGTTTTGGGGTGTGACATAAAGGGACAGAAAGTGAGAAAGATTAAAACACATGTGGCCAATTTGTAATAAAATATAAGTAGTAAGACGAAAAAAGAACAAAAAGAAGGCCAAAATGGTCAAAGGGACTTAAAGTGACAAATATTAATAGATATGTGGTCAATCTCCAATTACAACATATCAGGGATTAAAATTGTCAAACTATAGATAATATTATGGCAAAATGTTGAAACATACAAAATAGTAGGGCTTAAAGTGGCAAATATTAAAATACATGGGCCAATCTCTAATTACAACATGTGAGAGACTAAATTGTCAAACTATACAAAGTATTGTGGTAAAATCTTGAAACATTTAAAATATGGACTAAAATTGTCAAACTATAAAAAATATTGTGGCAAATTCTTAAAACATATAAAATATACTATTACTAGTGACCATGTTTATTAATATAGTATATAAATTAAAAATGCATGTTATTTTAAATGCAGTTTGCTCTATTATTTATATGTTTTGGTTGTTTGATAACATCCATCCAATAAACTTGAAATAGCGATTTATAACGACTATAATATACAAAACTAAAGTTAAAAATAAACCATTTCCAAAACTCCTAACAATCCAATATTTATTACTAACAAAATAGTAGTTTAGTTCTTGTTAGATGGTTGGATATATTATTCTAAGAAATATGGTTTTTGTTCTGTTTAAGATACTGATTTACTATAATGATATTAAAAGGAAATTTAGTAAAGATAAAACTGTAAAAATGGTAACGTGGTATTTATTTTTTAGAGATTTGCTCCAAATCATAATTTGTTTGGATTAATGCTACTTTTGATCTAATTTGATTGCAGTTGCGGTCCCTTGGGAATTTGAAAAATACTAAAATGCCCTCTTCATATATTTTTTTGTATTCTTCCATTTAATTTTAATGTTTTATTAATAATAAATATGCCTCTCTCTCTCTCTTGTAGTATGAAGTGCATGTAAATTCTCGTTCAATTTAGATACTGAGCTGAGAATTGAAGATATGTTGTAACATTCATATTGGAGGTAAATTACATTTCCAACCCTTATGTGTGAGAATTGTTGCAAATTGGTCCATAATAGCATTTTTGTAATTCTTGGGCGAAGGAAGCATATGATAGGCATACATTGAGTACGCACGGTGTACGTGGCAAGATCCCAACCCCTAATTTTTATGGTTTAGACCTTATTTAAACATCCTTAAGCCCCAAGTCTTCAACCTTTCATCAGCCTCCAACCGCATTTCGACCCCTTTGCAAGCCATAATCCATTGAGAGCATTTTTGAGCTTGGTGTGTGTATGTGTGTGTTTTGGTGAAGTTAAAGGAGAAGAAAGAAGATGAGATCATTCTAGAAGTGTAGAGCACCTTGGATCCATAATCATATCATCTTTGGACACCCTTTGAAGGAAAAAAGCTCTAAACTTGTTGCAGCTATGCTTACATCTAGCTTAGCCATGAAGTTTGTGTTCTTTTGGTCTCCTTAGTTTGGTATTTTGAGTATGGATACTCTAATCCATCTAAGTTGTCCTTTCATCTGTTTTGGAGTGTTTAGAAGCACAAAAATGTGATCTTGGTCATTACTTCCCTTCCATGCATGAGTTTGGATGTCTTAATGGGTTAAGAGGCTAGGGTTTTTGAGATTTAGCACTTAATAGCCATGTAAGACCATAATGTTTCCAACTTTATGGTTTAGGACGTTAGTTAAGGTATGAATCTAGAATTTGGGAAAAGAAGCTTAAGGATTAAGCTCTTAATAAGAAGGAAAGGGGCCAGGGGCGTATATTGGGCATACCAAATGGGACAATGTGCGTACGTGGTCAAGCACATGTTTTTGGTCAAGGCATGAGTGTTCCCCGCGTACCAGCTGAGTACACCCAGCATACTCAGTTGTGTTGACTAGGTTTGACTTTTGACTTTTTTACCTTGACATAGATTTGATCAAGTTTGTGTTGGATTAGGTGTCTAAGCCATAACTATAATTTGTATGTACTTGACCCGATAGCAGCATGGTCTATTTCGGGTTGCCTTCACCATAACAGTTTGATAGATAGATATTTGAGAAATATGTTATTTGTGATTTATTAACATATTATAAGAATAATATATTAATTGAGAAATCATATTATTTAATTATTATTGATCAAGAATTAATTTGGAATTAATTTAGTGATCAAAAGAGACTAATTAAATTAACGGGGACTGATTATGTAATCAGTGATACATATGGTTTGGGTAATGATCCATGATTGATTCGTGATGGGCTAAGCTTATGGGTTACTCTATGAGGTGTTAGTCCAAATCAATTGTTGGACCAAAAGCTTAAGTGTAAGAATTAGGGTTAAACATATGACTCTTGGAATTCTACACTATAAATGTATACCCTAAGCCCTAAAATCGAACACCCTTGTATTCTAAGAAGAGTTAGCCGATTTTAGAGTCTCATAAACCTCTCTTATATTCATATAATTGTTTATTAGTGTTTGCGACTTGTTTGAGGCATTACACTTGGGGTGCTAAGCTCTCTTAAAGGCCAAGATTCTACAAGCTACTACACAAGGTAATCTTCTAACTAGTTTTATGATTTAAATATCACCTTTGCATGCTAGTTAGGCTTCATGCTTTGGAAAATGAATATTGCATGTATAATTAGAGAAAACTTAGATCCAAAGCATTAGAGTTGTATGTGCACCATAGGGATGTTAGAGTACATAAAACCCATCAGGGGTATCAAAGTCATGGGTGTTTTCTATTATATTGATGCAATTATGTGATTTTAAAAGTTGAAAAATTATGATTTTTGATATCTGACTGTTGGACTCGTCGAGTCCTATCATGGAACTCAACAAGTTGGATGATTTGACCATGAACTCGACGAGTCAATATATCCTGACTCGACGAGTTGGTTCATTAGTTGACAGATTTTTAGAGTTTTTGGCCTGTCTTGGATTAGGATCATTACCACAAACTGTTTTGGTTCATAAAATTCATTTTTAATGATGTGGGAATGGTTATCCTTATCCAATAACATGATTATTGTCAAATTTTAAGATAATTACTTGATTTTGTGAAGAACTAATTATTTGCAAAATTTAGAATTATTTTGCTATATGACAAGTATTAGGTCAAATTGGTAAACATAGATTATATGATAATTATATTAGTTAAAATTTAATCTAAATGTTTCTTGAAGAGTTTCATAACTTGTCCTCAAGTTATGAAATATCAAAAGTCTCATTCATGAAACATTAAAATCTTTAAGTTATAGAATTCCAAAAGTCTTGAAGAGTTTCATAACTTGTCTTCAAGTTATGGAACTTGAAAAGTCTCATTTATGTAACATAAATTCTTAAACGCAAGAGTTTTTGAAGAGTTTCAAAATTGCCCTCAAGTTTTGGGATTTGAAATGTCTCATTTATGAAACTTTAATTCCAAACCCTAGAATTTTAAAAGTTTAAAATTCAACCCTATACTATTATAATGTTAAAGTTTAATACTTATATATATATATATATATATATATATATATATAAGTTAGTACGCATCATTCACGAAGCCGGTCTATAAGGGGGTATAAGAAAATTGGCTATAATATGGCGATTGAATGGGTGTCCAATCTCACCCACCGCTTCCTTGACTGGTGGAGGGTCGTTAGCCGAACGGGTAGGATAGGACATTAATCCTAATTAATAAGTATAATGATATTATAAAGTAACTAAACTTTTATAAATTCCTAATCTTAGTTACTTTTGGAAAAATGTGAAAATGGTGCTATTCCATGGAAATTGCACTTTGCAACTTGCTAAGTCGTTAGTGGAGCGTGTGTGGTTAAGTGGCACACCAATTTGGGACTAGCAACAGTGGAAAAGGGTAGCTTGATGTTAATCATGGATCAATGGACGTGTATGGTTAACCGGAACATTGATCAAGTGATGTGTAACATCAAGAGTACCAAACACATTTGCATGGTTATTCACACCTTGTTTTTGATCCTCGGTATCCTAGTCACAAAGTTGAAGGGCATAATCGAGATTTAAACATGCCATTGAAAAGTTCAATGAATCTCAAAAGAATCTAGGAATTTCAATTTATTTAAAACCTAAATCTTCATTTTTTTGTTTTTCATGGTGGAAATTGGTAAATCGTCAATTACCTACCTTCAAATACTTTATAATTGGATTACAACATCCCTCTTCCTAATTTTAGAATATTGTGTTGGGTCCTAGCCTTAATATTCCATTTGGGTGTTATATTAAGGATCCTTATCTAATCTAAACTTTGTCTTTCTTTTCAAATGTATACTTCAAACAATGCTTCAAACCCAATCCGTTCCAGCTCATTCTCCTTCATGAACTTATGTGGGAGGGTCATTTTTGATGGAACGAACTTCAATGAATGGATTTGAAACGTTCGAATGGCCATTCACTATGAGTACAAAGAATATGTTCTCGATAAAGAGTTAAAGGAGATTGATGAAAACACTATTACTCCCGAACTGATTGTTGAGTATATGACTCATGAGAGGGACGTGACAAAAGTGTATTGTATCATGATTGCTACCATGACCGTTGAGCTTCAAAAGTCTTATGAGGACTTTTGGCCTTATCAAATGCACCAAGATTTGATGGAAGGGTACTATCAAAGTGCTCGGCAGGAAAGGTATGAAATCATTGCCTCCATGATTACTACCAAAATGAAGGATGGAGAGTCCATCACGACCCACTTCCAAAAGATGCAAAGATTTGTGGACCGCTTGCTGAAGTTGAATGTCAATTTCGATAAAGAGTTTGCCATTGACATTATCCTACACCCTTTTCCTCCTTGTTATGATCAGTTTCATATGACTTATCATATAAATAAGGAGGATGTCACTCTAAGCAAGCTTCAAGGTCTTTTAAGAACTATTGAAAGTAGTTTGAAAGGCAAATTTGTTGTACCTACTCCTACTGCTGCTGCCCCTGTATTGGCAATTGGACATGGGAAGGGAAAGAAGAGAAAGGCTCCTTCTAAGAGCCTTGAGGGAAAGTCCCATGATGAATCCTCTTCTAGTAGCACAAAAGTTGGTTCTACTAAACCCTCTTCCAACCTAAAGGAAGCAAAGTGCTTCCATTGTCATGAAAAAGGGCACTGGAAATGAAGTTGTCCTAAATACTTACAGGACATAAAGGATGGGAAGATCAAGCCCACCTTTGCAGGTATTTACACTATTCTATCTAATAACTCATCACATGCTAATTCTTGGTTCCTTGATACATGATATTGTTTTCACATTTGTTCTGATTTGTTGAGTCTAAAAGGAATGGATGTGGAGCACGGGAAGATGAACTTGATCATGGGGAATAGGAAAAAGTCGCTTGTCACCAAGATTGGAGTTTATTCTTTATTGCTTAGTAGTGGGTTAAATTTAGAATTGAATAATTGTTGCTACTCGTCTGATATGACGAGAAATGTTATTTCCTTTCATGGTTTGTATGAACAAGGTTTAACTTTTTCATTTAATAATGAGATTGGTAGTATTAATGCTTATTATAAAGGAAAATTTTATTTTGAAAAATTTCCTTGTAATGGTATATATGAAACTGTGATGGTTGTAGATAACTTAGGAAATAATGTGTTGCATATCGATTCGTCCAATGGTTTGGATAAAGCATGCTTATGGCATTGTCGTCTTGGACATGTGAACAAGAAGCGCATAGCCCAACTCCAAGAGAATGGAGTGTTGGAGTCATTTGACTTAAAGTCAGATGACACTTGTGAATCTTGTTTTCTTGGAAAGATGACCAAGTCACCCTTCACCGATTCTTGTGCAAGGGGTGAGGGTTTGTTCGATCTTATACACACAGATGTGAGTGGACCTTTCAAATCCGCCAAAAGGGATGCTAACCGCTTCTATATGACTTTTACTGATGATTATAGCAAATATGGGTATATGTACTTAATCAAGCATAAGTCAGAAACCTTTGAAAAGTTCAAAGAGTTTAAACAAGAAGTGGAGAATCAGTTGGGCAGGAAGATAAAGATGCTCCGATCCGTCCGACGTGGTGAGTATCTTAGTATCGAGTCCCACGACTATCTTAAGGAATGTGGAATTATTTCACAATTAACGCCACCTAGGACACCACGGATTAATGGTGTGGATGAGAGGTGCAATCAAACCTTGTTGGACATGGTTCGTTCCATGATGAGTCGAGCTTCATTACCTATCTCATTCTGGGAGTATGCCTTGGAGACTACCGCCCATATCCTTAATCTAGTCCCAACTAAAAAGGTTGCCAAAACACCTCATGAAATGTGGACAGGGAAGGTTCCCTCATTAGCACATATCAAGGTTTGGGGTTGAGAAGCTTTCATAAGACGAGAGACTCACGACAAACTCAAACCTCATAGTGAGCGATGTATTTTCATCGGCTACCCACAAAAATCCTTTGGATATCTCTTCTATAGACAGAGTGGCAATGTTGTCTTCGTTGCGAGGATATGGGTTTTCTGCGAAAGAGAACTCATATGTCAAGAGGACAGTGGCAGGCAAATTGACCTTGAAGAGCTTCAAAAGTTAAGTGATGAAGCAACCTCAAACACTAGCGCTCAACCCGAGGAGGAAACTCCTGTTGAACCTACTGACAAATCCTTACCTCTGAGACGTTCCAGTATTGTTAGAATGGCACCTGAGTTTTACGGTTTCCATATTACTACTGAAGGTGATACATTTATCAGTGATAGTACACTGGTAAATTTGGATGAACCTAACAACTACAAGGAAGCCATGGCAAGCCCCGAGTCTGCAAAATGAATAGAGGTGATAGATAGCGAGATTCAGTCCATGTATGACAATCAAGTTTGGAACTTGGTTAACAATGTACCATGTCGTAATACGGTCGGGTGAAAATGGATCTTCAAGAAGAAGACCGACATGGATGGGAAAGTACACACTTATAAGGCGCGATTGGTTACGAAATGCTTTACTCAAACTCCTGGAGTTGATTATGATGAGACCTTCTCACCAGTGGCTAAGATTAAATATATAAGGGTTATTATAGCCATAACTTCATTTTATGATTATGAAATATGGCAAATGGATGTCAAAACTGCTTTCCTTAATGGGAAGTTGGCTAAAGATTTTTACGTAAATCATCCAGAGGGTTTTATCAATGCAGAGTACCCTAATAGAGTGTGTAAGCTTGAGAAATCCATTTATGGATTGAAACAACCATCTCGCAGATGGAATTTTTGTTTCAATGAGAAAGTCAAGGAGTTTCATTTTTCGAGAAGCGAGGATGAGTCTTGTGTATATGTCAACGCTAGTGGGAGTATAGTCATCTTTCTAGTATTGTATGTGGATAACATACTGATCATAGGAAACGACATCCCGACCTTGCAGGAGGTTAAGTCCTGGTTTGGGAAGTGTTTCTCTATGACAGACCTTGGGGAAGCTGCTTACATTCTAGGGATAAGGATATTAAGAAACAGGAGTAAAAGACTAATGCGACTTAGTCAAAGTAACTACTTGGACAAGGTGTTGAAACGCTTCAGCATAGAGGAATCCAAGAAAATAGAACTACCTATCTAGAGCAATACCAAACTGAGTGAGACTCAGAGTCTGGGTACCGACATTGAGATACCAGAAATGAGTTGAATACCATATGCTTCTGCAGTTGGATCGATCATGTATGATATGACATGTACTCGCCGTGATGTAGCCTTTGCTTTGAGCATGCTTAGTAGATATCAAGGGAACCTTGGTAAAGCTCACTGGACTGCAGTAAAGAACATTCTTAAGTACCTACAAAGGACTAAGGACTGGGTCCTTACCCTCAGTGGGAGTGATGACTTGAGAGTGACAGGGTATAGTGACGCCAGCTTTCAGACCGACAGAGATAATTTCCGCTCTCATTCGGGTTGGATATTTACCTTAAATGGAGGAGCAGTAACTTGGAAAAGTTCCAAACAGGATATTGTAGCTGACTTAACGTGCGAATCAGAGTATATAGCAGCAAGTGAAGCGTCGAAGGAGGCGATATGGCTAAAGAACTTCATCAGATACCTTGGAGTTGTACCAGATGTAAAGGAGCCTATGGAGAGTTTCTATGACAACGAGGGTGCGGTCGCCTTAGCCAAGGAACTAAGGGATCATGGAAGATCCAGGCACATTGACAAAAAAATATCACTTCATAAGACATCGAGTTGAAGAAGGACTCCTCGTAATGAAGTAGGTATCCTCAGAGGAAAACCCAGCAGATCCCTTCACAAAGAGACTGAGTAGGGTTAAACACTTGCAGCACGCTAGGAGTATCGGGCTGAAGGATGATATTAGTTTTTGTGATTAGAAAGATATTTAGAAACTTGTAATAGTTTAAATGTAATTGACATTTGACGATTGAATAAAAGGATTTTTTATTTATAAGTAAAGTTACTATCTTGTGTCAATTCTTTTGTTATTGTTTCATTTTTCATGTTTTGACTTCCAGAATAATAAGATTATCCAAGCCATCCACAATTGATCATACTGTTAGGGTCAGTATAGTGTTACGTCTATTGGGCTCGTTAGCTAGTCCATGTTTATCTCCGGTATGGGCTGTCCATCTGTGAGATTTGTAGGGTTTAATATAAATAGATGCTTTCATGCATTCTAGAAGAGAAGGATTAGTATTGATTAGAAATGTAATGTTCAGCAATATCATTTTTCTTAATTTTGTAACCCTAGAATCCTCTACAGTGGAAGTTCTTAGTCGAGCTCTGCTGAGGATCGAGTAATCTAATCATTCAACACATTTTGATTCATACTTGTGTTTTGTTTACTGTTTTACGTTCATCACCTACTTGTTACAAAGATCTAATCAATCAAAGAGTTAATTAATAACTCATCAATTGGTATCAGAGCAGGAGGCTGTGTAATTCATACACATCTTTTCTGTGAAAGAGTTTGCGATTAGGGTTATTCCGCATTAACTGGTATTTATTGAGTCGTCATTCCATTATTGACGTAACTCAGCATTTATTTGTTTTGCCCTAATATTACATATTACAAGTCAGATCTTTCAAACAGGTTAAAACGATCAAGCATGGACGAGTCACAATCTAATCCCATCAACATCTCTAACAGCATTGGATTGACGATGAAGATTCCTATTCTTTACACCCAGGATTACGAAGTCTGGGCACATCACTTTGAAGATTATGTCATCGGATCGGAAGACAATGGATACCTTATTTGGGAAGCAATCATTTCTGGACCATTTGCTCATTCAGGAACATCAAAAATCATTAAAACCCAGAAAGAGTATAATGATTTGTTAAAGGACGTAAATGATGTTGCTCAAGACGAAAAGGAAAAGTTTCAATGCAACATTAAAGCATTGAGACTGATTCGATTCGCTCTGCAATCAGATACATTCAGGCTAGTGAGTTCATGCAGCACCGCTAAAGAAATCTGGGATAGGTTGCGAGAGCTATACTCCAATGATGAGGATTTGGAGCATTCTATTCAGACCTTGCTTTTGTCTGAGTTTGGTGAATTTAAGCAGAATTCTGATGAAACTGTTACTCAGACGTTCGATCGCTTCAATCATCTTCTTAGCAAGATGATCAAACACGACATAGAAAGGAAGCTGATTGAACAAAAAGTAACCTTTTTGAATGGCCTTAGATCCGAGTGGAGAGCGGTTGTGTCCACTGTTAAAGCTCATGAGCAATTTAAATCTTATTTGTTGGCAAAGATGGTGGGGATTTTAAAATCCCAAGAAAAGATTGTTTTGCAAGAGAAAAATGTGGTCTCTAGTTTAGGGTCCTTGGCCCTCCTGTCCAAAAGCAAAAGTGTGGTAGAAGATGAAGATCTCAACTTAGAAGACTATGATCTTACTTCTAAAGACTATGCAATGATGGTGTCGAATCCAAAGAGGTTCATTAAGAAAAGGTTCCCCACCAATAAGAACCGAAATTGGCAGGGAAGCTATAGTTCTAAAAAGGTTAGGGAGGAACTGAAGACAGAGGAACCAAAGAAAGAGGCGAAAGTTGAAGGTGATTCTGGTGTGAACTGCTACTACTGTGGAGGAAAGAACCACTATGCCAAAGACTGTGTCCTAAAGAAAATGGCAGAGAAGGATAAGGAAAAGGATGAAGAGGCCGTGTTGATGAAAAAGCTGGAAGAGATCAAGAAAAAGAAACCTGCTACTAACCCTTCGATGAATGCTTTAATTGTGCAGGGTTCGGCAGTGGATGATGAGTTCGGTGGCGTGCAGGTCTGGTCAACCGACTCAGAGGATGATGAGGTCAGGAAGCCATCTCATGGAAAGGCATACGTTGCAAGAGGTGAAGAAAGCGGTGGGAAGTGTTTGATGGTAACAGATGTATCTCAAATGAGGGGATACAATACGGATGGTGGGAATGAAGACACCAAGGAGCGAGAGGACCTATGCTTCATAGCAAAACCTCTCAGTGTGCAGATCAATGAGCTTGATGAATTGATCAAGAAGGTACAATCCGTTTTTGTTTCATTCAAAGTCCCACCAAATTCGTATGAAAAAGAAATAAAAAACTTAAATTCAAGAATCTCAAATCTAGATAGTAGTTTAACTCAAACACGGGTCACCAATTCTAACCTAACTGACCAAATAAGCAGAGTGTCATCCAAGAGTGAGGAACGGAGGATGTGGATAGAGCTGAAGGAGTCGGAGCTAATTACATCCAAAGACGAAAACATTTATTTACAAAGAGACAATTTAAAACTTTTGAAACAGAGAAATGTTTTTTGTTTAATTGCTAAACATCTTTATGCTAACATCACTCAACTTCATCTTAACTGTGAAATAGGGCAGAAAATTCATCGCATGATTTTTCCCTTCCTCGAGTTTAAGGAGGATGAAATCGATGTTGAAGCATATAATTGCGAAAGTGTAGTTTCGTCTGATGATGTGAATCCGACTTATATGTATGGTCTGGACAAAATTGAATCTTTTATAAAGTCTAAGGACCATAAGTACATGCTGAAAAACCTTTTGGACGAAAACGATAAACTGAAACTAAGGACCAAAACCATACAAAAGTTTGACTCATTGAATGCCAACTTGAGCTCAGAAAATAAAATTGATGTTGAAAACGCGTCTGAGCTCAATGACGATGATGATATGAGTGAAATTTCTGTAGAGGATGAAGTCGACTGTTCTGAGTTTGTTAAGAGCGAATCCGAAAACCACAAAAATCTTATTTCTGAAAATTCTGTGGAGTTTGCTCGTTTGTCCCAAAATAAGTCCCCGATTCTTGAAGAAAAAGCTGTTGTGTATCAAAAGGTAAGAACAACACCAAATCAGGTGTATAAGGTCACAGGAGTAACCGAACATCAGACAGCCGAACTCAACGCCATAGTAAATGAAGATAATGCAGATGGCTGTGCTGAATTTTTCTGGTCTGCTCCTATAGATAATGTTGACGAAACCGTTGGTCTGTCAGAGCGGACGTCATGGAAAACCAAAGGCAGATATGTGCCAGAGCCTCTAAACAAGCCTGACAACTTCGATGTGCCAAGTACTAGTGGTGCAAAAGAAGTTCCTGTAGAAGAAGTTACTCCTACAATCGAAACATCATCTGTTAAAAGTGAACCGGCTGACAGGAAGCAAAAGCAAAAATCCAACATTCACCGACAGCCGAAGCATGTGAAGGATCAGAAGCAGCAAAGGAATCTAAGATACAAGAAGAATCTCTCAGAGCGAAAACAGTTTTGGCGATCTCAAAACGCCCATTTCTCTTATCATGACAAAAACTCAAGATCAGAGAAAAGTACCGTCAGGCCGCAAGAAAGTAATAACAACCGAAAGGACAGGTTCGGTTCTCAAATGAATAACAACCGAAGGGAAAGGTTCGGTTCCGAGAGCAAAAGCTAACAAGGTTCTAGGTTCGGTCCCACTAATGACCAAAAACAAAAGGGTCACTTAGAACCTCAAGTCAAGAAAACTTCTCAGTATAAATTCTCTCATTCTAATTCTTCTCAACCCCATTCTAAATCCAATTCTATTCAAACTCAAAATCCAAAATTTTCAACAGATTTGAAAGGAAAATCGAAGGTTTCCTCAGTCAAGAATGATCAAAAGCATTCCAAGGCCCAAACACCTGAACCTGAATCCAAACCGACTATTACAAATCCCAACAAAATTAAAGTTTTCACTATTAAGAAGAAAAATGAAACAACTTTAATAAAAAGAACATATCTTGTTGACATTTCTCTTACTATTCCTATTCTTGTGAAAGGCTCACGTGGACCCAAGAAACTTTGGGTTCCTAAATCTGCTTGATTTTTGCAGGTTATTAGTGACGAGCAGTTCGACGAAGAATGGTATATTGACAGTGGCTGCTCACGTCACATGACAAGAAGGAAGGAAGAGCTGAGGGAATTTCGATCTCTTCCAAACGGCGGGAATGTCAAGTTCGGGAACAACTCATATGGCACGATTAAAGGTTATGGGATGATAACAAATGGAGACTTCACGATTAGAAAGGTTGCATACGTTGAAGGACTACAGCATAACCTCATCAGTGTATCTCAGCTTGTTGGAGGTACCAGTCTTAAAGTTTCGTTTGATGATGAGGGTTCGGAAATAATAGAGAAGAAAACAAAACGAGTAATTCTCAAATCGGAGCGCAAAGGCGAAATGTTTCCTCTCAATCTCAAACCCATCAAAGGAAATCCAGCTATCTATCTATTATCCAAAGCACATTCTGACGAAAGCTGGTTGTGGCACCGAAGACTCTCTCATCTCAACTTCAAGGATATCAACAAACTTGTCACCGGAGGTCATGTACGGGGTCTTCCATTGCTCAATTTTGATCGAGAACATTTGTGTGCTGCGTGCGAAATGGGGAAGCAGAGTCGTCAAAGTCACCCATCCATCATAAACACTAAAGTCGTTGAACCACTTGAGTTAATTCACATTGACTTGTGTGGTCCATCTTCTATCGAAAGCATTGGCGGTAGCAAGTATATTCTTGTTATTGTTGATGACTTTTAACGTTTTACATGGGTGTTCTTTCTGAAGCACAAATCTGAGGCAACTCTCAAGCTAAAAATGTTTATTAAGCAGGTTGAAGTGCAACTGAGGAAAGTCGTTCGCAACATCAGAAGCGACAATGGGCTGGAGTTCAAGAATAAAGAATTTGAAGACTTTTTAGCAGAAAAAGGAACCAGTCACAACTTCTCAGCCCCCTACACCCCTCAACAAAACGGGATTGTCGAAAGACGAAACCGATCTTTGTGTGAGGCGGCCCGAACCATGCTAAGTTTCGCTTCTCTACCTCTATATTTCTGGGCTGATGCTATTGCTGCAACTTGTTTTACGCAGAACAGGTCCTATCTCAATAAGCGTTTCACTCTTACTCCTTATGAGATCATCAACAACAGGAAGCCAAACATCAAATTCTTCCATGTATTCGGCTCACGATGCTTTATCTTCAATTCTAAAGAACATCGTAACAAGTTCGATGTTAAAGCCGATGAAGGGATTTTTCTGGGATACTCTCTTACTTCAAAAGCATACCGGGTTTTAAACAAGCGTTCGAGGAAGATTGAAGAAACGTATTATGTGACTTTCGACGACTGCTACGTCAAGAAGCTGAAGGCCACGGAAGAAATAGTTGGAGAAATCTTCTCTCAAATAGGCCAAGTCACAGCCTCGATTGCAAATTTGTTTGAGCAGTTTGTGGAGTTATTCGATGAACCAGAGAATGCTACTCTCTCAGAAGCCAATGCAGCAGACAACAAAGTTGACCATCTGAAGCAAATCGTCGATGACGCTGCCAAACGACTGGGTGAAGGAGAATCAGTTCCAAATGGACCTTCTCAGCACGGTGCTTTAGTTGAGGGGGAGAATCCATCTTCTTCAAAACTGCCGAGTTCACAAGTTGAGGGGGAGAACTCTTCTCCAGCCGCACCCGAAAGCTCTACTGCACCCGAAGGTACTCTAGCTCCCAAAAGCTCAAATGCACCCGAAACTCTTGTAGCACCGGAAGGTCAAGACACACCTGAAAGCTCATCAGTCGAGGGGGAGAATGCCGATATGTTTTATGACGATGACAGTCAATCTGAATTAGAAGAGATGGTAAATGTTGAATTGGATCCATCCTATGATCCAAATTACCCTCCTCTTGTCAAATGGACTAGAGATCATCCTGTTTCACAGGTTGTGGGTAATGTCTCTGAAAAGGTCTTGACCCGATCTCAACTGAAGGCAAAACAAACTTCTTTATTCTCAAAAGTAGAGTTCTGCATGTTTAACTCTTTCGTCTCAAAATTTGAACCTAAGACAGTAAACACTGCTCTTGATCATTCTGATTGGTTTCAAGCTATGCAAGACGAACTTAATGAGTTCGAAAGAAATAAGGTTTGGCGCCTCATTCCAACTCCTAAAGATGCATCGATTGTTGGTCTCAAATGGGTCTTCAGAAATAAAATGGACAAGGAAGGCAATGTAATAAGAAACAAAGCTCGTCTAGTGGTGAAAGGATACTGCCAGGAGGAAGGAATCGATTATGAGGAAACTTTTGCTCCTGTAGCTAGGCTGGAATCTGTTCGAATATTCCTTGCCTATGCTGCACACAAGAACTTTGAGGTCTACCAAATGGACGTAAAGTGCGCATTTCTAAATGGAGAACTTGAAGAAACGGTGTATGTGGATCAACCTCCGGGATTCATCAATGAAAAGTACCCAAATCACTGCTATATTCTGGACAAAGCGGTTTATGGGCTGAAACAAGCACCTCGGGCCTGGTATGAAATGCTAACCAAGTTTTTAAAGATGTCCAAATTCAAACAACGTTCGGTTGACCCAACCTTCTTTCTTAAGAAGGAAGGTAACCATCTTATGATTGTTCAAATCTATGTCGATGATATCATCTTTGGCTCAACGAATCCTAGCTTAACAGCTTAATTCAGAAAGCTGATGGAGACTAAATTCGAAATGAGCTCAATGGGTCCTATTAACTTTTTCCTTGGTTTAAATATTAGACAGGGACCCGAAGGCATCTTTATTAACCAGGAAGCCTACACCAAGACTCTCATTGCCAAATTCGGCATGATGGGAGACTCAAAGGTTAAAGTTCCAATGGCGTTTGGCACCAAGCTCACTCCATCCTTGGATAAACCAGCAGTCGATATTACACTATATCGCCAGATGATCGGTTCTTTAATGTACCTTACTGCTAGCAGGCCTGATATAATGTTTTCTGTTTGTTACTGTGCTAGATTTCAGGCGAATCCTCGTGAACCTCATATGCTTGCAGTGAAGAACATACTCCGGTATCTAAAACGAACTACCTCTATCGGCTTATGGTATCCATCAAACTCAGGTTTCTTCATTCAAGCCTACTCAGATGCAGACCTTGGAGGTTGTGGACTAGACAGGAAAAGCACCACTGGAGGCTGCCAATTCCTTGACGGGAAGTTGGTTAGCTGGCAATCAAAGAAACAGACTTGTGTATCTCTGTCTACAGCTGAAGCAGAATACATCGTAGCTGCCTCATGTACATCTCAAGTGATTTGGATCCAAAGCCAACTCAGGGACTATGGACTCAATATGAAAAAGATCCCACTATATTGCGACTCTGAGAGTGCAATTAGGATCTGTCATAACCCAGTGCAACACTCCAAGACCAAGCACATAGCACTGAGGTATCACTTCATTAAGGATCATGTGGAAGATGGGAACGTCGAAATTCATTTTGTTCGAACCACTGATCAACTGGCTGACATCTTCACCAAAGCTCTTCCTGAAGCCTCTTTCAACAAAATTCTACAAGGGCTAGGAATGATGGAATCGGAGTCAGTACCAAAAATTACCTCTCAAGATCATAAGTAAGAAGCGAAATAGACCGAACGTTCGGGTCTCTTGTATGTCGAAATGGACCGAACGCTCAGGTTCGGTACTTGCTCTGGTGTACTGAAATAGACCGAACGCTCGGGTTCGGTTGTATCATCTGATCTTCGCTTATCACTCAAAAGTAGTTTCCTTGGTTGTAAATCTTTTGTATTATTTTTCCGCATTCATTTATCTTATTGTCAAAGTTCTTTTCTTTTTCAATCTTTTTTTTTGGCAACCGAAATGGACCGAACGTTCGGGTTCGGTTTCAAAATTTTTCTCACCCGAAATGGACCGAACGCTCGGGTTCGGTTCCAAATTTTTCTCAACCGAAATAGACCGAACGCTCGGGTTCGGTTCCAACATTTTTTTTGTATTCATTTTTTTTATTATTTATTTCGATCAAAAATTCCAAAAATATTTTTTTTCTTTTTTCTTCTTTCGTAAATTCAAAAACTCCAAAAATATTTTTTTTATTTTTTTATTTTGGCTTTTATCTTTTTGTATGTCTTTTTATGGGTAAATTATTTCACTAGCTAAGTGTCCCTAGAAGCATGCTGCTGTATGTGTCCAAAGCCTCATCTAATTCTGAATAAAAGTCTTACTGACTTGGTACAAACAAACCTTGTCTTCCCAATTAGGCTCTCACATTTATTCTAATCATGAGCTACCTAACTCTCTTCTCACATGAGATAAGAGTTTTCTGCTTAGTCCCTATTTTTCATAGCAGAGGTACTTTGGATTTCTTTACACCATCTACATTACTATTCTCCATCTCATCCGCTTCACAAACGTAACCCTTGAGACTCTCAGACATTACCACTGAGGTTTATGGTTACACAATTTATGTGTTCATGATCTTAGCTTCGTGTCACTATGTGCTAAGTGAAACCCACAATTCAATACCTATTATGCATTGACGGTGAACAATTAACTTGCTCTAGCTTTCACTAATGAATTGATGGACTTATCCATGGGGGTACCACATGAAATCTTTATTTTTCTTTTGAGTGATTCCTATGAAATTGTTAAATCCAATAACATTTCTTCCCTTGGGAACCAGTTTTAATTTTTTTTGAGATTTCACATATCTTAGTTTACCTTGCTATTTAAATTATCTCCAACCTACTTGTTCAACAGACTACACTGGTCTCACAAGTACTTCATTCGATTTCTATCTTATATTAAGATCATGAATTATGAATCGAAGCGAAAGCCACCCACATAAGCCTAATTAAAAAAAGAACCCTTTCAACACTTCTTAATAAGTGTCTGATCATTATTCAACGGGAAACCACACAAACACTTTAAAGTCTCTCTTGATTTTGAAGGAAGAGATTCGTGCCCGGGATCAATTATTTCGTGTCTTTATTGACATCACATAATCCCTCAAACATGTTGCTATATTTCTTTTTCTTTCACACACTTAGCACGAAAATCTTTTAGATTTTTCAAAATTCTGGTTTCATTAATTCCAAGGCATTTTAATTGGATTGGTTGTTATAAAAAGGTTGTGGTTAATATTGATCCACGTGGGGATTTCACTTTAAAGATGTCGTTAAACTCTAAAGGAATAAGATGACGACATGGTGACTCAGGCGGGAGTCCAATCGATTTGATTTCAAATGGCACATGAAGGAAAAGCGTGTGAATAGGAACCATTTCATCTCCAAACGGCGCCTGATGGGAAGGCGTGTGATTAGGGACTGGCACTCTCTCTCCTGCGTGATCATCAGCAACCCCAATTGTCACGCGTCAGTCGCCTCCGAAAAACCCTTCGTTTTTCAATCGAAGATTTGGGAAAGATTCTTCTCTCTCCTCTACCCACAGTATAAAAGGCAATGTAAACCATCGTTTACCTCTTTACTGCACCTATATTTCCAGAGAGCAAGAAATTCCTCCAAACTCTACTGTTCATCATCTCTCCCACCTTTATCTCAACAATGGCGGATTCTTCATCAGTTCACGCGACCTCTCACATCTTTCCTATTCATCCTCAGCAGAGTTTGATCATTGATCTTACTCCTCAGGCATATGACGCTTTTATGTTTCCCATCATTGAATGCCTGAAGTTCTCGCCAATCGCTCCTGCTCTTACCAGGGCTGAAGTTGTTCCAATGGAGTTCCTGTCACAGATTTTTGCCACGGCTCACTATGACAAGGTCGTCGACAGGATTTTCTTCGATGTCTTCGAGCACAAGGCATCGATTTCCAAGCAAAGGTTTTGTACAGTGTTAGGGTTTGAACCTGATTCTTCGAGGGTTAATCCTGAAACCATTCCGATGGGTCATCTGTTCAACATGTTCTATAACATGGGGTACATTGAGGTGCTCACCACAATCACGAAATTCAAGA
The DNA here is from genome assembly GCF_051521515.1 of Lactuca serriola. Classification (NCBI taxonomy): domain Eukaryota; kingdom Viridiplantae; phylum Streptophyta; class Magnoliopsida; order Asterales; family Asteraceae; genus Lactuca; species Lactuca serriola. The sequence continues at coordinate 185,891,927 of NC_136410.1, forward strand.
AATCGTGCCTGCCCCCTCTGTGGAATAGGATGTTCACTGTGCTTTTCAAGGGCTTATCTGAAAGAAGTGCTGGATCCGATGGGGCAAGTCGTCTGTTCCTATCAATCATGTACGGGATCTACAATGGCATCAACATGGACTACGGGTCGGTCCTATGGCAACAACTCATTCAGAGTCTCTCTTCCACCTCTCGACACTCAGAGATCTCTTATGCCAGGTTCTGGACTATTGTCACGAAATGGGTGATGGACAAGTACCATGTCCCCATTGTCGCTGGTGCTCCAATGTCTTCGATTGGTACTTTCCATACCACGAAGATCATTGTTTCTGACTCATCAAAATTTTCCTTCAACGGGTCTATCCCTGAAACAATGTATGGTGATGTTCCTGCCGACAGCCGGATCATTCAAACGTACAAGGAGTTCCGACGATCTGGTCCTAGAGACCTTACTCCAGAAATGCTGAAGTCGATTCATGATGCTGACAAGCCTGCCCCCAGAGGAAAGAAAGCTGATAAGGGCAAGCAGGTTGCAAAGGGAGCAAAAGGCCCATCTCCCAAGAAAAGGAAAACCACTAAGGCTGCTCAATCTCCACCACAGAAGAGGAGAAAAACCCAACCGAGGCGAAAAATGATTATCGCTTCATCCTCAAGAGAATCTGAGGAAGAGAGTTCTGCTTCTGAAGGCTCTCCTCGTGGTAATACTCCACCAAGATCTCCAACCCCTGAAGTTCACTTCTCTACTTCTCCGATCTCCACTCCACCAGTTACCATTCCTATTTCTATTCCCCCCATTACCTCCACCACTCAAATACCACCTACCTCCATCCCAGTACCACCACCAATATTTACCGAAGCAACCACCACCACCACTGCAGATGTTAGAACCAACGTATCTGATACGGGGGTTCATACTGACGCACCAACATCCACCTCAGCACCCGAACCCACACCAACAACCGAACACACCACCCAACCTGAAACTACTACTACTACCAAGCCTCCAGCTTCACCACCACCATCTTCTCCTGCTCATGCATCAGAGGATGACGAACCACTCCTTGGCGGGGAGGACATGACCTCTGACTCGGTCTATTACAGTCCGTTTCAAGTTCAGAGTGACGATGATGACGATGCTCCTGTCACAAAGAGGCATCTCAAGGAGCTACATGACAAAATCGATTCGCTCATCGCCTCATCTTCCACATCTCAGTCCTCCATTTCTGAAGCTGCCATTCAGAAAATTGTTGAGGCTTTCTCCAAAGCTCATCAAGTTTCTATCGATTCCGCCACTGCAGCCATAGACGCCTCAACCAAAGCATGTGAGGCAGCGACCGAAAAAGTCGATAAACTATTCACTGATGCTTCTTCCTTGTTAAAATCTTTACAGGAAACCGATGAAGCCACCTCAACAAAGTTGGAACCCATTGTCAACCAGCTGGTTAACTCATTCGCATCAGAGCTGAAGTCGTTCGCTTCACTTCGACAAACCATTTCTAACGACAACTCAGCTTTCAGAACAACCATTGAGGAGCGTCTCTCTAAGCTTCAAGAAGACTTAGCTGCTGAGAACTCTCTCATGGATGTTCTCACAAGGAAGACTACCGCTCTGAAGGTCAAGAGTACTCAACTCTCCAACTCTCAACAGGAGATTGACTCTCTTCGATCTAAAAGAGAGGTGGTTAAATCGTGTGTTTCGGATGTCCACTCATCTATTTCAAACATCCTTGAAGCACATGACCCGATCCTCAATTATTCTGTGAGGCGTGACCTTGCAGAGAAGCTTGCTCCCGCCCTCTCTCTACTGAGCAAACTTGAAGGGCTCCTTGATTTCGTGTCCATTCCGAAACAAGGGGGAGAAAAGTGAATATGTCTCAACCGGCTCCTACTTCAACTGCAACCGAACCTCCTCCAGTAGGCCAAGCCTCCGATTCCGGTGTAAAAGACAAGGGCAAGAATATTGTTGAGGATAGTGATGAAGATGATAAGGAGACAATTGCCGACCTTTTGAAGCGACAGGGTCGAGATAAAGAGGCTGACATCAGTGCTCGTGTGGCTAGAGAGGCTGAAGAAGCCGAAAGAAGACAGAAAGAAGCCCACGACCTTCTCGAGAGCAGGAAAATTCTTTTTCCTCCTTGGACTCTTGAGAAGCTGATTAAAGAAGCCATCGAAACACCAAGTATCTTGTGGCTAGAACCTATGATCTCTTTAGATTGTTCTAACACTATCGACTCTCAGTTCGATATGTCACTGACCCGAAAGGCGTTTGTTTTTCACGCCTTTGACAACATTGCTGAGTTCCCCCATCCTCATCCACAGGTTGATCGGGACTTAGTTGAATTTTATCTGAGGGAAGCTCAACCTCAATACCAAACTTGGAGCACTCAGAAAATCATCAATGTTCGGGTCCTAAAGCCGTTCAGGGAAGGCAACTTCACCAACGTTCGGTTCAAGGTACTATAGGGATCTGCCAAGACCGAACATGCCATCTCACTTGCAGATCTTCCCAACCTTAATCCCCATGACTGGATTATCTTGCACAACATCCTTCTTACAAACGAAGCTGAATATGGTCCGATCATCGACCACTTTAAGAGGATGCTTGTATGCTATGTCATGGAAGTTGCTCTGATGGATCAGGAGATAGCGAGTGTATTCAAGAAGAAGCCCACCATATCTCCTGTTGGCTCGGCCAGTGATCTCAACATGATGCAGATGGGGAAGATTGACCCAAAGAGAAACTCTGTCATGTTTACTAGGAATGAAGGACAGAAATGTCTTTTCACCTTGGCAGACAAACATCTCTACACCACTGCATGTTTGGAACACGTTTTAGGGATCATCCATCGATGCAAGCAGAACACAGCGGATGATATCAAGTACTTTGATGATATGATTCAATCGTACATTCGCTTCAGACAGACAATCCTTGCACTTATCACACGTCTGTTTGATACAGTAAAGAAGGCTCCCGCTGCTGGACCAAGCAAGAAGAAACGATAGTCTCGCTCCAAATTGACGCAAAGGGGGAGATTGTTAGGGTCAGTATAGTGTTGCGTCAATTGGGCTCGTTAGCTAGTCCATGTTTATCTCCGGTATGGGCCTGTCCATCAGTGAGATTTGTAGGGTTTAATATAAATAGATGCTTGCATGCATTCTAGAAGACAATGATTAGTATTGATTAGAAATGTGTTGTTCAGCAATATCATCGTTCTTAATTTTGTAACTCTAGAATCCTCTACAGTGGAAGTTCTTAGTCGAGCTCTGCTGAGGATCGAGTAATCTAATCATTCAACACATTTTGATTCATACTTGTGTTTTGTTTATTGTTTTACGTTCATCACCTACCTGTTACAAAGATCTAATCGATCAAAGAGTTAATTAATAACTCATCACATACTTTTGAAGTAGGTTATGAAAGTAGACTGTTATGAATGGGTTTTTGTAAGATTGTCTAAGGTGTTAGACATAGAAAAAGTTTGCTACAAACATTCATGCGCACTCTTGAAATGAGATTTGAGTATTGGACTAAACCCACACTCACATGAATCCCTTCATGGAATTTATCACTAGTGATTGTGAGATGATAAAATCGTATAGTCTTCAAACCAAGATATATGAGTTGTTGATTATGAGTTGGTTGTACATTGATAGTGCGAAAACGCATCAGTAACTTGATTTATAAAACGTGTTGTTGTGTATGATTTAACGAGTAGTTAGTACAAGCATATAATTCGAATTTTATCTATTCCTTTTATCCTAAGAGGGTTAAAAGCGATATCTTGGGCCTCTCGATGATTTTGTTTTGACTTATGTACCGGGGCCGGTCAGGACTCAATTGATGTGTTCAATTAAGTTCTATGTCAAACAAATTAGAAATCGGGAAACAAACTGTTGGACAATAAGTATGACTTTATTCCATGTCTTTATCCACACGATATCTTGAAGAACAAAGGATTATATGATCCCTTATCTAATGGACGCGTTAGAGTTCAACAATGGCTTTTTGAGAGCTACGATTGCTAATTAGATTTTGAAGTTACATTGGCAGTTATAGTTATTAGACTTATCCAAGTGGGAGACTGTTGGATTAAGTGTCGAAGCCATAACTATAATTGGTATATACTTGACCCGATAGTAGCATGGTCCATTTCGGGTTACCTTCACCAGAACAATTTGATGGATGGATATTTGAGAAAGAGGTTATTTGTGATTTAGTAATATATTATAAGAATAATATATTAATTGAGAAATAATATTATTTAATTATTATTAATCAAGAATTAATTTGGAATTAATTTAGTGATCAAAAGAGACTAATTAAATTAATAGGGAATGATTATGTAAATCAGTGATACATATGGTTTGGGCTAATGATCAATGATTGATTCGTGATGGGCTAAACTTATGGGTTAGCCCATGAAGTGTTAGTCCAAATAAATTGTTGGACCATAAGCATCAGTGTAAGAATTAGGGTTAAACATATGACTCTTGGAATTCTACACTATAAATGTATACCCTAAGCCCTAAAATCGAACACCCTTGTATTCTAAGAAGAGCTAGCCGATTTTAGAGTCTCATAAACCTCTCTTATATTCATCTAATTGTTTATTGGTGTTTGCGACTTGTTTGAGGCATCACACATGGAGTGTTAAGCTGTCTTAAAGGCCAAGATTCTACAAGCTATTACACAAGGTAATCTTCAAACTAGTTTTATGATTTAAAGATCACATTTGGATGCTAGTTAGGCTTCATGATTTGGAAAATGAATATTGCATGTATAATTAGAGAAAACTTAGATCCAAAGCATTAGGGTTGTATGTGCACCATAGGGATATTAGAGTACATAAAACCCATCCGTGGTGTCAAAGCCATGAGTGTTTTCTATTATATTGATGCAATTATGTGATTTTAAAAAGTTGTAATTTTTGGGCGAAGGAAGCATATGATGGGCATACATTGAGTACGCACGATGTACATGGCAGGATCCCAACCCCTAATTTTTAGGGTTTAGACCCTATTTAAACATCCTTAAGCCCTAAGTCTTCATCCTTTCATCAGCCTCCAACCGCATTTCGACCCCTTTGCAAGCCATAATCCATTGAGAGCATTTTTGAGCTTGGTGTGTGTGTGCGTGTGTGTTTTGGTGAAATTAAAGGAGAAGAAAGAAGATGAGATCATTCTAGAAGTGTAGAGCACCTTGGATCCATAATCATGTCATCTTTGGATACCCTTTGAAGGAAAAACGCTCTAAACTTGTTGCAGCTATGCTTACATCTAGCTTAGCCATGAAGTTTGTGTTCTTTTGGTCTCAATAGTTTGGTATTTTGAGTATGGATACTCTAATCCATCTAAGTTGTCCTTTAATCTGTTTTGGAGTGTTTAGAAGCACAAAAATGTGATCTTGGTCATTACTTCCCTTCCATGCATGAGTTTGGATGTCTTAATGGGTTAAGAGGCTAGGGTTTTGGGGATTTAGCACTTAATAGCCATGTAAGACCATAATGTTTCCAACTTTATGGTTTAGGACGTTAGTTAAGGTCTGAATCTAGAATTTGGGAAAAGAAGCTTAAGGATTAAGCTCTTAATAAGAAGGAAAGGGGCCAGGGGCGTACGTTGGGCATACCAAATGGGACGATGTGCGTACGTGGTCAAGCACCTATTTTTGGTCAAGGCATGAGTGTTCCCCGCGTACCAGCTGAGTACACCCAGCATACTCAGTTGTGTTGACTAGGTTTGACTTTTTGACTTTTTTACCTTGACCTAGATTTGATCAAGTTTGTGTTGGATTAGGTGTCTAAGCCATAACTATAATTTGTATGTACTTGACCCGATAGCAGCATGGTCTATTTCGGGAACAATTTGATAGATAGATATTTGAGAAATATGTTATTTGTGATTTATTAACATATTATAAGAATAATATATTAATTGAGAAATCATATTATTTAATTATTATTGATCAAGAGTTAATTTGGAATTAATTTAGTGATCAAAAGAGACTAATTAAATTAACGGGGACTGATTATGTAATCAGTGATACATATGGTTTGGGTAATGATCCATGATTGATTCCTGATGGGCTAAGCTTATGGGTTACTCTATGAGGTGTTAGTGCAAATCAATTGTTGGACCAAAAGCTTAAGTGTAAGAATTAGGGTTAAACATATGACTCTTGGAATTCTACACTATAAATGTATACCCTAAGCCCTAAAATCGAACACACTTGTATTCTAAGAAGAGCTAGCCAATTTTAGAGTCTCATAAACCTCTCTTATATTCATCTAATTGTTTATTGGTGTTTGCGACTTGTTTGAGGCATCACACTTGGGGTGCTAAGATCTCTTAAAGGCTAAGATTCTACAAGCTACTACACAAGGTAATCTTCTAACTAGTTTTATGATTTAAATATCACCTTTGCATGCTAGTTAGGCTTCATGCTTTGGAAAATGAGTATTGCATGTATAATTAGAGAAAACTTAGATCCAAAGCATTAGGGTTGTATGTGCACCATAGGGATGTTAGAGTACATAAAACCCATCAATATTTTGATTATAAGTTAAGTTTGGTCATGTTCCAATGAATAGGTGATTGGTAGAGTTGATATTCGGAGCAGTGTCATGTTCATCAATCTTTTCATACTGAGAGGTGATTTTTCCTCACTGTGCTTTTCGATCGAAGGCACCAATGTCGGCCCACTGGATAATTTATTAAAGGAGAAATCATATAGTTTAATTAATATTAGACAAGAATTAATTAAGAATTAACTATGTGGCTAAAAGACATTAATAAAATAACGGAGACTTAAACTGTCAAATGTGTGATAGTTGAATATTGGGCTGAGAAGGCTTATGGACTAGGCATGGACGAAATTAGGGATGTGTCCATCCTAATTTCGGCCATAAGGGCCCTATTCCAAAAGCTTCCTTGGACTGCTTAAGGACTAAGCTGTCCATTAGGGTTTTGACTGAAACCCTATCAGCACAATTATAAATAAGACCCCTAGGGCATCAGATTTCGGCCACTGGAAACCCTAGAAGTCTTCATAGCCAAAATTGTGTCATCCCCTCTCTCTTAATTAGCATCCTCTTGCTTGTGGTGTTTGTAAACCATTATAGGAGTGACATTTGTGACTCTAAGCTCCAAGACAAGAAGATTCAAGTCATTATTGAAGAGGTAATCATCTAGATCTATTTTCAAATGTTAATTTCGAAATATGTATGCTAGATCTAGGGTTTATAAGTCTTAGATAAATTACATGTACAATAGAGAAATATAGATCCAAGCATTAGGTTTGCATGAGCACATCGGATGTTCTTTTGGCTTAAACCCATAACAATGGCATTAATTTAAAGGAAGTCCCTTCATAGAATGGTGCGAAGAAAAAAATCATCGTGGGTTTACCTGAGTAGCACACCCCCAAGCCAACGAGCAGACCGAGGTATCAAACAAGATCACTTCCAACGGCCTCAAAAAATGCTTGATGTAATCCAAAGGGGTCTAGGTGGAGGATTTTCCCACAGTGTTATGGGAAAATCTTGGCAGCACAGGAGAAAGACCATTCAGTTTGACATATAGCACGAAACCAGCTCTTCTGCTTGAAATCTTGGCAGGATCGCTGCCAGTGAAAGACTTCAAGGTAAATGCAAACGAAAACGAGCAACGTCAATATCTGGATACGCTCAACGAGAAACGTGATGCCACCCAGCTACGCCAAACTACCTACAAGGCCCGCACCAAAACTTATTACAAAAGGCGTGTGCGAGTGAAGAACTGTAATGCTGGTGAATATGTGTTAAGGAAGAACGATTACAATCATGCATAGCCTCAAGGGAAGATAAGTGTCACCTGGTAAAGCCCGTACAAGATTGTGGAGAGACGTCAAAACAAAGCTTATCTTCTAGAAGCACAAGACAAGAGTCCAATCCCCCGAACTTGGATCACACAATATTTGCACTACTTTTACTCCTCGGACAAGGAGAAAAGGCAAAACAAAGCACACCAAGGGCGATGGCAATGTGATCTAACTCGAAGTGGATAATGTCACACCCCCAAACCGGAACGGTGGAAACGTTCGGGGGCGGAGGACGTCATTTACAATATCATAACCATTGCATAATAATAAAACAAGCAAAAACATCCATTGTATTTAAAATACAGTTAATACATGTGTGTTCTTAGAATTGATTGTATGACACTAAAAATGTATAGCAAAATAAAATAAGAGTCGTGAACAAGCTCCGTCTTCTCAAAAACCTGAGTAAGTGTACATGTCTACTGTTTCCCTGAGAATACAAGTTATTTTGAAAATAGAGTATCAACATTTAAGTTGGTGACTTCATAAGAATTTAGTATTAAAAATATGTCTTTGTTTCATGAAAATGTTAGTGTGTTTCTCCAGAAAATCCAATATTTTCTCTATTTAAATGAAAAGCAATATTAGGCCTTAAGAACAAAATGTATGTATGTTATTGTACTCTTAAATAGTGTAGTGTATGTTTTCCATAAATTTATGTTTTCTTTGATAGAAAATAGTGTACTGCACTTGTATGAACTTTATAGTGTATTAGTGATGGAAATAATGATAGGTAGTCCTATTACTTAGAATAAAACTACTGAAGTAATGTTTGTTTTGTAAACCAAAATGTTTAGTTAATGCTTAATGTGAATGATATTATAACCATACTGAAAGAACTAGTGGCCTACACAACATTCTTCAGGCATCGGAATGTTATGACATTTGTCACCCGTAGACCTTCCGGTCCAACTGTAGCTAACGGTCGAGGTGCGGGATTGTCAGTTCCCGTATAGATCTATACATAAATTCACGCTCTCCCTCCAGGAGACTCTGATTATAAAATACGGCTTTGCATGTACCTTAGAACGTACCATGAAGTAATGTCTCACATCCTAGTATTAACTCGTTTACGTATAGTGTGTATGTGTTTTCTGGTTCTTGTAAATGAATAATGTACTTGTAATGAAAAGTAATATGTACTTATGAATTGATTTATATAATGTATCCTTTGAATTAGAAAATAGTGTGGATGGATCTCAAAACTATACCTTTTATAGTTTACAACTGTTATGTTTGTACTGGAAATGATTAACAATGTTATTGAAATACTTTTAATACCCATATGTATATTTGGCATGTATAATTAACGTTTAACTAACAGTCGGATAGGTGATCTTATCCTAAGCCCACAACCGAACAAAGAACAGGAGTTAAGATAAGATCAATAGTCCTATGTCTGTTAAATCCTAATTATACATACATACATACATACATACATACATATATATATATATATATATATATATATATATATATATGAATATAGTTTGATAAAAACAGTAATTTAAGAGGTTGAAAAACAGTTTAAAAAGGTTTGATAAGTTTCTAAAAGTATTTAATATCTTAAAATGATTTATAATCGTATGTAATCGTTAACACAACTATCTTGTGTTTTGCTTGTATTCTTCCCCTAAAAGCATTTATAAATGGTAAAACATAGGGGTATGAACTCACCTTATGTGAATGATCCTCTAGCTTAGAACTCGTGCGAGAAGTCGTATCCTAAATAATAACTATACCCGATATAGAACTCAAGTTAATAAGTTAACAATCTAAGTGATAAATAACACAATGATTATGTAAGAAACACTTATAAAAAGTGCTAGAATCAACCGAAAACAGGAGTTTTCGGTTGCTTGATGATTTGAAGAGTTCTTGGTGTTCTTGGTGAACACAAGAAGATATGGGTGTTTTCGATACAAGATATGAAGATTGGAAGGTGTTTTCGGATGATAGTTGATAGAAAAAGGGGTGTGTTCGGTTGTGTTCTTGAGAGGGAAATAGGGTGTTTTCGTTTGGCAAGTGTAAGAGTGAAGGATTGATTCTGGTCGACGTATATATATATATATATATATATATATATATATATATATATATATATATATATATATATATAAGTCCAAAAATATGATGGGACACCTTCATTGGGACTAGCAAAGCACTTAGAATTTCGTGCCAATGGATAGGATTTAGGGTTCTCGGTTAGGAACTCTATACGAGAAACAGTTTTCAGATAAGAACAGGCATCATGCGAAGGTTTGCGGTCCGAAGGGTTTACGGCCGAGAACTCGTTTTCGGTCTGAGGTTTTTCACTTATGAGAGGGTTTTTGGTCCTCGCATTTGGATCATTATTTTGCAACACTTACAAATTAAAAGGGTTTAGCTATATCAAAACTTTGGATAAGCTTCTTATAAATAAATAAATAAATGAGTTTGACTTTTATTTGACAATTTTTGACTTTTGTTAACTTTGGTTGACTTTTACAGACTTGAAAATAACGGGTTGTCACATCATTCCCCCGTTAAAGGGAATTCCGTCCCGAAATTAAGTCTAAAGTGACACTCACGGACTAGGAAAAAAGATGTAGGTACTTTTGCTTCATTTGATCTTTTCGCTCCCAAGTGAATTCAGGTCCCCGCTTAGGGTAACACCGTAAGAATTAAAACAATTTTTAATTTTCAAAACACATTTCCCAAACACATTTATTAACAAAATCTCATTGTATCATATCTTTGTTTCACAAAAACATTTCCCAAGATCGAAATACATAAAATCCCATGTGTGTGTACGAATCATGTCGGCGCCTTCCCGCGATCATCACTGGTACCTGAAACACATAATACATAACACTGTAAGCATAAAGCTTAGTTAGTTCCCCAAAATACCACATATAACACATGTTAGCCACTCGAGGCTAGAACTCTGTGGGCCCACAGCCCTAACTCTGTGGACCCTCTGGTCCTAACTCTGTAAACTCTAGAATACACACAGCATAAATCACATAGAAATAATGCAGTGCAACACATCACATACAAAGCATACAAGATACTCTATCACAAAACCCTACTTACCACTCAAGGTAAAGTATAGTAAGAAGACTCACCTCAGATGTCTCGATAAATCTCCGACTCTGTAGCAATACGGTCTAGCCTCCGCCTAATCACATAAAGTAAAATACTCTCATAAATATAACTCTAGAGACTAGACTCAACCCTCTCTTGACACGAAGACTCCATTGTTGACCAATCCTCAAAGTCAACAAAGTCAACAGTCAGACTCTGACCCGACTCGCCGAGTACACTTAGGTGGCTCGGCGAGTCTACGCGTGTCCACTGTCCCTCTGGTCCCGCATGACACATCGAGTCTTTCCCCTGCTCGACGGGTCACACCTGGCATGAGTCACGGGGCCACCCCGACTCAACTCGCTGAGTCCCAATATGAACTCGGCGAGTTCCGCCTTGAACTCTAGCCCTCTAATTCCTTTGGACTCACTGATTCATTCCCCCAACTCGGTAAATACTCGTTGAGTGAGCTATAGGGAAATACTCGTGAGTTCATGCCATGCTCGAGCTCAAATGAGCTCCTGAGGTTAGATCCGTTCCTCTAACTCATAGATTTGGCCTCCTTAAGCAAAATAAATATGTAAAGTTTGGATCTTGATGCCCATGCAAAGACCCAATGGCTCTACTTGAAGAAATGGCCTCAATATGCCACCCTAAGCTCATAACTCTCCATGACACCCATAAAGATCAAGAAGTTAAGGTCTCTGGACCTCTTTGGATCCAGATTCGAAGCCTCAACACAAGAAGGGACCAATTGCTTCACAAATCATACTCAAAAAGGGGCTAGCAACCCTAACTCTCAAAACTTACACCAAAACTGAAAGGGGATCGAATATATACCTCAAGATGAAGTCCCTAAGCTCTGAAATACACAGATTAGCACCCTCTTCAGTTTCCTCTTGCCTTGGTCACCTTCTTGCAAAATCACCCACACAAGGATCAAAAATGGCTTCCTTTCTCTCTCAAAACGTTCACACACTCTGGGGTCTCTCTCTATCAACTGGTAGCCACAAACGAAGGCCATAAGGGCCTTTAAATAGGTCTCAAACCCCAGAAATTAGGGTTTTATTAAACAGTTTTGACTCGCCGAGTCCGGTCATTAACCCGGATGGAAAATCGCGACACTACTCGGCGAGTCTAAGCATCAACTCGCCGAGTCCCTCCTAAAATCTTCCAAAAATGAATGAATAAATAATGTACTTGGAAATCCGGATGTTACAATTCTCCCCCACTAGAATCAGACTTCGCCCTCGAAGTGTCTTTCCATAAATAACTTTGGATGCTGCTCGCGCATCTCCAACTCCGGCTCCCAGGTCATCTCGGAACCCTTCCGATGTTGCCACTGGACCTGAACCAATGGCACCTCCTTGTTTCTCAAAGTCTTGATCCTTCTATCCCGAATCTCGATCGACCTCTCAACATAGTTCAAGCTTGCATCCACCTGAATGTCCTCTAATGGAACCAATGCCAACTCATCAACGATGCACTTTCTCACCTGAGACACGTGGAAGGTATCGTGAATCTGACTCAACTCCGCAGGTAGCTCCAAACGGTATGCTACCCTGCCCACCCTGGCGGTCACCCTGAAAGGACCAATATACCGAGGCCCCAACTTGCCTATCTTCCTGAATCGGATCACTCCTTTCCAAGGAGATACCTTCAGGAGTACGAAGTCACCAACTTGGAACTTGAGCTCTGAGCGACGCCTGTCTGCGTAGCTCTTCTGACGACTCTGAGCCATCAGTAACCTCTGCCGAACCTGCTAAATCTGCTCAGTCGTATGAAGTACTATCTCTGTACTACCCATCACACGCTGACTGACCTCACCCCAACAAATAGGAGTCCGACACCTCCTTCCATACAACAGCTCAAAGGGTGGCATACCAATGCTCGAATGATGGTTGTTGTTATAGGAAAACTCAGTTAAAGGAAAAAATGTGTCCCAACTCCCTCCAAAGTCCACTACACATGCCCGAAGCATGTCCTCGAGCGTCTGAATTGTCCGCTCGCTTTGCCCGTCGGTCTGTGGGTGGTATGCGGTGCTAAAATGCAGCCTTGTGCCCAACTCCTCATGAAATTTCTTCGAAAATCTGGAAGTGAAACGCACATCTCGATCTGAGACGATTAAGATCGGCACCCCATGCCGTGATACCACCTCTTTCACGTACAACTCTGCCAACCTCTCAGCGGAAGAGCTCTCACTGATAGCAAGGAAGTGAGCGCTCTTCGTCAACCTGTCCACAATCACCCAAATTGCATTGACGCCCCTAGCAGTCCTCAGTAATTTGGTGATAAAATCAATAGCAATCTGTTCCCACTTCCACTTGGGAACCTCCAACGGCTGCAACTTACCATGCGGTCTCTGGTGCTCGGCCTTAACCCTGCGATAGGTCAAACACCTCTCAACAAACCATGCAACATCCCTCCTCATACAGGGCCACCAATACTCTTTCTTCAGGTCCAAATACATCTTAGTGTCCCCTGGATGGATCGAAAACTTCGATCTATGCGCCTCCTCCATCAAGATGGTATACGTTCCACCCACAAACGGCACCCAAACCCGTCCCTGAAAGGTCATAAGCCCTCGGCTATCGGTGACAAACTCTGATACCTACCCGATAACCCGCTCCCTCCTACGGTTCTCTGGTCTCACGGCCTTAGCCTGGGCCCCTCGAATGGCGTCAAATACTGGGGTCATCACTGTCAACCTAGTACAAACATCCCGTATCGGGGCGCTCTCCGCCCTAAGACTCAGGGCATCGGCTACAATGTTAGCCTTGCCCGGGTGGTATAGGATCTCACAATTGTAATCCTTCACCACATCCAACCATCTCCTCTGCCGCATGTTCAGGTTGGGCTGATCCATCAAAAACTTCAGGATCTTATGGTCTGTATATATGGTACACCGAACCCCATAAAGATAGTGACGCCAGATCTTGAGGGCGAACACCACTGCCCCCAACTCCAGATCGTGAGTGGGGTACCTCATCTCATGAGGCTTCAGCTGTCTCGATGCGTATGCTATCACATGACCCATCTGCATAAGCACCGCTCCCAACCCCGATATCGACGCGTCACAATATACTACGAAGTCCTCCATCCCCTCCAGAAGGGCTAACACCGGGGCTTCGCATAGTCTCTGGCGAAGTGTCTCGAAGGAGGCTTGCTACTCTGGGCCCCATGAAAAAGCAACACCCTTCCGGGTCAACTTGGTGAGTGGCACGACGATCTTGGAGAAATCCCTAGTGAATCTCCTATAATAGCCAGCCAACCCTAGGAAACTCATGATCTCGGTGGGGGATCTCGGCACCTCCCAACTCATCACTGCCTCGATCTTGGCCGGATCGACCAATATCCCATTCTGGTTAACGAGGTGCCCAAGGAACTGGACCTCCCGTAACCATAAATCACACTTGGAGAATTTGGTGTAAAGCCTCTCCGATCTCAGAACTCTAAGGATCTCCCTCAAGTGCTCCTCATGTTGCTCTCTGGATTTCGAATACACCAATATACCGTCGATGAACACGATCACCGAGCGGTCCCACATCGGCCTGCACACTCTGTTCATGAGATCCATGAACGCCACCGGTGCATTGGTGAACCCGAAAGGCATCACCACGAACTTGTAATGCCCGTAACGAGTCCTGAATGCTTTCTTCTGGATATCCTCATCTCGCACCCTCATCTGATGATATCCAGACCCCAAGTCAATCTTGGAGAACCAAGATGCTCCCTGCAATTGATTGAACAAATCGTCGATCCTCGGCAACGGGTAACGGTTCTTGACCGTCAACTTGTTCAACTCCTGGTAATCAATGCACATCCGGTGTGAACTATCCTTTTTCTTGACAAAAAGGATAGGCGCTCCTCACAACGAACTGCTCGGCCGAATAAAACCCTTCCCCAGCAGCTCCTGAAGCTGCGAGGATAACTCATGCATCTCTGTAGGTGCAAGGTGATAGGGCGCCTTGGCGATAGGTGCTGCCCCTGGAACCAAATCAATATGAAACTCTACCTGCCTCTCAGGAGGCACGCCCGACAACTCCTCCAGGAAAACATCCGGGAACTCTCGCACTATCGAAACCTCATCAACTGTCCTCGGCCTCCCTGAATCAACCCTCGTATCCATCACATACGCCACAAACCCACTACAGCCCTGCTGTAGACTCTGTCTCGCTCTAGCGGCCGAACAAAATGCTGACCCAGATCGTGTACCCTCTCTGTACACCGTAAGAACTCCCCCACTGGGGTCTCGTATAGTCACCAGCTGTCTCTCGCAGTCGATGATCGCTCCAAATTTGCTCAACCAGTCCATGCCCACGATGACACATACATCTCCCATCGCAATAGGAACTAAATCAATCGGAAACTCAATGCCGAAAATATCGAGTACACACCCTCGGATCACTTCGGTGGCACACACCGTCCTCTCGTCAGCTATGGAAACTCTCAGAGTCCGACTTAACGCCTCTCGGCTAATACTGATGTGCTGACTAAAAGCCAAAGATACAAAAGACCAACTCGCACCCGAGTCAAATAACACCAAGGCAGGTACAGAACTCACAAGAAAAGTACCTACGCATAACATAAAATAAACAAAATATCCCAAACATCAAAATAAATACATGAAAGGATACATACCAGCCACGAAATCGGGCGCTGCGCGGACCTCCTCCGCAGTCAACTGAAAGGCTCTCCCTCGTGCATTCGGTACCTCGGCCTTCACTGGCCGGCTCTCAGTAGCTCTTATAGCAGCAGGGGCAGATCCCTGAGATGCTCCCTGGGCTGTCCCTCGCAACTGTGGACACTCTACCTTCCGGTGTCCGGTCTGGTTGCAGTGAAAGCATACTACAAACCCCTTGGGGCAATCCTTGGCCATATGCCCCTCCTTCCCACATTTGTAGCAAGACCCCACTCTGCACACCCCATCGTGGCTGTTGTCGCACTTGCCACAAGTGCGGCCCTTCTAACTCCCAGATCTCGAATCAGCGGGCTTGGCCCGCTTGGCTACCGGCTGAGACTGCGCCGGTTGCTGTCACACCCCAAAACCACGAACGGCGGAAACGTTCAAGGGTGGAGGACGTCATGTACAGTATCACAACAATGTAATATAATAAACAAGCAACAACATCATCCATTTCATTATAAGTAGAGTTTTAATACATGTGTGTTCTTTCATAATGTACAATAATAATATGAATAATCAAAATAAGGCGAGTCTTGTCTGTGCTCCATCTTCTCCGGTAACCTGGCCATCGCACCTGTCTAACTGATGACCTGAGAATACAAGTTATTTTAAAAGAGAGTATCAGCTTTAAAGCTGGTGAATTCATAAGTAATTAAGTGTCGTTGTCTTGCTTATGAAAATCTATTATGAAGGCCATGTAAACCTTTAAATGAAAATGTTGACGTAAGTATGAAAAACCCTAGAAATTCCCTTATTTTCTATTAGTTTGAGATGTAGTCTTCTACCAAGACCCGAATGTTTTGTTATGGCAATGTAGTCTTCTACCAAGACCCGAATGTTTTGTTATGATAATGTAGTCTTCTACCAAGACCCGAATGTTTTGTTATGATAATGTAGTCTTCTACCAAGACCCAAATGTTTTGTTATGATAATGTAGTCTTCTACCAAGACCCGAATGTTTTGTTATGATAATGTAGTCTTCTACCAAGACCCGAATGTTTTGGTATGATAATGTAGTCTTCTACCAAGACCCGAATGTTTTGTTATGATAATGTAGTCTTCTACCAAGACCCGAATGTTTTGTTATGTAAAATGATAGTTTTTCCTTTCTATTGACTAGTACTAAAAGTACTTAGTCTAACTCTTTGTTTAGGTGAATGTATCACAAAATAAAGTAAAATAGGAAAATGATATGATAGTCTTCTACCAAGACTTAAATGTTCTGTAAGTAAAATGATAGCTCTTCCTTTCTATTGACTAGTACTAAAAGTGCTTAGTCTAACTCATCGTTTATGTGAATATATCACAAAATAAAGTAAAATAGGAAAATGATATGATAGTCTTCTACCAAGACTTAAATGTTCTGTAAGTAAAATGATAGATTTTCCATTCTATTGACTAGTACTAAATGTGCTTAGTCTAACTCATCGTTTATGTGAATATATCACAAAATAAAGTAAGATAGGAAAAATATAATCATGTAAGTGTTATTATCTTGGGTTACCAGGACAAACACGACATCGCCGAAGCGAAAGATAGACCCTATGAACATCCGAAGAGTGTCCCCTCATCCTCTGTAGCGGCAGCAGGGTGGAGGGAGGGTTAGTCCCGATATCAATCTCCTAATACCGATCGTTAACCTAATGATCCTCCGAAGATTCACATCTCATCCACTGTTGCAACAGTTGGACAGAGGGATGGTTAGTCCCGTCACTGACTACTAAATAAGTAACAACCTTAGACATCCGTAGACAATCATCGACCACTGGCGCTAATCAGTGGGGTTCGGAATGGTAAGTCCCGCCGAAATATCCCATTGAACTGGGATAGGAAAGATAATTTACACAGTAAGTACTAATAAATCATCCTCATAGTTCTAAGTACAAGTATCCAGGTAAGTAAATACAGGATAATGCACCTAAGTAACAATGTTCCTGTATGGTATTCATGTAAGTGTGTTCATGTAACAGGTAAGTATATGTAAACATATTCATGTATCGTGTAATCCTAAGTAAGTGTACTCATGTATCATGTAAGGTATTGGTATAGACTCATGAATGAACTAACTCTTGTGTGATTCTTTGTAATAGGAATAAATGTTTGTTTCTTCTAACTATACCTATGATAATTAACTGGAAAGTAATTGGTTGTTCAAGTAGATTTATGCACCCTCGATACACCAGGGTGTGGGAAACTGAACGAAGGATGGAAACTATAACATCAATACATATATAAGAACATATGCGTATAAGTGTAGTTTTATTCAAGAAGGTAAAATAATGGTTTTGCAAGATATCTAGGAGTTTTGAACAATAATTAAGAGTGACTTGATGTCATTTTAATAAACATTTCAAAACTAATACTTTTGTTATCAAGGTATTTTAAGATAGAAAACCATTTCATGTGATACCTTTTGAAATATGTGAAATCTACTGAGTGAAAACATAGTTATAAAATACATAAAATTGATTTAATAACATACTGTTTTCTACTTGTATTCCCCCCCCCCCCATTAAATCATTTAAAATCATTTAAAACATTGATTAAGGGGTATGAACTCACATGTTGTGGGTGATACGGATGAACTGAAGAAGTAGGATTGCTAGGTGTCAAGTGAAGTCTTGAACACACTTACGATCCTAGTTAACATATAATTTCACATATATGTAACAAATTAGTCTATAAACAACTAATAAACAAGTCAAGACACCCTAGGACATGCTAAACACCTTTATCAAGTGTCATTAGCCTCCAGGATTGCATCTAAGTATTTGTAGGGGAAGCTATTGTGTGTAGGGCTCAAGGAATACTCCACCATGAGGTTCACGGCCCTAATGACCCTACTAAGTGAGTTTACGGTTGTAAACTCATGAGTTTACGGCCGTAAGCTCACACTTATGTTACCATTTGATGTTTGATGCTCTATAAGGCCCTAATAAGCATTTCTACTTAATGGCTTGGTCTATGGAAGAGTTTAGGGCATAATATAACTCCTTTTAGGAGTTTACGGCCCTGTGACCATATTCCCTAGGAGTTTACGGCCGTAAACTCCCTTGGAATGATGTTTTTGATGCTTTCAAGTCCCATACTCACATAGGGTATGTTCTAGGCAATTGTTCAAGGCCTTAGGAGGAATTATGGCATCATTTATTGGAGTTCACGGCCCTATAACCTTTTGGGCCGTGAACTCTCTTTCTCCCTTGAATATTAATTGATTTGGTGGTCTAAACATGTAATGTAGGCTTCTAGTTTGAGATCCGAGGCCTTGAGGGACTTTGGGACACCTTTAGCCCTTAAAATGGAGTTTACTCCCCAAGTGTTCTTGGGCGGTAAACTCCCGAATCTTTGGGTTTTGTTTGTTTTCTAGTCTCAAACACACTTATATACAAGCCTAAGTTCGTTACCTAACATGGGGAAAAGACTAGGTAGCATTTAAGCCACATATAGGAGTTTACTCTCCAAGAACGTTCTTGGGCGGTAAACTCCCGAATCTCACAGATTTGATATGTAATCTAAGTTATTAAGCACATAATAAGCATTATAAGACAACTAGAGAAGTGTACTCACGATTTGGGATAAAAACCCGAAGATCCGTGAGAGAGAAAATGGATTTTCTCTAGTTGGAAATGCGAATAATGACATAATTTGGTTCAGAATTCTATTTATAGTCCTGAGATATTTTTGGCAGAAAATATTTTTATTCCCGAAATGATTTCTAATTTAACCGAGTGTTGGAATAACAATGTTGCACAAAACCCTAGTGCAACCACTCTCCTGATATCTCCTTAAGTGTAAATCCTGAAAACTGCCAAACTTATACCCAAAGTTTGGAATTTTGCTGAAACTGTTCTAACTTCTATTGGCTTGATATGGTTTGTTCAGAATGGAAATTTCGGGTTGTCACAGTCGCCGATCCCTCCCCTGAGACTCAGCCTCCTCCCTAGCCTAGGTCTCTAGCTCTATCTCCCTCTTCCGAGCATTTGCCTGAAGCTCAGCAAATGTCCGGTAAGTCTAGTTCGCCACGAACTCCCGTATATCCCTCCTCAAAATGCTCAGATATCGGCTCATACGTGCATGCTCGGAGGACACGTGCTCTGGGCAGAACATCGCCCGCTCATGGAACATCCTTGTAATCACTGTGACAGACTCAGTACCCTGCTTGAGGGTCAGAAACTCCTGGGCCAAAGGCTCCTTCTCCACCTGGGGAACGTACTCATCTCGGAACATAGCAGTGAACCTCTCCCAAGTCACTGCAGCAAGCTCAGCAGGCA
The DNA here is from genome assembly GCF_051521515.1 of Lactuca serriola. NCBI lineage: Eukaryota > Viridiplantae > Streptophyta > Magnoliopsida > Asterales > Asteraceae > Lactuca > Lactuca serriola. The sequence goes on from NC_136410.1 coordinate 185,911,804, forward strand.
AATAATGCGCCATCACAAACTTCCACCAGTACTTTGCTCCCAAGCGAAACTGGTTCAACGCGAATCGGACTCTCAAATTCTCTGGAGATGAGCAGGTGAAGAAACACCCCTCGATGTCTGAAATCCACCTCATCGCTGCAATCGGGTCATGGGTCCCATCAAACTCCGGTGGTTTTGTGTTGCTGAACTCCCGAAACAGCAACGCATCACCACCTTGCGGTCTAGCCGCAGCTACAACTGCAGTGGCCGCAACAACAACAGCATCAGAAAGATCAGTGTATTACTCGTCAAATGTCTCTATCAGGGTGGTCTTGATAGACCCGAACATCTCTGGAATCTCAGCACGGATGGCAGTAACCACCTCATCATGAATCATCTGGCGGAGCTCCTCATCGCTCACACCCCCCCACTAGTCCCTGGTCTGTGGCGCGTCCCTAGCATGATGCCTCTCTGAAATACAACACAAGATATCAGAGACTCGCTCAGGTGTACATACACTCGATATCCCAATCCTACTTGATCCCTGGTACCCTAAGGATTCTTACTTGGGCTGCGCACTGACCCGGTGCCTTCGGTAGTACGGGCCCAATACTACCGACCACACTGCCTCAGCATTCATCCCAAGTCCTCCTCCCAAAGTCCCAAATTCCAAGAACTCTACTCTCTTAAATCATATGCTACTCACTAGCTGATCTCTCATAAGCTCCTCGCTGCTATCTAAACACTCTCAAGCATCCCTAGCAGCAAAACTCCTAGACTAAGGCATCATATATCAGGTCACTCTAGTCCTAATAAGGATACCTAGTCTACTCTAGCATGCGTAATATAGCTCATCATATAACATAACATAATATATCTCGTAACACTTATTACAAGGGTATTTTAGGAAATCACCGTCCGGGCGCTGGCTGATCGTACACACGGCTCCGCTCTGTTTGTCTTAAAACTCCTCTTTACTCTTTAAAAATTGTTTTGTTAACAAAAATTTTCTCAAATCCTCTGTTTGAGTTCAAATACGCCCGAAGATGCATCTGTATCCCTCAAACCAAGGCTCTGATACCAACTTGTAACACCGTAAGAATTAAAACAATTTCTAATTTTCAAAACACATTTATTAACAAAATCTGATTGTATCATATCTTTGTTTCACAAAAACATTTCCCAAGATCGAAATACATAAAATCTCATGTGTGTGTACGAATCATGTCGGCGCCTTCCCTTCGATCATCACTGGTACCTGAAACACATAACACATAACACTATAAGCATAAAGCTTAGTGAGTTCCCCAAAATACCACATATAACACATGTTATCCACTCGAGGCTATAACTCTGTGGGCCCACTGGCCCTAACTCTGTGGACCCTCTCGTCCTAACTCTGTAAACTCTGGAATACACACAACATAAATCACATAGAAATAATGCAGTGCAACACATCACATACATAACATACAAGATACTCTATCACAAAACCCTACTTACCACTCAAGGTAAAGTATAGTGAGAAGACTCACCTCAGATGTCTCGGTAAATCTCTGACTCTGTAGCAATACGGTCTAGCCTCCTCCTAATCACATAAAGTAAAATACTCTCATAAATATAACTCTAGAGACTAGACTCAACCCTCTCTTGACACGAAGACTCCATTGTTGACCAATCCTCAAAGTCAACAAAGTCAAAGGTCAGACTCTGTAAACTTTGTTGTTATCTATTCCTAAGCAATATCTCATAACTCCTAAGAAGTAGCTCAAGAGTCCGATCTTCAAACTATGCGATAGAAATCCATCTACGCGATCAAATTCAGCATATTCTTTCTTTAAGTTTCTTCATTTTTCTTTGATTCTTAAAACATCAACATGTGACCCAGTCACATCATGTATCAAGAATCTCATAATAGAAACTTATCAGAGTTAGATAGTGGACTTTACCTGAAGTAGAGTCAAACTTATTGACTTTAACACCCTTAGGTAATTTGGCAGCTTCGCAACCAATGCCCCTTCCTTTGGCAATATAAACATATGGACCCTTTGGTAATGGTACACGGGACTATCATAGACTTAGCTTTTCTCTTTACCATTTGGTCAACCGAGTTGACTATGGTCGATCCTTTTCCATTGGGAAGAGAAAGCTTTACTGGATATCCAATGTCATCATTGTCAATGTCCGTAAATTTTTAGGAAGTTGATCTTAGCAAATGGATAAGATCATTAAGGGTATTGTCTTACTCTGTTTCATAGGAGTCCCAAAGCAACTCACTATGTGACTTAGAAAGTAGTTGAGCCACCAACTTTCTCATGACTTTGACACCCAACTCTCCCGGCTTGTCAATATGTGACTACATCTCCATGATGTGATCACACATAGACCTTTGCTTGCCAATAGGGCTTGAGTGACCTTAAACTTTTCAAGAACTTGTGGGTTAGGGAGAATAATTGGAGGAAGTGAAAGAAGTATGATTTCCATGGGACATCATCTTCATTTAGGAAAGCTTGTTTCAAGAGATTTGGGAAGATCATAGATGTCTAAACCAGACATCTTTTGGGAGATATTCAAGATAGTTGATCTAAAGTCCTTAATATGACACCCAATATGAAATATTAAGGCTGGGACCCAACAAACTATTTTATAACTTAGAAGAGGGATGTCGTAATCCAAGCTATAAAATATTTGAAGGTAGGTGAATGACGATTCACCAATTTCCACCAAGATAAATGAAATGTATTATTAGGTTTTAATTGGATTTGGAACTCCTAGATCTTTTGAGATTCATTGAACTTTTCAATGGCATGTTTCAATCTCGAGTGTGCCCTTCAGGTTTTGTGACTAGGATGCCGAGGATCACAAAACAAGGTGTGAAGTAACCATGCAAATTACTTGGTACCCTTAAGTGTTTACCCCTCAATCGATGTGCCAGTTAACCACACACGCTCCATCGATACTATGATAAACATTAAGTTACCCTTTGCCTACCTTGTTAAATACGAGTTAGTGTGCCGGTTAACCACACATGCTCCACTAACCGAATTAAACAAAGTGCAAAGTGTAATTTCATGGATTAGCACCTTATTCACATTTTCCTAAGTAACTAAGATTGGGTATTAATAAAAGGTTTAGTTACTTAGTATTTATCATTAATACTTTTAATGAAGGGAGAATTCTAGTCCTTGTCCTACCCGTTCGGCTAACGACCCTCCACCGGTCAAGGAAGCGGTGGGTGAGAGTGGACACCCATTAAACTGCCATTTTATAGACAGTAACCTTATACCACCCTTATAGACTGGCTTCGTGAATGAGGCCTACTAACGGTAAGACTGACTTTACTCTTATACATATATATAAATATTATTAACTTATAATATTATAAAGTATAAGGGTTGAATTTTAACTTTTAAAATTCTAAGGGCTAACTTGGAATTAAATTATTCATAAGTGAAAACTTTTCAAATTCCAAAACTTGAGGGCAAGTTTTGAAACTATTCAAAACTAATTAATTTCATAACTTATGTGCTTAAAGTAGTTTTAATTAAAAGAATCTTCCAGTTCCATAACTTGAGGAGAAGTTATGGAAAACTTTAAACTAATAAAAGAATATACATTTTCTTTATTTTGTAACTTATGTAATTAATTAAGGTTACACATTTTATTACTTAATGAAGTGACTCTTGAACCTCCATAACTTGTGGACAAGACTCTTCATTTTTTGTAACCATTGCCAACTTTTATGAGTTTTATGAAACTTAAATGTGAGTTTTCATATAACTTAAGGACAAGTTACAAAAACACATTTTAGAATCAACTCTTAGATTAAAATGGATTGAAAACACATAATCAATTAACTTTTCTATTAATCTAAGCAACTCATAAGAACAAGATAATTCAAATCAAACTTTTTCATGTAATTAGTCTAAACCTTAAACTAATACAAAACATGAATCTATTGACAATTATCTTTGAAATTGGATTAACATGAACATTACCACATCAAAAACAAGTTTATAAGTCCAAAAACATCTTAGGGTAATGTTCCTAGTCCAATTCCAGCCAAAAAAGTCGAATATATGCTGTCTGGGGGTCCAACTCGTCGAGTGCACGAACAAACTCGGCGAGTTGGATGCATTTTGCCTTGGACTCGGCGAGTCTGCTGGGCAGACAACATAAAAACTCGATTTTTCAGCCAATTTTGCAAGTATAACAAGAAAACAAGCCTAGTCTCTGATACCACTTTTGGGTTTTGAGCATTCTAACACTCATAAGTGTACATGCAACCCTAAATACCTTGGATCTATGTTTTCTCTATTATACATGCAAATATGAACTTTCTAAGGTATTCATCCTAACTAGCATAATAACATTGATTCATATGAATATATGGAGTTAGAATTACATACCTCTTTGATGTAGAATGTCTTCATGAAGCTTGAGTGCCTAGTGCCCCAAGTGTGACACCTCAAATGGTTCACACAACATCATATGCACTTGGAAAGACTTGAGAAAATTCTACACTTCATGAAAATCGGCTAGCCCTCTCTAGAATGATACTAGTGCCGATTTTGGTCAAGAATAAGATGCATATATAGTTAGGGTTACACCATGTAAACCCTAATTGACATGACCTTTCATTTCCATGATCCATGGGTACAAAAAACACCATGGAGCATCCATGATGCATCATATGGGTTTTAGCCCAACTAGATAATCCATGGAGCATTAGCCCACTATATAAGTATGGATGATTTACACAATCAACCCATATATTTAATTAGTCTTATTTTGATCACTTAATTACTCCTAGATTAATTCTTGATCAATACTAATTAAATAGTCTTATTAATATATTAGAACTTATAATATATTAACCAACCTTAAGTGTTATTTCTCTCATTATAGTCTATCCAAATGCATGATGCCATGCAACCCAAATGGACCATGCCGGGTCGGGTCAACTCTTACCAATTATAGTTATGGACTTAGACATTAATCCAACAGTATAGAGTTTGGAAAATTTGACCTTGAAGTAGGTCTACAAGATACCAACTTAACGAGAAAACTTTGACAGCATACCGACCTATCGAAAAATTAACTTTTGAGGTCTAACCATAAATATGAAAAATAACACTAGTGTATATAAGTAGACTTAATCTATATCCAAAAGAGTAAGTAGGGTATGTCCTACTCACGAGGAGTGTTGTTCTGTTTTGTAGTAGTTTCAGCCACGGATTTAGCCAACTGTCATTCTGTTTCAAACACACGCATTTCTAAGGTTACTTGGCGCTCCCGAAGTTCTCTAACCTTGGCTTAGTTGGAAGTTAGCTCCCTCTGCAGGGCCTCGGTCTGGTTAATTCTTGGTCTTCGTTTAGGTGGCGGAGGTGAATCGTGGTGACTACCGTGGTAGCACCAACATCCATGACTCAGTGGATGGCTGTTCTTGCTTACTCATCGTTACGAGCAAATCGATGTACTAACACAGGGATGGCTCTGTCTGCTGAGCCTCCCTCATCAAGGTTGTAGAATCTTCGTTCCCCATTATAAGGAAGGTGCTAACCCTGTCCACGACTCCACCCCTCTAAGTTTACTGTCCATAGAGGTGTCGGACCTTGGAAGTTCTGTCGGGGATTAGGATTTTGGGTAACTTGAGGTGGATCGTAGACTTCTGGTTTTGAGTCAGAGTCTTCCTGAATTTCCTTTTCATCCTCTTCCTCGAAATCTTCTTCTATTGGGGCCACATGGTCGTCTTTTGGTTCTTCTTCGAGCCATCCTCCGTTTCCCTGATTGGGAAAGTACGGGTCTCCCAGTAGATGAAATCCAGCCATGATATCTATGTGAGAATAGAGGTATAATAGACATTTAATAGATCTAGAATGGTATGTTATCGTGTTAAAAATACTCCTATAGTATTTAAATCTATGATATGTTATAGTGTTCCTTTGTAGTAAGAGTTAGTAAGCTTTTAGACTTGTTACAACACCACGACCATTCCTAGGCATATGCTAATATCCTCTCGAATAAATATAATTGATCAAGCTATATTCATCCCATAATTGATTATATATCCCAAGGCTTACTCGTGCTATTTAACAATAATAATACTTTTGTTTTGTTCAGATTATAATACTGATCTTGTATGTATGTATGTATACTTTTATATATATATTAAAAGTATAACTCTTGGTCAGAGTGTTTTATCCCATTGTGTTTATAGTTGTATATCTTTCATGGGTTGATATACTTAGTTCACTATAAACAATGCTCTGATACCAATCTATCACACCCCCAAACCGGAAAAGCGGAAACGTTCGGGGGCGGAGGACGTCATGTACAGTATTATAACCATTGCATAATAGTAAAACACGCAACAACATCCGTTGTGTTTAAAATATAGTTAATACATGTGTGTTCTTAGAATTGATTGTATGACACCAAAAATGTATAGCAAAATAAAATAAGAGTCTTGAACAAGCTTCGTCTTCTTAAAAACCTGAGTAAGACCTGTCTACTGGTTCCCTGAGAATATAAGTTATTTTGAAAAAAGAGTATCAACATTTAAGTTGTTGAGTTCATAATCATTTAGTATTAGAAATTTGTCTTTGTTTCATGAAAATGTTAGTGTGTTTCTCCAGAAATTTCAATATTTTCTCTAAATGAAAAGTAGTCTTAGGCCTTAATACCAAAATGTTTGTATGTTATTGTACTCTGAAATAGTGTAAGTGTATGTTTCCCATAAATTTATGTTATCTTTGATAGAAAATAGTGTACTGCACTTTTATGAACTTTATAGTGTATTAGTGTTGGAAAATAATGATAGGTAGTCCTATCACTTAGAATAAAACTACTGAAGTAATGTTTGTTATGTAAACCAAAATGTTTAGTTAATGCTTAATGTCAATGAGATTATAACTATAATGAACAGACTAGTAGCCCACACGACGTTCTTTAGGCGTCATAATTTTATGACATTTGTCACCCCTAGAACTGTCGGTCCAACTGTAGCTAACAATCGAGGTGTGCAATTGTCAGTCTCGTATAAATCTATACATAAATTCACGCTCTCCCTCCAGGAGACCCTCGTTATAAAATAGGACTTTGCACGTACCTTAGAAGGTACCATGAAGTAATGTCTAACATTCTAGTATTAACTCGTTTACATATAGTGTGTATGTATTTTTGGGTTCTTGTAAATGAATAATGTACTTGTAATGAAAAGTAATTTGTACTTATGAATTGATTTATGTAATGTATCCTTTGAATTAGAAAATAGTGTGAATGGATCTCAAAACTATACCTATTATAGTTTACAAGTGTTATGTTTGTGCAGGAAATTATTCACAATGTTATTGAAATAAGTTTAATACTCATATGTATATTTGGCATGTATAATTAAGGTTTAACTGACAATTGGACAGCTGTTCCTATCCTAAGCCTACAACCAAACAAGGAACAAGAGTTAAGACAAGAGCAATAGTCCTAAGTCTATTAAATCCTAATTATACATACATACATACATACATACATACATACATACATACATACATATATATATATATATATATGAATATGAATATAGTTTGATAAAAACAGTAATTTAAGAGGTTGAAAAACAGTTTAGAAAGGGTTGATAAGTTTCTAAAAGTATTTAATATCTTAAAATGATTTATAATCGTATTTAATTGCCACACGACTATCTTGTGTTTTGCTTGTATTCTCCCCCTAAAAGCATTTAAAAATGTTAAAACATAGGGGTATGAACTCACCTTATGTGAGTGTCCGAGTGAAGATACAATGTATTAATAATGATCCTCTAGTATAGAACTCGTGCAAGAAGTCGTATCCTAAATAATAATTATACCCAATATAGAACTCAAGTTAATAAGTTAACAATCTAAGTGATAAATAACACATTGATTATGTAAGAAACACTTATAAAAAGTGTTAGAATCAACCGAAAATAGGAGTTTTCGGTTACGTGGGGGTTTTCAGTTGCTTAATGATTCGAAGAGTTCTTGGTGTTCTTGGTGAACACAAGAAGATATGGGTTTTTCGGTCCATGATATGAAGATTGGAAGGTGTTTTCGGATGATAGTTGAGAGAAAAGGGGGTGTTTTCGGTTGTGTTCTTGAGAGGGAAAAAGGGTGTTTTCGGTTGGCAAGTGTAAGAGTGAAGGATTGATTTCAGTCCATATATATATATATATATATATATATATATATATATATATATATATATATATATATATATATATATATATATATATATATATATATAAGACCGAAAATATGATGGGACACCTTCGTTGGGACTAGAAAAACACTTAGAATCTCGTGCCAATGAATAGGATTTAGGGGTTCTCGGTTAGGAACTCTATCCGAGAAACAGTTTTTGACCGAGAACGGGCACCATGCAAAGGTTTGCGGTCCGAAGGATTTGCGGCCGAGAACTCGTTTTCGGTCCGAGGGCTTTCACTTATGCGAGGGTTTTTGGTCCTCGCATTTGGATCATTATTTTGCAACACTTATAAATTAAGAGGGTTTAGTTGTATCAAAACTTTAGATAAGCTTCTAATAAATAAATAAATCAACGAGTTTGCCTTTTTTTTACAAGTTTTGACTTTTATTGACTTTGGTTGACTTTTACAGACTCTAAAATAACGGGTTGTCACGGATAATCACACCCCCATCAAGTAGCTCTAGTTTTAGTCCCGCTTTTGTGCGAATTTTTAGTCATTGTTACTCTCATTTGACAAAGTTGATGTCTCAAAACTACTATCAATAAAATGGTGAAAACTGACTATTTCAAAAAAAAAAAAAAAAAAAAGCCAATTCAGATGTTTCACTATTATCCAAACTTGGTACTATATTAACAAAGAGGTTGTATACATTTACCAAGTGACAACAAGGACTGATCATCCACGTCACTTGAGCGAAATCAGTGCAAGAAGGCAACCATAGGCTTCAAAGGCTTATTATCTTTCCCTAAACTTGTTTGCCTAATTTAAAAAAAAAAAAAAAATAAAATAAAAAATCTATCACCTTCATGCATGACATGGACAAAGGCTTCAATAGCCCATAATCTTTCCCTTGATACAACAATACCTAATTTTTAAATGCCTCGAGGTGACGATCTCGGCTCAACTTAGATGACTAGGGCCATAATGCAACTCTCTTAGCTTACTAGAGCGGGCTCACAAGCCAAAGCCAAAAGCACTATGGCTAAGAACGAACAACTCCCAACAACCAAAAAAAGAGCATGCTTTGGGCCCTAAAAACTTACCAAACAAGTAGGAATTACACTCACTAAGCTCCTAAGGCACACACTCATCATCTTTGGTGCAAAAAAATGAAAAACAAAATTACCCCAAAGGCCAACACTAACCTTGGGAAGAATCAACCCCTAGGATGGCCAACACAAACCACATGGGATGACAGGTGAAGAAACCTTAAACGCAGAACAACCGTACATTTAGCACTACACATACACAAAAAAGAGGCAAATATATTGTTCGTCAGACATTCCCTGAACGTAGACAAAGGCCACACAAGGCCAAAAGCAAACCAATTGTTGTTCAAACTTGTTCAAACATCAAAGAGAGGAGAAAGGATCACTTACCAGGAGTATTGGAGGAGGGCCCGGTTCTAGAGGAGCTACCTTCGAGGTGGTTGTCTTGAATGTTAGCATCGCTGCATAATTGGTGGATGCCTTCTATATCGAGCTCGCCAAGACGAAGGTAGGAGGTAAAGTTCGTCTCCATGAAGGCCTTCACAGAGGCATGCATCACCTAGGTGTGCTCAACGATAACACTTGGCTCCCCTGGATTAAACTTACCGGTAGCAACTTGCTCCCTAACAACTTGCTTGCCACCCTCCACACCGACAACCATACACGCCTCCTTCATCCCCCTGACCCTGAGTGAGAACTTAGGGCTCTCAACCACCCGGTACACCACCAAGGCTCTTTGGAAGTTTATCAATCGTGCATCAAATTCCGACGCACCAGAGCATGTGAAGTCAAAGTTTATAAGCCAGTTGTAGTGGTACATTGAAGTTAGAGATTGGTTGTACCGGCCATATGTATTTATCGAGGAAGAATCGAACTAAGCTGACTGGATTGCTAAGTTCACTTAGGGGAGATTCTTGAAACCTGAAAGTGAACCTCTAACAATCTCTAACCCTTGCAGTTCCGAAGTCAAGCTTAAGTCTGAAATGGTTATGGTACTAGATGGTGGTTGAAGCCCAAAGTGGATTTTGTGGTACAAGATGAAGAAATGTTCTGAGATAGTGTGTCAATCTATGCATTAATTATTCTTGTCTTTTGTTTGATGTAACCTTACATAGGACTAAGTATTTTTGTCCATTTAGATAATCAGAGTGTCATATGTAACTTTTTTATCTAGTCCTTTGTATGCATTTTGATTTGTAAGTTGTACCTCCTTTTCCTATATAAGGAGTGTTTAATGACAAGAATAGATGACAGATTGTTCTTCCAAAGATTGCATATTTTCACATTAACTCTATTTTACATTTTTTCTCATATCTAACTCTTTCAAAACATTCTATTTGTTCATTTATTGTATTTACCTTGATTATACTCATTATTCCAAATTTAATACTTGAAGTACTTTGTTGATCTCTATCTTCAGTCTCGACTGGTCTTGCCAGACTTGACTATAACATATAATTACAAGCAGACATTTATCTTAAGTACTAACTCAAGGTTTGAGTTTTCGAACCTTGTCCCTACGCATCGTATCTTTGTTCTCACAAGTCACACACCCCCAGGCGAACGACCAGACCGAAGTATCAAACAGGACCATCGTGAACGGGCTTAAGAAACGCCTGATGAAAACAAAAGGGGCCTGGACGGAAGAACTGCCAATAATACATAGGCCATACCGTACTACCGTGAGGTCAGGGATGTGAGAGACACCCTTCAGCCTTACATACGGCACGGAAGCGGTGCTCCCACTCAAGATTCTGAGTGAATCATTACGGGTAACCGGTTTCGACGCAGGCTCAAACGAGGCACAGCGACGGTAAGACCTGGACATGCTAGAAGAGAAACGTCAAGCTACTCGACTGCGACAAGCGGCCTACAAAGCCCGTATAGAAAATTTTTACAACAAACGGGTGCAGGTAAAGAACATCAAAGTAGGAGAATGGGTGTTGAGGAAGAACGAGGCTATCCACTCGGAGCCATTGGGTAAGCTAAGGGTGACCTGGGAAGGACCATACAAAGTAGTGGGGATGCACCGGGACGGAGCATACATACATGAAGCACAAGAAGGGATACTGATACCTCGAACATGGAATGCGGGCAACCTGCGCCACTTTTATTTGTAAAACAACTGGAAAATGGTATAACCAAAGGAGGGGGTAATGACGCCCAGACCTCCAGCCTAAGAACTACACCTCAGTCAAATTTTGACATGAAGATCCTTAAGTTGTCTCCAAAACTTTCCGATTAATAAAGTTTCATAAGATAGTAGACTAACCTTACTAGTCGATGTACGCACATATGTATATAAACATAAATACAAACACAATAAACAAAAACAGAGAAGAAAGGGTGCATGAATTTTCCAAACGACAGCACGGGCTAATCACCCACATCGTTTAAGCAAAACAAACCGCCAACATGCAAACATAAATCTCAATAGGAGATGACCCCTCTATGAACATGCCGGTTCAAACAAGCAATAAAGCTTCCAGGCTCTCGAACCATACATACTCAAAGGTTTCGAAGGATCATAACCTTCCCCTAAAAATTTAACACACACGAGTCCAGGGAGTATCAAGGTGACGATCTCGACTCACCTTAAGCGACCAAAAAAGAGAGGCAAATGGTCACCCAGCTAAGGACCAAAAGCAAGGCCTAAAAAATAATCTTTGGGGAGACACCTCCCAAACAAAAAGAGAAGCTCGCAAAAACAAGCAAACACTGACGATGAAGACCCCGCAATGTCGAATACAATAACATTCCAGAAAGTACATAGAAAAAATACAAAACTTCAAAAATGGTCCCTGTGGTTTCCAAAAATATCAAGTTTAATCCCTAAGTTTAAAAAACCTCACAGATGGTCCCTGTGGTTTCAAAACTTTTAACAAATGGTCCTTCCGCCTAACTCCGTCAGCTTTCTACCGTTAAGTGAGGGGCATTTTCGTCATGTTAATACACAGGGACCATTTATGAGGTTTTCTCTATTTAAAAAAAAGAAAAATATATATAATTATTTAATTAAAGGGCCCCGCCTTCTCTCTCTCTCTCTCTCTCTCTCTCTCATAAGCACTTAACCCAAAACACTCCACCCATCTTCTTCTTTAATTTTGGAGGGAAATCGAAGCCGTTCATTCCTTAGTCAAGCTAATTAAATCCATGGCTCATGAAATCTCAAAGGAAAGACCACGAATCGGACAATGTCTACCACTATGGGAAGAACTCAGAGTGAAACTCAAAGACTGGTGCTTAAAGTTTCAGATGAACGAAACCAACGTCGTCAAGGTGTTCGACAAAAGGTTTAAGAGAAACTATCACCCCGAATGGGCTGCAGCATTCATCCTCGGCCCATTCTATCTAATCCGAGATAGAACAGGGAAGTATTTACCACCTTTCAAATGTTTAACTCCCGATCAAGAAAAAGATGTAGACAAACACATAACACGTCTCGTATCCCAACAATAAGCTCATATCACATTAATGGAACTCATGAAATGGCGAACAGAAGGGCTAGATCCAGTGTATGCGCAAGCTGCTCAATTAAAACAAAGAGACCCCATTTTGGGTAAAATGAAAATCGCTAATCCACAAAGTAGCAGGTTAGTTTGGGAAACTTATTTAACAGAGTTTAATTCTTTGAGGAAAGTTGTAGTGAGGTTGATTTTTCTTCATGCCACGTCACGTGGGTTTAAATGGAATTGGTCTTTCTTGAAATGGGCTAAATCGTGGAGTGGAATGGAAAAAGCTCATAAATTGATCTTTATTGCTGCTCATTCTAGGGTTGAAAGAAGGGATTTCTCAAATGATGATGAAAAAGATGCAGAATTTTTTGCAGTCGCTAATGGTGAGGATGATATGCTTAATGAGGTTTTGTTTGATGCTTCATCTCCGTAAAAATCGGATCTTTTTTGTATAAGATGTAACTTATTTATTTGTTATCCATTTATTATTTTCTTTTTTTGGATGATCAATCTCTCTTGTGTATTGAAATGACGGGTGGAGTGTTTTGTGTACTGAAATGAGGGGGTGGGGCCCTTTAATTAAATAATTCTATTTTTTTTCTTTTTTTTAATAGAGAAAACCTCATAAATGGTCCATGTGTATTGAAATGACGAAAATGTCCCTCACTTAACGGTAGAAAGCTGACGGAGTTAAGCGGAATGACCATTTGTTAAAAGTTTTGAAACCACAAGGAACATCTGTGAGGTTTTTTGAACTTAGGGACTAAACTTGATATTTTCAAAAACCACAGGGACCATTTTTGAAGTTTTGTCTAGAAAAAATGAAAAACAAACAATAAACATACAAAAACATACTACACAAATCAACCCTGTCGAGGTTGAGTCGAGGCAGTGCCCTCAACACCACCGTCTGAAACAAGATCCTCCACTTCATAGCATAGTTGGCAAACATTAGCAAGGCCGAGCTCGCTCAAACGGAGATAGAACGCGAAGTCCATCTCGGAAAAAGCCCTAATGGCATCATCCATTGCATCGACAGACCGTTCCGCAACGTCCGAATCGAACGAGCTAGGACCGCTGTCATCCGACCACACTCATGTCATCCACTTCCCTCTCTCTACACCAGCAACCACACACACGGCTTTCACACAACGAATCCCAAGCGCGAACTCGCTACTCTCGACAACATGGTCCACCACACGAACCACCCCCTTCTGAAGAACCCAAGCTAAATCAGCCTCCAAGAATTTCCTCCTCGAGACCTAAGCGGCGAACTGATCTTCTGGTAGTGCCAAATGCTCCGTCAGTGCTTCTTTCTTCGAGACCAAATTCTGGACCTGCTGGGATAAGAGACTAACCTCCCCATCCAGAGTCGCCACCTGAGCTTCTACATCAATCTTCTCCCCAGAAAGCACGAGGTAGCGTTCATCAAACTTGTGTTGCTCCTCTTCGATAAGCCAAACCTTCTTTGCAAGCTCGTCATGCTCTGAATTAATAGCAGCCAACTCCGCTAAATCGGCCCCTATGTAACGAAGACGACCAGCAGCCGCCACCAAGTAAGGAGCAACCTGAGCTATGACATATTGAAGATCGTTCGCCATGTGAGAATAAGAAAGAGCCTCGAGGGCTACAGGGTAGCCGAAGGAAACGCATGTCGACACCACTCACGGGCGGGACCCTGTTCCAATAAAAGGGAATCTGACATAAGGTTCCACCCTGGGAGATACACACCAAGAGCACTCAAAGACGAAGGACTCGCCATCCGACGCAAACATGCCGTCTCCATTGCTTGCGGGTCATCACCATAAGCAATCTCAATAACAATGAGTGACTTAGCGAGCAGAGGATCGATATTGCGTTTCCGACATAAACGTCGGCCAATAATATTGCCACCGATATCCTCCTCAAGAGTAGAATCCACAGCAGCAGACCAACGTTGGGAGACGACTTGACCGCTAGTCACACCTGTTCCCCTGATCGGAGAAGCAGCCTTGACCCATGCCTCGATAGGATGGACATCGCCCTTAAAAACCGGGCCAACTTTGGCTGGATCCGGTAGCGTCTCCACTTGAGGGACTTCGTGATACTGAAGATCCCCTTCAAAAAAACCTTTGTAACACCTATTCAAGAGGCAAAAGTCTCTCACTACCTACAACGACAACAACGCCAAACTCCCTCCTATATTATTATTAATAAAACATTAAATTAAATAGAAAAATATATCAAAATATATCAAAGAACATTTTAGTCTTTTCATTTGTCTAAGAAATCAAAACCACACATAAACTAACTTAAAAAGACGATAAATCCAAAAATATAATAGTTTAGACTAAATTCTGAAAAAATATATATACAGGAACACAGTTTTGTCTTAAATAAATATATTGTGCTATCATGTCCGTAGACTTGATCAACATGAAAATATCCTAGTCTAATCTTTAAATTTGTAGATGTTTATGATCAACATGTTGGTTGTCTTTTAGCCATGATATTTGGATCTGGCGGAGTAAATCTTGATATCCGAGTCTATTTTTACAATACTTTGTTACCGTAGTAATCTTTTTCTTGAATAAAGCAAAAAAAAATATTAAAAATACATTTTGAACAACTATCTTCATCATTTTGAACACGTTATATTTATTTGTCATATTTCTTTAAATATATCATTCTATTCATCCATTTTTTTCGTTATAAATCAAACATCAAACATAATAAATAAATTGATGCATTCATAAATGAGAAAATCGAACTTACATCTGTATAGATACGTCGTGACACGTATCATGGAAATATTTTTGAACTTTTGACTAAGCTTTTATATTTTAAATAAATTGCTCAAATATATTATTAACGTATGAAGTAAAATAAACATAAATAAAAATAGAAACAATCTTACCGACCATGTGGACCTTCTCTGGAACCTGCCCCGTATGCACAGCAATTCCCCTATAAATTCCCCACTAACCACCACCAACATCCACATTGAATTATAACACAGATCCATTCACTTTCCTACAAATACACCCTCTTCAAATCCTATCTTAGTTTTCCCAAATTTCATCTAAATGACACCTACTTTATTCAAGATTGAATCCGATGATACCGACATGTTGGTTGATGTTCATCCTACGCCTATGGTGAAACTGGTTGGATCAAATTTCATGGCTAACGACCATGTCATTTTATCTGACGTCCCATCGAATATTACTACTTGTTATACAGCTTCAAATGGTTGTTTTGTTGGTTTTGATGCTTCCGAATCGAATAGCCGACACGTGGTTCCAATTGGGAAGCTTAGTGGCATTCGGTTCATGAGTATTTTCCGGTTTAAAGTCTGGTGGTCTACTCACTGGGTTGGTTCAAACGGTCGAGACCTCGAGCAGGAGACACAGATGGTCATGCTTGAGAAGTCTGACTCTGGTCGTCCGTATGTTTTTATACTTCCAATACTGGAAGGTCCTTTCCGGGCTTCTATCCAGTCCGGAAATGACGATTTGGTTGATGTTTGTGTGGAGAGTGGGTCCACAAAAGTATCTGACACTTCTTTCAAAAGTGTCATTTACATGGAAGCAGGGTATGACCCCTATGCCCTTGTTAAAAAAGCAATGAGAGTTGTTCAAGAGCATCTTGGTACGTTTAAGCTATTAGAGGATAAGACGCCACCTGGCATTGTCGACAAGTTTGGATGGTGTACATGGGACGCGTTTTATCTAACCGTGGAACCTCAAGGTGTCTTCGAAGGTGTGAAAGCCCTTGTCGAAGGTGGGTGCCCACCTGGGCTCGTTTTGCTTGATGACGGGTGGCAATCCATTAGTCACGATGACGATCCAGTTGATTCTGAAGGTATGAACCGAACAGCTGCAGGGGAGCAAATGCCCTGCAGACTGACTAAATTTGTAGAAAATTATAAGTTTCGGGACTATAAGAGTCCGAAACCAGAAAACCCTAACACAGGCATGGGGGCCTTTGTTAGAGATTTAAAGGAAGACTTTAAAAGTGTAGATTATGTTTATGTGTGGCATGCTCTTTGTGGATATTGGGGTGGTGTAAGGCCCAATACCCCTGGGCTTCCAGAATCTAGTGTGGTGCAACCCATGTTATCGCCTGGACTCAAGAAGACGATGGAAGATCTAGCCGTTGATAAAATCGTTAATAACGGAGTTGGGTTGGTCCCACCGGAGAAAGTTAATGAGCTGTACGAAGGTCTACACTCTCACTTGGCATCTGTCGGCATTGATGGAGTCAAAGTTGACGTCATCCATGTATGTTTCTTCCTACCATTTTATTATATTTTTGTTTTAATTTTTCGTTGAAAAGTATTTTCTCATATCAACCAACATATACACTATAAAGGATAAATATGTAAGTTTTACAATATTTTTCTAATTAACCATATTATAAAAAAAAATCATTTTTCTTATGTCGAGATAATTTAAAATATTTGATATGAATATTGTTTACCTGATTTTACCCATAGTTATTGGAGATGTTAAGTGAGGATTACGGTGGAAGAGTAGAGCTAGCAAAGGCATACTTCAAAGCATTGACATCTTCGGTGAAGAACCACTTCAAGGGCAATGGGGTAATTGCAAGTATGGAGCATTGTAACGACTTCATGTTCCTAGGCACCGAAGCCATTGCACTTGGTCGTGTTGGTATGTTGTTCACATTTTCATTTACACTGTTTAATAATAATTATAATAACGACTTGTGTCATACTTATTGACTTAAAACATTTTAATAGGTGACGATTTTTGGTGCACTGATCCATCCGGCGACCCTAATGGTACATATTGGTTACAAGGGTGTCACATGGTGCATTGTGCTTATAATAGTTTGTGGATGGGAAATTTCATACAACCGGATTGGGACATGTTTCAATCAACTCACCCATGTGCCGAGTTTCATGCGGCTTCTAGGGCTATTTCAGGTGGGCCCATCTACATCAGTGATACTGTTGGGAAACACAACTTTGATTTGCTTAAAACCTTTGTTTTGCCCGATGGTTCAATCTTACGTTGTCAGTATTATGCCCTACCTACCCGTGATTGTCTATTCGAAGACCCACTCCACGATGGAAAAACAATGCTCAAGATTTGGAATTTAAACAAGGTAAACTTTATAAAATCTAAGTCATCTATTTTAATTTTACAATATATCATTGTAAACTTACAATGTTTTATTACATTATCAGTATACTGGCGTTATTGGAGCATTTAATTGTCAAGGGGGAGGATGGTGTCGTGAAACAAGACGCAACCAATGCGCTTCTGAGTACTCTCGCATCCTGACCTCAACGATAAGTCCTAACGACGTTGAATGGCAGAATGGGAAACCACAAATGTTCGTGGACAGTGTTGACACCTTCGCGTTATACCTATTCCATCAGAAGAAACTCATCCTAGTAAAACCAAGTGCTAACATAGAACTTTCATTAGAGTCATTCGACTTTGAGCTCATAACGGTCTCCCCTATCACTATTTTGGCCCAAAAATCAATACAATTTGCTCCCATTGGGCTAGTCAACATGCTCAACTCGGGTGGGGCTATCAAATCAATCACATTTGTGTCGGAAGTCGATGGAGTGTGTATCGTTCAAGTCAAAGTCAAGGGTGCGGGAGAAATGGTGATTTTCGCATCCGAAGAACCAAGTGAATGTCATATAGACGGGAAAAATGTTGACTTTAAGTATGTGGATCATATGGTCATAGTTAAAGTGTCATGGTCTACTACAAGTTCATGCATTATTGAGTATGTGTTTTGAAAGATAGGACTAATCTTTCGGGTTTTTTTATATTTGCTTTTTTATGTGGCAAAACTATCATCATGTAAATATTTATTAATTTCAAACTTTTTATAAGTTAATGTTGGGAAGTGGTATATATATGTTATTTTTGGTTTAACTATAGGTTCTACGGTACTCTTGTTCGGATATAATCGATTTTGTATTTTTGTGAAATCTGAATTGGAAACCAGAAATGAATTGGATGAAACATCGTAGTATAAATATCACTATTTATACCATAATTTTCTTTTGTAGTCTAAATATCGATGGGTCTGCCCATTATAAAGCCCAATTTCATGGCTCAGTAATCTCAGTTTATTTATCACAAATTAATGAATTATTGTGATTTGTGATTGTCATTTGTCATATACAACTATACAAACAGTCAAGCAGATGGAGCAGTTTAATTACAAATTCGTGGATCGATTAAAGCATGATAAATATTAGAAAAAATAGCTAGCAAAATGTTGAATATACAAAACAATTACTTTTTTGAATTGTTTATTTATTTATTCTGGATAATGATATGTTTATGACACTTATTGTTTTAAATAAAACTTTTTTACTAAGTTATTTCATTCTTATTTGACTTAAATAAGAATTTTTTGATAAGTTATTTACTCATTATATTTATAAGCAAATTTTGCCGAGCACTAAAATATAATTTATCAAGTTATTAACTTTTGTTACCGAATAATTGATTCGAACATTTTTTTAAAACTATATTTTAAAATACTTATAAATTAATAATCATTTTGAAAAAGATTAAGTTGTTTAAAATAAACGATCCTAAAACCATACATGTGGGCTAACCGCACGACACGCTATGTGTATAAGTTGTTTAAAAAATAAATTGTTTTAAAATATAAACAATACACATAGATGTTTCTAACATACGTTATATGGCGATTTGTCATGACCATCTAACATCTTATCCAAATATATTTATTTAGGATTCGAAATTAAATTTCTTTCGGTTTCTTAAATATTTATATGTTACTTTATTTTCCAATTATTAGTTAGATCACATAAATTTGTGTGGGTGAAATCGAGCCGAAACTAGTGGCTACAATGTGAAATTTAAGTTCGATTCCAATAAAAAAACTCGAATGTTAAAAATTGGCTCGAGATTGATTGAGTATTTATTTGTGAGACTGAGCTCGTTGAACAAATCAACACTTTTGAAATTGGATATATTCTTGTTTGATTATGTATAAATAACGACGTTTTGTCCGTCATAACATGCTTAAATCGTGGAAAATGACTCACGAATTAGCAAATTAGCTTTTTCTGACATATTGTGATTTCAAAGCAAATTCGCAAAAATTATTAAGTTCTTGAAAGCTTTTATGTCGGCCTTTATCTTTATGGTCAAGCGACCTTCTTGCGATTTTTACACAGTTGATATTATAAACTGAACCATACGTTTAACAAAATCTCACAACTTTCTGAATATGTTAGGCTCTAATTCTTTCAATCGATGTATCTCCACTAAACCATCTTAATTTAGTTGGCAACTTGGCATGAGTCCTGCCTTCACAATCTGTTTATGAGTTTTAACATCAATCAGTTTTTAAATGGTCTTTGGCCTAACGATATGGAATTACTCTCTCATTTGAGAGGTCATGGGTTTAGGTCTCGCTTGAGACATATGTGATGATAGTTAGGAGTATACATTAGTTTGTCATTTAAAAAAAATATGAGAATGGATAAATTATGTTGAATCAGCCGACTTCAACTTTTATGATTCTAATCTATCTATATATACAGTATATTTGCACCACGCGTATTTAAAAACTCCTTGACTTTTCAAGTTATTTCTAATAATTATTATAAATTGGTTAATAATGTTGAATTAATCCAAAAACTAAATTTTTTTCATAAATTAACTAAACTACAATATTAAAATATCATATTTTACTTCTATTTATAAAATCATAACTTTAACTTTTTAACATATTATAGTTATCGTATTAGTTTAGATATGTTGTCGTATTGAGCAATTATTATTTTAAAGTCACAACTTTTGTATATTTATGATTTTATATTAATTTCAATATAATATTAAACGGTTAACTTAAATCAAATTTCAACTAAACTTGAAAAAAAAATCAATTGACTATTTTATAAATAGTTAAAAGTTATAAATTATAGTGTTAAACCTAAATTGTAATCCTTAACTAACAAAAGAAAACCATGAAACTATTTTTTATAATCATTAAAAATTTTCTACATAAATATCTTAAAAATAACTTACAATAAGAATAATTAAAAGTAACATTATATAAAAATTTTAATATTATCTTTAAAAACAAAAACAATGTTTGTTGTTTTAAATAATTACAAAAAAAAAAAAGAAACTAAAAATATTCATCAAATAAATTTAAAAAAATAAATAAATTTCTGAAAGCAAACTAAAATAATTAAGAGTTTCCAAATACGTTATTTTAATTTTTTTAAATAACTTACAACAATAATAGTTAAAAGTAACATTATATATAAAAGTTATATTGTTACCTTTAAAAACAAAAACAATGTTTGATGTTTTAAATAATTACAATAATAAAAATTAAAAATGTAAGAAAATAAACGTTTTAAAATTAATTAATCATAACAATAATTACAAATATCATTGAGTCATATATTATATTTAATTTGATTCAAGAGTAGCTGCAAATACAAACTATTGAGACAATGAAGATTACATAATTTCAAAATATAACTACATTATTATATAATTAAAAACAAACAATGTTTATACCAACTTATTATAAGATTTATTATATAAGAGCTAACAACAACATCATTGATATATTTAAAAATATATATTTGTAAAGATTTCAAATATATTGATGTATTTTGCGCAACGTACGGGTAGTCGTCTAGTGATACATAAAATGCAGTACGATGATTTTGTTGATGTCTTTTTCAGTAGTAGATGTTTAAAATTTATATTTTAAGTTGAAAGTCACCATATATTCAATATGTCGAGAAGCATATATGATCTTACTTGTTACTAGTGATGGGTGTATGAATGATTGTGGTCAAATCATTTTTATTAATTTAGGAAAGTGATTTATCTATATTACTAAATTAAACCAAATAGAATAATCACAAAAATCTCACTATAAGGGTAGTCTAGTCGATTAATCTAGATTTTAAAAAAGAAAATTGTGGATTTTAAGGGACAATAGATTCAATTAATTTTAAAAATCTGATTCTAGGGATGATAATTATCCTAATTCAAAATAGAACCCCAAGTAGAGTTTGTTTTGAGTAGATAAACATGATAATATGTTGGAAACTTTAAAATTACTTTCTAAAATGAAAAAGATAGAAAGATTTGAGAATTTTCTTGATGTATTTAAAAAATAAAAATTGTTTCTTGCATATAATCCTTTAACTTATGAGTTATGACCTTAACATCTCCTTTCATGTAGGCTGCTAAGAGAGCAACACCTTGCAGTATTACAGGTGCGACATGTTGAACGATAAGCATGCATTTATGAAACAACTTTTATGTTTTCCTTTCAGTTCCTGCAAGAATTTGGTTTTTACATGAAGCATGCAACAATGTTTCTGTTAGAACCACAAAAAATGAAGCATTGATTTTGTAGATTACTAAGAAAATGAAACATTGTCTCACTAGAAAGCATTTAACTTGATTCTTGGTCACAATGTTGCAAATATGCAACAATGTTTCACTTCTTTTTAATCAATCCACCCAACTAAAACGAATTATGCAATCGCCTTTCGCCTTACAAGCTAATATTGAATAATTTTGTTCTAACATTTTACGTTGAAAAAGCTACGTATTGTTTTAATTTTAGTTTTTTACAAATGAAGTTGTGAGTTTGAGCTAAATTAACTAAATTTATATCACAAAATTGCTTTGTTATATAGTTAAATTGATCAGTAGATGGACCTAGACATCCTAGAGTTATCATTTAGCAAGAATCAGACTCTACTTCAAGAGAAAGTAAGTATTTACGAAACCTATTCAAGAAAAACTTTTTATCCTCATTGTTTTTGTTCATGTTTTCTATAAAAATAATCATTGATCAGAGTTGCCATGGACAACAAATAAACACAATCATCCTTGATTGGTTTAGAAAAGCTTGGAAAAGGTGATTGGAAAGGGACTTTGAAGAAGTATATTAAAAGAACAACCCCAACTGAAGTATCTAGCCATGCTCATAAGTATTTCATCATAATTAAGACACAAGAGAAAGGAAAACATAATTGGAATTAGAAATTGCTATTCTAGGAGTCATATATGGTTTAGGAGTGAACAATGAATTAATTCCTCTTAGTAACTCTTAGCATGTAACATCCCGATGTTAAGGTACTTCAAATTTCAACCCTTTAATTTTATTATATTGCGTTTTGGTCCCCAAGTCCAAGAAATATGCATTGGAGCCATAGTGGCATTTTCGTAATTTCGGCAGGGAGGAGTACGCCATGCATACTAGTGTGTACGCTGAGCGTACTAGGGCGTGCCCTAGTACGGTGGGCATACATCTATGTACGTTGGGCGTACTTACTAAATGAGGAAACCCTATTTTTTAGGGTTTGGTTGGTATTTAAGCATCCTTATGGCCTCATTTCCCTTCACCTTGACAGCCCCCACCCTCTCTTTCATGATCATAACCCTAGAACCACCTTATGAAGCCATTTCAAGCATTAAAGTGTGTGTTTGTGTGCTTAGAAGAAGAAGGAAGGAACCAATATCATCTTGGAGGGAAGAAGCATCTTGGATATGGAAGTTTTGCACCTTTCTACATCATTTCAAGGTATTAAGTTCATACCTTGATGGCTAGTTTTCTAGATCTTGTTTGTGGGTGTTTTTGTGTCCCTTTTTGGTCCCAAAAGTCTCATCTTGAGCATGCCTTGTTGTAGACGTTTTGATTTGTCCTTTCAGACCCTAAGAGGGGTCCTTAGCCATAAAAATGAAGTCCCATTGGTTAGAATTGCTCCATGCATCTTGTAGAAGGTCTTAATGGATTAAGACCTTGTGTTAAGCTCTTATTAGGCGTGTAAAGTCATAAAGTTGGAAACTTTATGACTATAGAGTGTGTTTTGGTTATGGGTATGAAGTTAGGACGTAAGAGCTTAAGACATTAAGCTCTTAATGAGGTTTTGAAGTTTGTGAGGGTACGCCCCACGTACTCGGAGTACGCCCTGCATACGAGGTCAACCACCCCGATGGTGGTCAACTACAAGGGTTGGAGTATGCCCAACGTACCTCCAGAGTACGCGCTGCATACTCATACTGGGTCAGCTCGGTTGGGTTGACTATACTGGGTTGACTCAATTGACTTAGTGGGTTTGACCAGTTGAATTTGACCAAGTTTGACCTTAAGGGTATTTTGGAAATTCTAATTGGTTTGGTCATTTGGGTAGACTAGGAGGCAGTCGGAGTTGAGATTCAGAGTCAGGACCTTATCAGCTTCTATTCAGTTTGCGAGGTGAGTTTTCCTCACTGTACTTACGGGTCGAAGTCACCAAAGCCGACCCATTGGTTTGATAACATGATATCCGTTGATATGCTGAGTATGTAATAGATATGCATGCTACTTTTGATATGCTAGTCTGGTAGATTGGTAGGACTACCTATGATACTGTATGTATGATTATTTGAATATGTTAGTATTTGTTATATGTCGACATATTGTGTGGGTTGGGTTGAGGTTGTACTGCTCCGTGCAGTAGCTAACAAACCCTGGAGCAATCCAGATATGAGTTGAGGGCCAGGTAGGGCATGCTAGACTCGTACTGAGAGCTTGGTGGTATTCAGTCTGAGGACTGATCTGGTCGGGAAACGAGTCAAACATTAGTTGTGGGCCCCGAGGGCAAGCTAGAATTATGATGTGGGCTTAGGGGTAATCCAGTCTTTTAGTTGTGGACCCATTGAATGCTGTTATTGTATATGTGTTATTTGTTTATGTGTTGGTACTTTGGGGGAACTCGTTAAGCTTTGGGCTTATAGTTTTGGGTTATGTTTCAAGTACTTCAGACGATCGCAGGAAGGAGAAGGCATAACCATATACATCCTCGTGTTTTAAATTATGATTTTGAGAAACTCTGATATTGAACATGTTTTGAAAACTATATTGTAAACAATTTATGATTTTATGTTGGTTTTAAAAGTTTAAAATTTTCATGGTTTTTATGGATGTCACATAGTAACTGTTATTGATATACTTCTTCTTTTTCTTTTTTCCCGAATTCATAGGTTTCAACTGTGAATTTAGTGTGTTGTTCTTCGTCTTCGTCGTGGCCAGTCGTCTTTATGGAAGAATCATGGCTCACCAATTGATTTCAAAATTGGGGTTTTCTTGAAGAGGGAACACATGTTAATTAAATTCATACGAATAGGAAATCAGAAAGAAGTATCCAATCGAAGTAGAATAGTTCTGAAAATAAGGGAGATTTGAAGGAGTAGAGGCGAGCGACGCTAGCTACAACTAATTGAATATCCAAAACTCTTAGTAACTGTTGTTGATGTTCTTCTTTTTTTTCTTTATTCTCGAATTCAGAGGTTTCGACTATGAATTTAGTGTGTTGTTCTTCGTCTTCCTTGTGGTTAATCGTCTTCATGGAAGAATCAGGGGGTGCTGATTGATTTCAACATTAGGGTTTTTCTTGAAGAGGGCACACATGTGACTTAAAGTCATACGAATTGGAAACCGGAAAGAAGTATCCAGTCAAAGTAGTGTAACACCCGTTCTAAGAAGGTACACTTTTAACCCTAGTATTTTAAAGGATTGGCATTTTGGTCCGTACAGTGTGAAATTGTCAGTCTCAGTGGTCAATTGGGGATTTGATATCTTAGTTTAGTGGAATGTTACCGTCCTGAAAATCCAAGGTAAAATTTTCATTTTTAAAATATTAAAACATACAACGAGATGTTCCAAAACCGATCAAAGTGAATATATTATTTTAACATCAGAGTAATATCTGTTGGATTAGTGTCTAAGTCCATAACTATTTTGGTATGTACTTGACCTGATTGTGAGCATGGTCCTTTTGGGTTGCCTTCACACTGGTGACTAGACAGGATGATTGTTGAGGAGAGAGGCTGGTTTATTGTTAAGAATAATAAATTAGGGTATAAATATGATTTGTTAATATATTATATGAATAATATATTAATTTGGAATCATATTATTAATTAGTATTTAATCAGAAATTAATTTAGAATTAATTTTGGGATTAAAGGAATTGATTGAAAGTGCAGGGGCTATTTTGTAATTATTCAATAGTTGAGGCTTTGGGCCATTGGATCACCTTTATTAAGGCTTGAACGAAAATCCTAGAAGGATCTAGGAGTTTCGTCCAAGGGCTTAAGGAAAGGAGTCCATGGACTTGCTTAGGCCCTAAGCTAAGGGATTAGGGTTTACATGCACCTTGCAACCCTAGTTAGCCTTAAGTATAAATAGCACCCTAAGGTACTAAGATTTCGTCCAAGCTTTGGGAAACCCTAAAAGGGACGAATTCTAGGGCAAGATACCCTTCTCTCCTCTCTCCCATATTCATCCTTTCACCTAGTGTGTTTGTGAGCCATTAGAGGTACTACACTTGTGGTACTTACTTTCAAAGCTAAGAAAATTCAAGGAACTAGTTGTTATTGCTATATAACAACAAAAGGTATGTATTCTATTCTTCTATGTGGATTTCGAAAATAGTACTAGCATGCCAGGTTTCTTTTTGTATTCATAAAGTTGTATAACTAATAGTGAAAACATAGATCCAACTCTAGGGTTGCATGCACACATAGGATTGTTTGTACAAAACCCATCAATATCATTAATTTCCAATGTGGAAAACTCTAGGGGATGTTGTTGCATCACTCCTTTAACCGCCTAAACACTTCATCTTCATCCTTTTTCTTCATAAAATACGCCTAGGTCTTCCTTGAGTAATCATTGATAAAAGTCACAAAGTATTGACATCTACCATGAGCCTTCACATGAGAAGGACCCCATAGATATGATTGAACACACTCGAGAATCTCCTTGCTTGAGTGTTGAACTGAACTGAAATTCACCTTGCTTTGTATCTCTTTAACACAAGCTTCACTAGGTTCAACTTTTCTAGTTGCATCTCCACTAAACAACCCCTTCTTGCTCTCATGTCCTTTCTTTCATCATCATATTGATCCAAGGATTGGGATACAGTCACCATTCTCCCAATTGTACAACCATATAGAATATCAATACCATGAGGATTCATCCTTCCCTTTATAACTACAAGAGCACCCTTGGAGACTCTTAATCAGTCACCCTCTCCAGAATACTTCAATCCATCCTTCGCCAAAGTTCCAAGAGAAATCAAATTCTTTCGAAGCTCTGGGACGAACCACAATCCAGTTTCCTGACTATACCATGATGCATCTTGATCTGCACCGTGCCATTACCCTTGATACTGCTCACACAATCATCACCCATACTGACTGTCTCATTCCACTCTTTGAAAGAGTCGAACAAGTCGCGATTGCATGTCATATGATAGGATGCTCCATAGTCCAAGACCCAAGCATCAGCAAAACTAGATGTACAAGATGTGGTTACAAAACCGACACAACACCGGGAATCGTAAAAAGTGAGTTTATGATAGATTACATTTTAAGCCTTAGGGTTCTAAATTAAAGTTGTAGAGTACGTCTCCACCTTCGCGTGGATATAAAGAACGTCAAAAACGGAGCTCATATGCAAAAGTTATGGCCTTTTGAAGATGTAGCTGTCTGAGAGCATGACACATGTTAGAAACCCTAATCTGACTGGTCTCACGACGTGAG
Organism: Lactuca serriola; assembly: GCF_051521515.1. NCBI lineage: Eukaryota > Viridiplantae > Streptophyta > Magnoliopsida > Asterales > Asteraceae > Lactuca > Lactuca serriola. The sequence continues at coordinate 185,939,054 of NC_136410.1, forward strand.
CGTCAATTCTCACGACGTGATGAGTCCAAACGGACACTAATCAAGCCTAAAAAACACCTAGGAAGGCTACAGGATGACTCTTGGAAGCTCACGACGTGAGCATATCATTCTCACGACGTGAGACGTCGTCCGAACACATTTCAGAGCTATAAACACATATGGCAAGTCTACGAGATGATACAGCCATGGCTCATGATGTGAGCATTGATTCCTCATGATGTGAGAGATCCAAAATCAGCCTATAAATAGCAATCGATACCCATTCTTTCATTACACCTTCTATTTTCGTTCTCTCTGGTTTTCCGAAGGTCGTTTCTACGTTCCGAGCCCGACGATCATGAACCGCCGACCATTTCTAGTTAGATTCTATAAACTCACGCTACTAATGTGAGTGCATAGTTACTTTCATCTTACACATAGATATGGAGTATTTTATATAAATTACGTGCTATGTGTGCATATTACCTGTTTACCCGATATCTATGTTGGATGAACGTTTTATACATGTTTTAAATGGTTTAAACTGTATATGTATTTTATATCTACAAATATGCTAGGGTAAAATATGGGTAGATGACATCCCGAGGTTTTTAATATAATACATTTCTTCGGAAATACTTTGATAAATTCTTTATCATATTTTTTTGGGAACAAATTCCGCAATATATTTCGTTAAAAAAAATATACTCTGATTTTCAAATAAAGCATAAACAAATCGGTCTTTTCTGGCAGTGAATTTGGGGATGTCACACACAACAACATTGTTGTTGCTTGGTCCAACACCATTATTCCCTTTCTTCAGCAATGGACAATCTCTTATGAGGTGCCCCTTTTCCCTGTCGTTATAACATTTGATGTTGGCTTTAGATACAAAACTTGACTTCCCTTTGTTACCTCCACCTCTATCCGATGTTCTTCTTATGCCTGCACACAAACTGGAACTAGAAACTTCTTCTCCAACTGAAACTTTTCTTTTCAGTTCCTTAGACAACAAAGAATCCTTCACATCATTCACAGTAATCGTTGTCCTACCATGCAACATGGTATCAACGAAATTATCATAAGAATTCGTTAGTGAACATAAGAGGATAAGTGCTTGATCTTCATCTTCAAGCTTTACATTCACACCTTGTAGGTCCAAGATGATCATATTGAAGTTGTCCATATGATCCTTCACTTCGGTACTTCCGACATTTAAGAGTATACAAAAGTTGCTTTTGGTATAGCCTGTTCATCAAAGAATTGTTCTGATACTTTTCACATAATTTCTTCCAAAGCCCATCAGCACTCGTTTGATCCACGGCCTCTCTTAGTACTTCGTCTATCAAAGTCAACAGAATAACACTATGCTCTCTTTCAAGAATATCCACCTTCCTTTCAGCTGCCATGTCCTTTGGAAGTTTTCCTTCTCCTTCTAGTGCCGATACACATCCTTGTTGAACTAGAAGAGCCTTCATCTTTACCTTCCACAAAGTGAAATCATTCGAACCATTGAACTTCTCCAAATCGAACTTGTAAGATGCCATCTTTAATCAATAGAACACCAACCGCAACTCTAATACCACTTGTTAGGGAAAATAGGCGATACTTTTCAAGACTCAGAACAAATTTGATGCCACTTGCCAAGTTCTAATGATCCTTGTTAAGAAGTAATGCAGATAACAAACAAAACTATAAGCACACAAAGACAAAATATTTACGTGGTTCGATCAAGGTAACCTATGTCCACGGGCAGGAGGTGAGTATTATTTATTTCAGAGTTCTCAAGCAGAGGTTACAAGTACAATTCACCAGAGATTCGCCCTAATCACTAAGGGTACAAGATACAAGACACAATACTTCAAATGACTCTACATTCATCCTTTATTTATACTTGAGGGATCAGACCTAAAACCCTAACGGACCAATCCCATTGGCCCATAGGCCCATGAGTGGTGACAACCAATCATATTCCGCCATGCAACATCTTCTAGAACATTCTTCCATGTTATACAACCCATGAGCATTAGCAATACACATGATGGAGCACCTTGAGCCATATTGGAGCATCATGATGTATAAGTGGCGTATCATAAACACTAATGGCCCAACATCCATCATGGTGGCCCAACATGGTATAATCCTCGAGCAATACCAACTTTTAAGCATCCTTGAACGATCTTGAGCACCATAGATGACTTCATAGCATACTTGGCTAATTAAGGACCAAGATGGTTCAACTTGCACCATGATGGCACAGCAAGTGTATGGATGGCGCAACAGGCTTCAAGTGTGGCACAAGAACATCAAGATTGAAGTAACAACACAACCTTAGCTCAACAGGAACATACATGGCACAACAAGGCCATGCATGGTGCAAGATCATACTTCATCTCTCAACAGGAGTACCCCATGACGCAAGAGGGATCCTCATGGCACAAGAAGGAGCATAATGGCACAAGAAGGAATGCTCTTGGTGCAACAACATCCTTCTTGGCCCATCTCTTCAACATATGGCGCAACAAGGTTCCATTGTTGCTCCATATCACTCCCAAGTACTCCAAACCTCTTCTAGGTGCTCCAAACCCCCTTCTGTATGATCTGTTCCTTGGACACTTGATCCGTTCCTTTTTCAGACGATCCATTCATTTCTCAGATGATCAATTCCTTTGTCACATGCTCCATGAACCCCAAGTACTCCTGAGTTCCAACTATTTCAAATACTCCATGAACATGATCCAAATGCTCGAGTCATATTTAACATGTATTATTTTTTGAAATTTTAAGTTCAACATATAACAAAATTCATGAGATTGCATAACACTTATTGATGTTATGTTGGATACTCTGCTTCTACAACAAGTTGCTACCGTTGAAGGTTATACCTAAACATGGAATACTTTGATTTAGCTATTGATTCTTAGGATCTTCTAAAAAAATAACTATATTCCTTTTGTTGATATTTTATAAGTAACAAGTTAGTATCAATAAAAAAAGCGTAAGTACATTGATGTTGTGATTAAAAAATAAAGCATATTACATGTGTGAGTAAAATATGTTTGCCATTTAAAAAAAATCTTTAGTTGGCATTATGTGTATGTTTATTAATTTCAATTTCCGTATAGACAACTTCTGTTTGTTTTTTTTTTCAAGCTTTGTCCTTTTAAATATGCAACTTTCACTTGATCTCAATGATATTGATATACATATAAGCTTTGAAATAGACATGAAAAGCAAGGGGGTGCATGTCAGGTCAATTGTTACATATTTTGTTTAAAAGTTTCAAGAATGCCCTCTACCAGGTGAGGAAATTAAATTTAGAGGTTATATTGGTTGGCTGTGATGAGCTTTTGGACTTTTAGTTATGGTGTTGTAAATGTGAAAAAACACATCATTTTTTTCGTTCTGCTTTTTTACTTAATGTAGACAGTAGAAGACAGTGTTCATATCTGTTAATTAAAACATAAAAATTGAAACATCAAGACAACATTATTTCTACTTTTTAAAACATGATGTCTTACAATTTGATGTTTTTCTAGGCAAACAATCCTACAAATGAACTTGGTTCGACTCGTGAGACGGGAAAACAAAAAAACCTATAAATTTATATATACCCTTATATAGTAGAATGTTATAATTGATTTTTCAAAATATAATATCTTAATAAGAAAAAACATCTATAAGCCCGAGTCACCTACAAGTTTTTATTTTATTTTATTTTATTTATTTATTTTTAATCATTTCAATCCGAAATTATAAATAATGTTTTTTTATTCAAACGGTTTCTATAATGGGCCGGTTTAATTATCTCGAAATTCGGCTCCGCTCCACTCCAGAAGAGTCTAGTCTAACTATACAAGCTGTATAGCCCAATACGGGTTGATCATCTTCCTGAAGCAACTATAGTCTTCTTCTCCTTCATCAAAGGGGAAACACCATTGCATATCTGATATCTCCCATCGCATCTTCCGATCAAATACTTCTTTATGCCAATTGCGGAATCAGGTTCCTTTCTGGAGTTCTCTGTCTAACTGTTTGCTTGAGCTCATAATCAGTTCCTTCCGATATAATCGATTTTAAATGCTCGTGAATCGGTGAAAACACCAGTAAATGAATACATCACCGTTTATGGACAAGCAGATCATGGATCTATCGAGCTCGCAAAATAAAAATAACGCAGACAAAGATTTCATGGATCTGAACAATCAACCTCCTCAAGAAGACGATCAACAAGACGTCGTCGTTGGCGGCGGTGGTGATAAGACGGATGAGATCCTACCTAGCTATGACTTCCAGCCAATCCGTCCGATCGTATCATCTCAGCCTTCCAATTTTGAATCTAGTAGCAGTGGTGGAGCTAGGGTTTGGGCCTCAGCTGAATCTAAGACTAATTTTGGCACCCGAGTAAGTCGGTTATCCCAATTTCGTTTCTTCTTACTGTTTCCGCTTTTATCCTGTTTAAATTTTGTGGTTTCAGAAGTATTGTTTCAATGATTTATCGTTAATAGTTCTAGAAGACTAAAAACCATCTGTTGGAGTAGATATTCTTGCAATTGACTATGCTCTAGCTTAGTTAAAACTTCGATATGTGTAGGATATGATACTTGAACTTCCTTTTGGTTGAGTAATCGATGAAAGTGATAACCGCGAAAATCCTATCGATCGATAAAATTATGTTACAGAAGTTTCGTTTCAATGTTGAATTAACAATCGAACAAGTACACACGCAGAATAGATTTTACAAACTAGTCTATGAATTACATTTCTTCCTGTTTGCTGATTATGGTGGGGATGCCTACGAGATGAAATTCATCATTTTTACTTTTTTTTTGCATGTACAGAACTATGGTTCTCTTGATTCAGTTGAACCCACTAAGGTGATTATGAAGAACGATCATAGTGTCATCGATGCAGCTCTGATATCAGAGATTGATAGAACAATGAAAAAACACGCTGATAATCTGATGCATGCTTTGGAAGGTGTCAGTGCACGAATTTCTCAACTCGAGAGCAGATCTAGGAACCTTGAGAACTCTGTTGATGATTTAAGAACATCTGTTGGTAATAATCATGGAAACACTGATGGGAAATTAAGGCAGATTGAAAACATAATCAGAGAGGTAAACCAATCTCATTATACCCTATACAGTTCTACTCTGTTTGACATACATTGGACTGTATTTCTGTTAACAGTATAACCTGATCTGTTCTGTTATGTCATGTTATGTACTGTACTTTTCTCAACAGGTACACGCAGGTGTACAGGTTGTGAAAGATAAGCAAGAAATACTGGAGACTCAGCTGCAGCTATCACAAGTACAAATTTCAAAACCCGAACAACCACCACCACCACCACCACAACCAGAACCCCAAATTTCCGGCCATATGGGATCATTGCAGCAGCAGGCGGCGGCACTTCCATCTCCGCCACCTCCCATCCACCATCCACCACCCCAATTTCCGGCGAACATGATGTCCATTCCACAGCATGATTCTTACTACCCACCGCCCGGTCAAACCGCCGAACCACCACCACAACCACAGCAGTACCAACTGCCGCCACCGCCTAAGCTCTCACCGCCATCACCACAGCCACAGTATCAGTACTCTCAACCACCGCCAATGTCCCTGCAACACCATAACCCTAACCCTAACCCTAACCCTAACCCTAACCCCCCTCATTCCGAAGAACCACCTTATTTATCTTATCCACCGAGTTTCCGGCAACCTGGCGGCAGCGGCCCACCTCCACCACAGTTTCACAATAATCCATCCGGGCCAGGGTTTTCCGGCCAGTACGGGCCATCACCTGGGTTTAACGAGCCTTACAATTACGGTGGTCCTGGATCTGGCTCTGGTTCTGGTTCTGGTTCTCAGTATGGCAGCGGGTCACCTGTAAAATCCCATGGCGGCGGAAGTGGCGGAGGTGGATTCTCTCAGCTTCCTACAGCCAGGATTTTGCCGCAAGCTGTTCCTACTGCGGCGGCAGTTGGCGGTGGTGGTGGTGGTTCTGGGAGCGGTGGGAATAGGGTTCCGATTGATGATGTGGTTGATAAGGTTACTAATATGGGGTTCCCGAGAGAGCAAGTGAGGGCGACTGTTAGAAAGTTGACTGAAAATGGTCAGGCGGTTGACTTGAATGTGGTGTTGGATAAGTTGATGACTGATGGGGTTGAAAGTCAAGGGCCCAGAGCTTGGTTTGGTCGTTAATACTTGATATGTTTTTTTTTTAATTTTTTTTTTTTATTATTATTATTATTTTGTTTTGTTTTGTTTTGGGGATTATATTTTGTGATTAATGTACATAAATTCGAACCAATTTGGCTGATGGATGTTATATGATTGGATTTATCAAAGTGTACTTTCATTTCTCACCTCATATTTTAATTTACGTTTTCTTTCGCTTAGGTATTGTGATTGTAAAAAGGTTTAGGTATATCATGAAGAGGGTTTCTTAGTGATGAAATCCTTAGAATTTGTTAGATTTATTTTGGTATTCCATGACGAATCCACTATGTATTGGAAGAAGTGTTTGTGATGTTGATCGTTTTGTATGCCACATTTACAAATGTGGTCCATTTTGATTATATGGAATACAAACATGGAATTATATGTGGCAAATGACTTAATAGCATTGTATGTGAGTAAATGTGGGAGTGGCTTAATATATCAAGTGATTAAATATAGCAATGTTTTTCATTAGTAATGTAAATAAGAGTTAATGTACGTAATTGGTGTGAAAATTAACTAGCAATGCCAATGTACTTTATTACGAATGATTCACATGCATCTAAACTCAATCTAAGGCCCTCACATGCTAACTTATTAAAATGGGAAAGTGTCAGTGTTGTCAATTAATTAAGCCCACATCTAGCTTATAATAAGTCCACATCTAACATACAATAAGCCCACATCTAGCTTATAAAGAGAGAAAATGTTCCCTCAACAAAATAAACCCATATCTAGCTCACAATAAGCCACCTATGGCTTATAGCTTATAAAGAGGGAAAGTGTTCCTTTTGTCAACTAAGCCCATATCTAACTTACAATAATCCCACGTCTAGATTATGAAGGTGGAAAGGGTCCGTATTACCAATATTAGGATATCACACAAGTGTCAAAGCTTAAATAAACCCATATCCTAGCATGATATGTACATATATGATGCTAAATCAAAGCTTAAAATAAGTATAGATTTTTCTCATTCAAACCATATGTAACAATCATCCCTTAAAGGCAACATAACACATAAGAGTACACAATTATAACTAATACCAATTTTTTTCCAAATGTAACAATAAAGGACATGTAATCTGGTTATGTACTTACCTCAAGTGTAAAAGTCCTTATGCTTCATTTTCCTCTTAGAGTAGTTGATGAGCTTAGTGGTCACCTAAAGATAAACATAATTGGGTCAAACATCTCATATTGATCCATTACATCACTTATTAAGTTCTTAATCCTAAATGTAAAAATTTATTATTTAAAGCCCATCCTTATGTATTTAGAAGAACACCGATGAAAATGAAACATGCATCGGGCTCCATATGAAAATGTTATTGACTTTTTCAAGTTTTGTTTCGGTTGATTACACGGCCATGTAACTTAAACCGAGAGAAAGAGAAAAGCATGATCGTGCTTTTGGTCGACTCATTAGCATGTTTCAAAAAAATTTCATATTGGTATTAAACTTTGGGCCAATTGAACCCTTCTCCTAAACAAAGCTTCCAAATGATTTTTATGAGTGCAATAAGTCCTAATAACTTGATTTACTATTTAAATACCTCTTAATCCTTTAACAACTTAATATGCAAAACTCTCAATATCTCATGTAATTTAGGCTTCCATGGACAATCAAGCATGCAATATGTGTTAAGTCATTATTGACTTCAAGGAGCTATTAACAACTCCAATAAGACTTTAAGACTTCTAAGATCTTCTAAACCACATCTCAAGTATAACGTTAATCATAAGCCAAATACTAAACAATAATTTCATCTTTCTGTTATAATTTCATCACATATATGAGTTGTTGATTCTATTCCATCATAGAGGTTATAAAATCATTTAGAACTTTGAATCATCCTTTAGTAAACCAAAATCATTCTATATTTTCATTGAATTACTCATTTGAGTTTATAAATCCATTTTTTAACACTTGACTTTGTTTCCAATTCATTATATTCAACACTTGACTTTGTTTCCAATTCATCATATTCAATTCCAATGGTAATCACAAATTCCAAAACAATAACAAATGGAAATCATGGAATTATGACAAAGAGAACTTATAAATCAACATATACTGCATTAATCCTAGATTTCAATAATTTATCATGACTAAGAACTAATATACAACTCAATCTAGCCAATTTACAACTCATTCATGAAGTTAGGTATCTCAATTCACCCAATTCCATAAACAGAGATGAAAATTAAGCATTGATCAAATGCAACTTCATGATGATCTAGACTAGAAATAAAGAATAAGAATCCACTCAAAACATAACCTATATAATTAAGATTTATAATATAACACCATGATTTTCACCAATTTTTCTTTATTTTAAAACATCATTTAAAATAATTTAGCAACATAAGACTTTATTTAAACTTTTTCATACAAACATAAAAACTTTAAATCCCTTCGACACAAAATGTAAAAGAAATACGATAGTTCCAAAACTCCATGATAACCAACATGACATGACCAAGTGGTATGAATATAATAAAACATAACTACCTAAAGAAAATCACCACCTCACCAAGTCTCACTCCCTAGCAACCTGTACCGTTACAAGGCATATCATGGTAAAACACAATAAGACCAAACGTCAACAACAACTTAGTGATCCAATCACAAGTACAAGAAGGAAGGAAACATACATGTCTTATACATATAAATCAATCACATAATCAACACATATCATATTCCTACACCATACATCGTATTGCTTCACATATATAACACATATCACTGCTATATACATTACATGTGTTAATCTACACCTTATGTCGCTTTTATTCTTTGCACTATTATTAATAACTAGAAAGTTGTCCCGCTTTGCGGGGGTCGGAAGGTGCGACTTTTTTGTGAAAGTATAGTACATTCGTCCATTTACAAATGCATAATAGTCAAATATGTTGTATTGCAAGATAAACAGTAACATCAACAACCTGTTAAGAAAAGTCAAGTAAACAATTTTTTTTTCATTTACCACATGTTTCTGTAAAAAAAAATAAAAAGAAGAGTAAATTTTGAGTTAAATATTACCTCTTGAATATTATGTAAATTCAGTGATCTAAGGAAAGCAGCCATTCCCTATAGACAAAAACACAAATATAATTCAAACCCTAAAAGTAATCCCAAACTATCAAAATCACCACATGAATATAAAGATTCGATGATCCATACGTATAGAGATCAAAATCTCCATAAACCAACATTGAAATCTAATGTATATAAGGAAAAACACCTTAAACTCAAATTGTGAAACGTATCTGGACTTAATGAAACATCAATGTGGCGGTGTATAGAGGTGGTAATCGTGTCGGGTTCGTGTCGTGTCGAAACACTAAACGGGTTGAAAGTGTTTGACCCTAACCCGACCCATTTAATTAACGTGTCGTGTCGTGTCAACCCATTTATTTTCGTGTCGAGTTCGTGTCAGGTTTCAGGTTAGGACTATACCATGAAATATGTCGTGTCATGTGAGGATAAAAAATTGAGAATGTTGAAAGAGTAGGAGTTGCGTAGGCGGAAAGAAAAATCTAATAGTTTGGAGGCAGAATAGATGAAGTCATAGCAAGTTTAGATGACAAAATTAAAAGAGTGGGAGTTGTGGAGGCAGATGACAAGGTCATGAGGATGTGAGAGTGGTGAAAGAGACTGGGTAGTTTAGGAAAGAATGAAAAAACTGAAATGAAGTCTTGATCTAGACGGTTAAATCATTTCAACATTACAAAACAATTCAATTCGAAGGTTTTCTTTTACTTATGGTTTTGGTTTTGTATCTTTCTAGATTATTTAAATAATTCAAAAAACTTGCATATAAATAAACGGGTCATTTTCGAGTCATATTCGAGTTGAAATTCTCAACCTTAATCTTACCTATTTAATTTTCATGTCGTGTCGTGTCAACCCGTTTATTTAAACGGGTTTAAATATCTTACCCAAACCCGTTTATTTCGTGTCGGGTTCGTGTCGGGTTTCGTATCATGTCAATTTTTGCCACCTTTAGCGGTGGATGTAAGAAAGCATATGAAGATGACAGGTTAAGAAGAACACCACAATCTGAAAATCACAAAAGTAATCTTAATCAAAGGTTGAGAAGAACACCACAATCTGAAAATCATAAAAGGAATCTTAATAAGAGGTTGAGAAGAACTCCAGGGGGAGAGACACCGTGAAGGGTAGGTGAAAAAGGTGTTTCTAAGCATCAGCTCCTATGGAACATTGTTTCCATGTCAGCATCCACTCATTAAGAAAATATCTACCAAAAAAAGATTAATTAAAATTTTTAAAGAAAAATATTTTAAAACCCATTCAATTCGGAGGATTAATCAAACCTCTATTAATTTTTGTCAACGGTAAGTTTATTCGGTGTAAAAGTCATTGTTTTATCACTGCAAAGTACATCCATGCCTGCAATTTCCTCTATTTTTGGAATCTGCAATTTCACATATTTACATAATAACTCCTTTAGATAAGAAACGATCATGCCAATTAAACGATAAAAGTTTCAATCATTTTTCCAATTTAACAGTTTTGAGGTGACAAATGATATGTCTTTTCTTCTCCTTCCAACGATTTAAAAACTTTTCTGCTACCATTGTATAATTCAATTTCGTATCACTTTTAATTTAATGCATAAAATGAAAAATATATATTGTAGATGGTGCTTCAAATCAGTAGTTAACCAACAGTTCGTACATTTATACAAAACAAAAAAAATTAAAGCAATAAGTCGTACAAGAAATAGCAACGTACTTTCATGTATATTTTGCTTATAACATCTTACTTTTAAACTTGGTCCCACTACACAACATTACGAAATTGTAAAGAAACCAATTGGAACTATCAATGTAAACCGATAGGCTGTTTGTTCTGAATGGTTTATTGGAGTCTAAATCAGTCAAAAAAATTGAAAATAGTCAACATGATGCTAAACCTTATAAAACGAGTTAAAAATTTGAAAAATATACCAATTCCAAAGGCACCCCCAGTGACCAAAGCAGAGTGTGTATTGCTGAGTCAGCTCCAATCGAACAAATCTGTAAACCAGAGTTACAATGGGACATTTTCCAGACAAGAATAATTTCTTCTATATTAAATATGATTCTATATGTAGCCATGAAGTTCCTTGTATTCAAAAATGAAAGACCAAAGTTATACGAAAGGTCAATAAGAGCTTAAATATTTTTATAAATATTTACAATAGCTGAAATTGAAAATTCACAACAAATGATGTTCGATTTTATACTCTTGATAACAACACCCCAAAGTAGTAGCCATTTATTGATAATAAATTTGCATTTGGGACTGGAGGGGATCTGTTAAGATTGAAAAACATGTTAAACAAAAAAGGACAATTAAATAAGCAACAAAATTCTCTTTATCTCATACAAGAAATTCAATAAACCACTGATTAAACAAACCTTAAATATGCAATTTGTATAAAGAACATGTTGACGGTTTTATATTAAGCTATATTACACTTTTCACGTCTCCAATGGTTGCATCAAGTCCTATCCAATTCATATGTACACACATTAATTACTAATTACATAAAAATATGTATTTAACTATTTATATAGGTTTTGATATATATATATATATATATATATATATATATATATATATATATATATAAAATACAGTGATGTTACTCTTGATCATTATAAATAAGAACATAACAACATAAAAGCAAAGTAAAAACCAAAAGTGATGATTACATGATGCTTGTTTTGGCTATTGACAAAAAAAAAGAAAAAAAAACATAACAAAATGCTTCATGGATCTGGTCATTATGGAATTAATTTAAGTTTTCGATGAAAAACATATGGGGAAGCATATACATATAAAATTCATCAAAATGAAAAGGCTGAAAACATTACTAAAATGAAAAACATCCCATTACAAAGACATGCCAACCTTTTGCCAAAAGCAATAGGAAAACATATACATTTATGTTGTTCTTGGCTAATAATAACCATAAGATGGCATGAAATTGATGAAGAAGACAATGAAACATCAACACGATTCCTTTTTTGTAATGGATAGATATGACAACGTTCAACTAATCCTTTGTAAGGAAGCAATTTTTTTTTGTTTGATAGTATATTATATGCAAACTACCTGCACTACTAGAATATATGTCTTTAATGACATGCAAACCATGACACGCACCGATTTATGTTTCGCAAAAGAGAGTGACCTTAAAATAGTGTCATCTCTTCAGAAATTTTAAGCATATATCTTAAATTAGTGTCACAAGAAAAAAAATTAAAAACACGGAGGGCGCTGTATCTTAAATGTGCGTCCTCTATAAGTGTCTCTTTATAACTTTAATGAAAGGCGCGTTTAGTAGATACGGGGGAAACGAAATCCCCAAAATTTTGAAAACCCGCCTTGTTCTTTTTTACCTTCTTTCTATCTTTCATCTTCGCAATCGAGAAATAGAGGGAGGATCATCATCCTTTGTTTTTGATCCTCTAGTTTTATGAAACGGTATACTCATTATCATTGCGTTCCATGAATTTTGTTTGATAACAAAGATGTTTAATCGGCGACGACGATCTCCATTCTAGGAAATTTTCTGGCCGATCAGTTATGTTGTCCCTACAGACTGATCCTAGACAAGCTCAACAACAACAATTTCAGCAGTAGCAGCAGCAGAAGCAACAACAGTTGTTGCAGCAGACTGCTAGGGTTTTGTATAATAATGGTGATCATCACCGTGGATCTTTGTTTGTTTTGGCATCGTCGAATTTCTTCTTTGCTCTACTCGGTTTCCCCTCTCATCACACACTTTCTTTCCTACTTCCAACCCACTTTCCTTGAGACAACTCACTGCTAGGGTTTCGTATAATTTTAGTCGAATTTCAACAATATGAAGCGGTTTGTACGAATGTTGGAAGAATTCGTTTGGATAACCCAAAAACAGAAGAAAGAAGACTTGTAATTAACTTGTGATGCTATTCACAAGTATTTTCAAAAGTTTTGAGTGATCTATTTCATTTCTTTTAAAGTGGGTTTGGTTACCAGTATTTTATGTGCTTAAAACCTCCATGTTCATGTGTATGTTTTCTTAACATATATTTTGTTAACTGTTAAGTTTAATCTTTCTATACTGAATGAGTGCTTATCATTTTCAGATAATCTTGTAAGAGGGATTAAGTTATACTAATTCAAAGCCTCAACAACTTTAATCAATCATCAGTTGGTTTCTTGTGACATCCCCAAAATCACGGCCAGAAAAGACCGATTTTGTTTATGCTTTATAAAAATCAGAGTACTTCATTTTATAAAAAGGTTGCGGAATTTGTTCCCAGAAAAACATGGTAAATACGTTATTAAAACATTTTCAAGGAAACGTATTTATTTCAGTTTAAAACGTTTGGGATGTCATCGTTAATACCGAAACATAAGCATAAACAGAACTTACAATGATTTACACTAGTGATCTATATCTCTTTAAATCTCTCAGCGTAATGTCACTTCACTTCGTCACCTGTGATATACATAGACTGAGTGGGTCAGGTTGGGAAACCTGGTGAGTACATAGGGTTTTCAACCCACAATAATATAATTGTTATGTTTAATCATCAAACAATTAACCCCATTACCCATCCCCGTTATCTTCTGTACTCTTAAGGATTTAACCTAAGAGTCATCTATCCTGCATTCGTTTATTCCGAAGTCCCTTACTTCCAGGGTTATAGGACTGGCACTAAATCCATAGCTGCCAATGTTTGTTCATAAAGCACTAATTCCATAGCTGCTATAGTCTATTCATCGGGTACTAAATCCATAGCTACCAGTCTTTATCTAATACGTACTAAGTCCATAGCTACCAATGTTCAACAGGTACTAAATCCTTAGCTACCAGCGTCTAACTAATAGGTACTAAGTCCATAGCTACCAATTCCCAACAGGTACTAAATCCATAGCTACCAACGTCTAAAAGGTACTAAGTTCATAGCTACCGGTGTTTGTCCCATAGGCACTAAGTCTGTAGCTGCCAATGTATACTCACGTCATCTTCTATCTCTCATCATTCATCTACCCATCTCATACCCAACATTTTCGTATATATAAAATACGTATACAGTTTAAATTCTTTAAAACATGTATAAAACGTTCATCCAGCATAGACAACAAGTATTCAGATAATATGTACACATAGCACGTAGTTTATATAAAATACTTCATATCTATGTGTAAGATGAAAGGGACTATGCACTCACCTGAGTAGGTGGTGACTCAGTACTCGGACAGCGCTTCGATACTCTCAAAACGATATTCCTTCGATAAAACCTAGTACCGATACCACTAGGGTTTAGTTTAACGATAACCGCGACAAATTAATTAGTCTGACTATTATTAAGCGTTAATAATACTCGATATAACTCATAATAATAGCCCAAATAATTATTTTAAGGACCTAATAACATTCCTATAATTATTTGAAAGCTATATTAAAAATTGCGTAAGCGTAGCACACTTACAGCGAATTTTATCGAAAACCGGGACTTAATTGGAGCAGCGTTTCGAAACCGAAAAACTCCTTTTTCTCGGGACTCCAGGAGCCTCGGGGCTTCCCTAGGGTGCTAAGGGGCTTAACTAGGGTTTAGGGATGTTTAGAACACTTAGAGAGAGAAAGAAGTTAGAGAGAGAGTGAAGAAAGGTGTGAAAAATGAAGGAAAATCGGCCCCCTTTTATAGCCCTGCGAGGCCTCGGTACGCTGGGCGTACCTCGGACCTACGCGGGGCGTAGTCATTGGATAAGAGTGCCAGCAAGGGTCCAGCTGTCTAACACTCGGAGTGGATCAGGGCGAGGGTACGCGGGGCGTACAGACTTCGGACGCGGGGCGTAAGCGAGGGCGACGTGTTCTTCATCCGAAGCGAGATCTGATCAGCGATGGACGGCCCACAATGCGCCACGTCATCAGCTCCTTATCAGCCTTCACAAATTGCATTCTCGACTTCTAAAAATCATAACTTTCGTATACGAGCTCCGTTTTCGACGTTCTTTATATCCACGCGAAGGTGGGAACGTACTCTACAACTTTCGTTTAGACTTCGTCGGCTAATTTTGGCTCGATTTTAAATTTTATATTATTAACGGGCCGGGACACGATTTGGTCCGTTAAATCCTCATAACTTCTTCATCCGACATCCGTTTTTGCCCATCTTTTTCTCGTTACGCTACTCTTAACGAGATCTTCGATTCTCGTTCAGGTCGTGTCGGCTAAAAACCGCTTGATCAAATATTCGAATTTCGGGCTGTATACTGCTAGTTCGAAACTTCGAAAAATCATAACTTCTTCATACGAAGTCAGATTTGGGCGTTCTTTTTATCGATGTTCTTATTTTAACATATTCTACGACTTCCATTTAGATCGCTAAGGCTAAATCTCGCTCTATCGTAAATTTACTATTTACGCTTCCCGGTGCCGTGCCAGTTTTGCCGTAAAACTTCGACGGGCCATAACTTCTTCGTTATAACTCGGATTTCGGCGTTCTTTATATGTACGGAAACCTTGTGACATACTCTACAACTTGGTTAAGATTATTTATTCTAAATAATCTTTTGTCGAAAAGTCATTTTCGACTCCTATTGCCTCTAATTTGATTAGCCCGGATTTGCGGGCGTTACAATTATCTCCCCCTTAGGATGATTACGTCCCGGAATCATCAACGAAACATGGTCGTATAATGACTCCCTACGTCATCTCTTCATCCTAGGTAATAATTATAACTTCTATATTCCTTCAATTCTATCTCTTAAACTCATTGACTGTAAGAGTACTCGATCGTGCACCTGCTCTCTACCTCAGGTTAGACTCCAAATTATGACCTTCAAGTCACAATCTCGATCCTTGCTGGATACGGACTTGAGATAAGTTCTTTTATTACTACTATAGATCGATGTGTCATATTCTAATGACCTATCATCGTATGTTGCAACACTCAGACTTAGGTCTCTTAGAGTTAAATTCTAAAACAGACTATGCCTTCCTTCATGTTCTAATGTGATATAATCACACTTTAACATTAGGCATTTCTAACCACCAACTTCTTTAACAACGATTGCGATACTTCTATTGATCGCTTTAATTTCAACCGTTTGGTTTAATGTCGGACGCTACATCAAACTTGTTTCTCTGAACCACACAACATACTCATCGTAGTCGGACTTGATTTGATATGACCACAAGGGTCGGAATATCAACAATCTTCTTAGTCATTACCGAAACGATGGTAACAACACACTTGAATAAAACGAAATCAATTACTAGCTTCTTGGTAACCTTGTGACTTTCCCTGATCCAAGTGTGAGTCCTGTGCTTCCGGTAGTATAGGCCTCTACTACCATTCACACCTACTCATACTCGTCCCAAGTATTGTCTCGCAGTTTCCCAAGTCACCATGCAGCAAATCACACAATCATTCGACACATCAGATAACAAAACGAAGGTTTTATATTAATTCTTGAAACGATTACATAGGTGTTCAAGTTCACCCTAGACTATGCCTCTACTAGGCTACATCATAAAATACTATGGCTACTACATAACTTGATCTTCTGATATGAAGTCCTCATCCTTGATTCCTCGCACGGTTTTCTGCTTCGTCGAGGATCATGTGAAATGCCCTTGGCCTTGGTGGCGTTTCTGGTCTTACTGCTTTATTTTTCTTTGGGCAGTTTCTGGACATATGCCCCTTGCCTCCACATCCGTAGCATACTTTATCATCATGTGTGCAGTCTTTGGAATAGTGACCAGTCCTCCCACACTTGTAACAAGTCACTTCTTCATTGCACTTCCCACTATGCTTCTTCTTGCATCTATCACACCATCTTGCTTCACCTCCATCTCCTCCTCCAAGCTTTGAGAATTTTCTTTCCTTGTTCGACCTCGAAGATCCTTCAAACTTCCGCTTCTCTCCTGCCTTATCTTTTTCTAGACCTTTTTCTCTTATCTGGGCCTCTACGTTCTTAGCTGCCCTAACAGCTGCTTTCAAGGTAGTTGCCATCTTGACCATTGGGCCAAAGTCAGTGGGCAGTCCGTTAGCAAACCTATCAATCTTGGAGAGTTCAGTAGGCACCAAGTAGGGGAATAGCTTCATCCTCTCGGTGAATGCGGTGGCATACTCATCAACACTCATCTTCCCTTTCTTCAGGTTCTGAAACTCGTTGTTTAGGTCTATCAGATCTACCTCTGAGCAGTACTGCATTTTCAACTGTTCCAAAAACTCTTCCCACGACATCCTTAAGGCTTCTCCTCGTGGCATCGTATCTGCCAATAGCTTCCACCAGCTCAAGACTCTAGTTTTCAGTTGTCTTACAGCGAAGACAGTCTTCTGATTCTCGTTACAGCTGCAACTTTCAAACACCATCTCCATCTCAGAGATCCAATCCATAATCTCAACCGGCTTTGGGCTTCCTGAGAGACTTGGTGGTTTCGCACCCAAGAAATTCTTGTACATCCGCCCATCCTTGTTGTTTCTCCCTTCTGGGCCATCCCTTTGCTCACCTTGAGTCCCTACTTGACTCACTTGGCGGCTGTAGTTCCCTTCCTCAGATTGCTCGGGAATCAGTTCGGGTTGCTCAATGGGCATAGTAGGTTCGTCCCTATTCAACATCCGTCTCATTTCTTCCCTTTGTTCAGCCAACATAGCCCGAATCATGGCTTGAACTCCAGCCATGGTGACTGGCTCAGGCGCAACTTCTTCTACAATAGGTATTTGCTGAACCACTGGGGGTTGGTTCCTGTTCCCATTTGCGTTTACGTTTCCGCTACGGGTTCTTACCATCTTGATCTATACACCTAATGAGGTGAATCTAGACCTTTACTTAGGATTGACGTTTAAATCATCCTTATCACTCCGAAACGTTTACATGCTAGTTCTAATATCGTATTCGTACGTTTAGAATCCTAAACACATAAGGTTTCCAGATCCGGTCGGCAACAGACCATAGATCCGAACAACTAACAGCATATCAGGCACAAGTATTTAGCACATAAAAGCATTTTAGGCATCATTCCTAAAATAAGCTAGTGCTCACACCTCACAATCATCGCTTAGCATTCTAAGTTTAAGTCTAGAAATAAATCCATATTCCTAGTTCGCTTAAACTAATGCTCTGATACCAACTGTGACATCCCCAAAATCACGGCCAGAAAAGACCGATTTTGTTTATGCTTTATAAAAATCAGAGTACTTCATTTTATAAAAAGGTTGCGGAATTTGTTCCCAGAAAAACATGGTAAATACGTTATTAAAACATTTTCGAGGAAACGTATTTATTTCATTTTAAAACGTTTGGGATGTCATCGTTAATACCGAAACATAAGCATAAACAGAACTTACAATGATTTACACTAGTGATCTATATCTCTTTAAATCTCTCAGCATAATGTCACTTCACTTCGTCACCTGTGATATACATAGACTGAGTGGGTCAGGTTGGGAAACCTGGTGAGTACATAGGGTTTTCAACCCACAATAATATAATTGTTATGTTTAATCATCAAACAATTAACCCCATTACCCATCCCCGTTATCTTCTGTACTCTTAAGGATTTAACCTAAGAGTCATCTATCCTGCATTCGTTTATTCCGAAGTCCCTTACTTCCAGGGTTATAGGACTGGCACTAAATCCATAGCTGCCAATGTTTGTTCATAAAGCACTAATTCCATAGCTGCTATAGTCTATTCATCGGGTACTAAATCCATAGCTACCGGTCTTTATCTAATAGGTACTAAGTCCATAGCTACCAATGTTCAACAGGTACTAAATCCTTAGCTACCAGCGTCTAACTAATAGGTACTAAGTCCATAGCTACCAATTCCCAACAGGTACTAAATCCATAGCTACCAACGTCTAAAAGGTACTAAGTTCATAGCTACCGGTGTTTGTCCCATAGGCACTAAGTCTGTAGCTGCCAATGTATACTCACGTCATCTTCTATCTCTCATCATTCATCTACCCATCTCATACCCAACATTTTCGTATATATAAAATACGTATACAGTTTAAATTCTTTAAAACATGTATAAAACGTTCATCCAGCATAGACATCAAGTATTCAGATAATATGTACACATAGCACGTAGTTTATATAAAATACTTCATATCTATGTGTAAGATGAAAGGGACTATGCACTCACCTGAGTAGGTGGTGACTCAGTACTCGGACAGCGCTTCGATACTCTCAAAACGACATTCCTTCGATAAAACCTAGTACCGATACCACTAGGGTTTAGTTTAACGATAACCGCGACAAATTAATTAGTCTGACTATTATTAAGCGTTAATAATACTCGATATAACTCATAATAATAGCCCAAATAATTATTTTAAGGACCTAATAACATTCCTATAATTATTTGAAAGCTATATTAAAAATTGCATAAGCGTAGCACACTTACAGCGAATTTTATCGAAAACCGGGACTTAATTGGAGCAGCGTTTCGAAACTGAAAAACTCCTTTTTCTCGGGACTCCGGGAGCCTCGGGGCTTCCCTAGGGTGCTAAGGGGCTTAACTAGGGTTTAGGGATGTTTAGAACACTTAGAGAGAGAAAGAAGTTAGAGAGAGAGTGAAGAAAGGTGTGAAAAATGAAGGAAAATCGGCCCCCTTTTATAGCCCTGCGAGGCCTCGGTACGCTGGGCGTACCTCGGACCTACGCGGGGCGTAGTCATTGGATAAGAGTGCCAGCGAGGGTCCAACTGTCTAACACTCGGAGTGGATCAGGGCGAGGGTACGCGGGGCGTACAGACTTCGGACGCGGGGCGTAAGCGAGGGCGACGTGTTCTTCATCCGAAGCGAGATCTGATCAGCGATGGACGGCCCACAATGCGCCACGTCATCAGCTCCTTATCAGCCTTCACAAATTGCATTCTCGACTTCTAAAAATCATAACTTTCGCATACGAGCTCCTTTTTCGACGTTCTTTATATCCACGCGAAGGTGGGAACGTACTCTACAACTTTCGTTTAGACTTCGTCGGCTAATTTTGGCTCGATTTTAAATTTTATATTATTAACGGGCCGGGACACGATTTGGTCCGTTAAATCCTCATAACTTCTTCATCCGACATCCGTTTTTGCCCATCTTTTTCTCGTTACGCTACTCTTAACGAGATCTTCGATTCTCGTTCAGGTCGTGTCGGCTAAAAACCGCTTGATCAAATATTCGAATTTCGGGCTGTATACTGCTAGTTCGAAACTTCGAAAAATCATAACTTCTTCATACGAAGTCAGATTTGGGCGTTCTTTCTATCGATGTTCTTAGTTTAACATATTCTATGACTTACGTTTAGATCGCTAAGGCTAAATCTCGCTCTATCGTAAATTTACTATTTACGCTTCCCGGTGTCGTGCCAGTTTTGCCGTAAAACTTCGACGGGCCATAACTTCTTCGTTATAACTCGGATTTCGGCGTTCTTTATATGTACGGAAACCTTGTGACATACTCTACAACTTGGTTAAGATTATTTATTCTAAATAATCTTTTGTCGAAAATTCATTTTCGACTCCTATTGCCTCTAATTTGATTAGCCCGGATTTGCGGGCGTTACATTTCTTTTGCCTATCATGCCAGTTGTTGTTAAGGATCAACAGGATACATACAATCACAGAACATACTTTCCCAGTGAGGTACCCCTTTAACTATTTTCAATATTTAATGTGTTTGTTTTATTCTTTCATGTCCTATACGGGACACCTGGTGCCTTTATTGTCTTCTTGAAAGATCTTTAACTGTTATTAAGTTTCTGAAAGATAATGTCCCTTAATTTTCAAGGAACATGCTGGAAAATCAACTCTCAAAGTTGATAAGCAAGGTGAGCATTATCCAGTCTGCACTAATACTAGTAAAACTGGAGTAGTTGCCATGATTATTTTATTATATGCATAGCTAGTTAAGTATTAGTTTTCTGTAGTTACTCCACCCAAACCTACCTCCCTTAAAGAGGAAAAATCATTAATTTGTACCAAAAATTCACAAACTATTGAAAGTCTTCTTCCTGATGAAGAAGATCTCTTCTTTGGGGTGCTTGATGAATTGGGTTTTACTTATAGTACTACTACTGTCAATGGTGATGATGAAGATTTTGATCTTTTCAGCAGTAGTGGAGGCATGGAAATGGAAGAAAATTCTAAATTATATTTCACTCAACAGAATCCTGCAATTGCTAAAGGACTTAATAACACTAATCAAATTCAAATTAGTTTAGACTTTTCAATTCCCTGTGAACACCATACTTTCCATCATCAATCACAACGCATTAGCCATGAAGGTTTCTATAATATGTTGAATCCATATATCCCACAAATGGAACACATGTTAAGAGGTTCACCTGATAACATTAACACCTTCCATAATCATCATCATCATCATCATCATCAAAACCCTATAATCTAGTCACATTCTCCTCCATATGTTCATAATCATAACATCTGTGCTCATAGCTTCCCCAATCTTCATGGGTTGTCAAAAATTTTGCTACCTGTCTTCTCATTTTCACCTATACATAAACAACATACGATCAAAATCGAAATCAGATCACCACAATCTTATATGGAGGAGTCTTGTAAACCAGATCTTATTCCAGTAGCATCACCTAATTCCATGATGTCATCTCCACATATTATTAAAGCCCATAAATCTCCCAAAAGGGAAATAGAAAATACATTGCCATTATCTTTTATAAAGCCAAGGGGAAGAACAAGAAGAACATCACATGGTAGACATGAAACTGTTTCCTGTCACACTCACACAGATGACAAAAATTATGAACTTGATATTGAACGTGTCTTGTGTGGTGAAGACTTTAGAACAACATTGGTGATAAAAAAATATTCCAAATAAGTAATTATTTCTCATTCTACAATTTCTTCTATATAATATATATCATCAAGATTCAATATGTTTGGGTTTAGGGTTTATTAAAAGTGTTGTTACTTATCATTGCAGGTATAGTTCAACAATGTTGTTGGCTGCAATTGGTGAACATAATCAAGGAACTTATGATTTCATTTATCTGCCTCTTGACTTCAAGGCAAGTATTATTTCACATTTTTTTAAACATCCATTGATATAATCATATAAAAGGTGAAGTTGCATATACAGTTATACATGTGTACCTTTTAACATAATAGGTACAATATGGGGTATGCATTTATAAACATGATTGATCCACTTCAGATAGTGCAGCTTCACAAGGTTAGTTTGTTGTGTTGTCTTCAGTAAATTATGATTCAGTTGAATTAAAAGTAAATATCAAATAATGTTGATGTGAAAATGAGGATTTTTTTTCAGTCATTTCATGGGAAAAAATGGGAGAAATTCCACAATGAAAAAGCGGCATGTCTTGCATATGGTCGAAACGATAGGATATATTCCTTAATTTTTCATAAAAGACCAGTCTATTTATAGGTTTCAAATATATTCCTTAATCTTTCTTTCTAAAGTTACTTGCTAATTGCTATATCAATTTCATAATCTTATTAATGCAGAAAGTATTGCACATTGGTTTTGAAATCTAAGTCTAAGAAAATTTCTGGAGAGGTATGTTTGCTTATAATCATATTATTATATGAGTAATGACCCACGTTTTTGCACAGGCTTGTTGAAGAGAATAATGCCAACGAGCTCTCTATAAATTTATAAAGGATTTTGGTCCAGCTAAATGAAAAGTTATTACCTTTTTTGGAGTTTACTAAAAGTAAATAGACTTTCTTGTGTGTTAATCTAATTTTTAAAAACTTTTTTTAGGCATTGAACTCTAATAAACCAAAACTGAAGGATAACCAATCACAGATAGTCAACCATCCACATTCTCCTAGACATGTAGTTATGATTGTATGTTTTCATCATCTTGCAGTTGTGATGTTTTGCTCAAGGGAGGCCAAGAACACAAATTCAACATCTTATGCAGATTGATCTGAAGGGATGGGGGTGTGGATTATGTGTCATCATTTCAGCAGCATTGTTTGCTACAAATGTTAAATAGTGTTGCTGGACTTCGGGAATATTTTGCTCATATGAAGATGAAGACTTCAGGTTTATTATCTCTAAACTGAACTTTCTAAGTGTGTTGCTTTGGTATGTGAATTTTCTTCTATTATTAGAAAGTTGTTTTACCTTTTCAATTATATGAATATGGCCCCATTATTTTATTTTAGAAACTAAATATAATTATAATAACAAAATGGATGTGGAGTATTGTAGCTTAAGAGTTATTTTTTTAGTGTATAAGGTATGTTGCAAGATAATATTCCGACTATGCCCTCGGATGTTATAGAGCTGTAGAATCTGATCATCAAGGGAGACATGTCTCAGATTCAAAAGGAGAAAGAAAGTACAAATTTGCTTTTAAAATGAAGCCCGCTGGTCTGAACATGAAATCAAAATGAAGTCCGTGGAGGAAACCTGTCAGAAATAGATTTGCTTCTTTACATGTCAGTTTACCATTTTACCCTTTTACTTCAATACTTCTTTTGATCCCATTCCCATTATATATATATATATATATATATATATATATATATATATATATATATATATATAGTTTTTACTATATGGAATTTTTTCTTGTGATTAACCTTAATTGGTTTGGGCTAGTTAACTTTACCCTTCTACAATTGAGTTTACTTACCTTTTTACCATTTTACCAATGAATTTACATTATTATTCTTTTTTTTACAACTGATTTTACCTTCTTACCCTTTATAGTAGTCCAGGTGGCGATGCATGCTTTTCCTAAATTGGTATGGCATTTTAGATCCCATCATCTTAGTCTAAACTTGGTTGACTTTGTTTATCAGTTTGTAACTTGTGGCTTGGTTTCGTTTCATAATATTCATGGTCCAGGTTGACTTTGTTATGGAGCTACTTTCCAAACTCTTAAGTAAACAGGTGAGCTACTTGTTTTTGTAATTGTATGATATATATATATATATATATATATATATACACACACACACACACACACACACACAAAAGGTATTTTACTACATGTGTATTAAATTTTAATATTTTATAACATAGATTGATGATGCCTGAAGCCTTTCTGAATACTAATGTGTTGATGATGAAAACAGGTATCATGTGGGAACAGAAGCATAACAATAAGAAGTAAAAACAAGGAGGTGTTCCTTAATAGCAAGTATTAGGTTATATAGTTAAGGAAAACCTCTTAATAACAATGTAAAATCAGATCCCCTTAATACCAATGTATTACAATTTTTTGACATGATGTTATTGGATGAAATTGATTGTTTTGGTATATATTTGTTTCCATAGTTTTGTATTATGCGTAAATGAGTATCATAAAGACGCGTCGTAAATGTATATCGTAAATGGTTGTTGAAGTTTATGACACGCAAATGCGTGTAATCTTCGTTTATGACAGGGGCTTGAATGAACACAATGCGTGTCCTAAACGCATGTCGTAAGGTTACGACACAAAAATGCGTGTCATCTACCTTTATGACTGGGCTTTCCTTGACACACAATGCGCGTCGTAAATAGACGATGCGCAAAAGTGTGTTGTCTTTCATTATGACAGGGTCTTCCTTGACTCATATTTGCATGTCGTCTGAGCGTTTTACGACACACATTGCGTGTCGGAAAAGGTTGTTTTTCTAGTACTGTGTTTAATAAGCTTCAATTCACTTCTTCAGATCAACTCCATGAGCTTTATCATGTGTTTATAGATCAACCTAACCATAGGCAAACATAAATGAAAAATTATTGATAATGGTATAAAAAATTAAGCTAACCACGTGAAACTAGTAGGATGAGTATTCACCAAGCATAACCTCTTTCACCATAGATTCTAATTTCTATAAACTATTTGATTCAATACTTACTTGATTCAGAAGAAGTATCAGACCTTTTCAACACACACACACACACACATATATATATATATATCAATCATCTGCTCTTCTTTACTCTAACATAAATAAAAAAAATATTTGAAACCCTTAAAATGTTATGAAATTGAGGTTGACTTGCCACCGACCGTACCGTCATAGTAGCATATGCCTAGAGAATCCAAGTAAGAAAGAAGAGTTATAACACAAACCTGAAGATCATGTCTGAAATTAGATCACCCTATAGACCAATAGGGAAATCGACACAGATTGTTTCCATTTGCGTTCGTGAGAGTTCAGAGGTGGATATTAGCGAAAGCAGGCGATGGTGGATATAGGAAAAAATGGGTCGCCGTCCGGATTTAGGGTGAGAGAGAGACAGGAGAAGAGCACGAGAACATAGACAGTAAGAGACGGTGGAGGGGTCAAATAAGTAGCGGCACCGGTGATGGTTTGAGTAGAAGGAGACCCAACCATTGGTTGACTTGAAGTTCTACTAATGAACGAAAACAATATTAGGTAAAGCTAAGGTTGACTTCGTTTCTAAAATCTGGGGCAGCTTGATGGCATGTAGGAATTGTTCAATCTTGTAAATGTTTTAATGGTCAAATAGATGGTGATTGAAATAAATTAGGGTTTGTGAGAGTTTGTTGTGATTGGAAAGAACAACGGGATGGGGAACGCCTCTTCAATGGACACAAAATAGACACGTGATCGGAAAGAATAGTGGAATGGAGAAAGAGGATAGAAAGGGCATTTTATCGGAGAGGCGGTGGAAAATTCTAGAAACAAAACACGTGTCAAACACTTGTCCACCATACCGACCTAGACATAAGATTTCTACAAACACTTAGAGGGAGCAAACTATAATTTCAAGAAAGAAGTGGGGCAATTTTGATAAACATGAAAGGCCAGACAAAATTGACCATAGAGAAATAAATAGGGGACCAAATATGTCAAAACCTTAGGAACTTTACTGTTACTAAGGATTTTCCTTCTTATATATATATATATATATATATATATATATATATATATATGAATTATTCTTCACTATAATTACTATTTTTTATTCATCGCTTTGTACATCACATTATTTCTTCACTTAATTCATCTCTTAATTCATCACATTATTCTTTGCTATTATGGGTCTATATTGTCGCTAAATCTAAAGGTACTTACCCCATTCACTACTAACGTAATTGGCTTGACCCAATGCACTAAGTGAGGCACGATTCTACCGATAACATTGCCCTCAATTCATTGTGTTCGCTACTCTAACATTTCACGTGCAGTTTGATATTGGCATCATCGTTAGAAACATCCATATAGTCCCATCGCAAGTGTACCATGTATCGAATGGTTTTTATAGAAACCACTCGAGTTTGCTATGGCTTAATCTCTTATCGTATAGGTACTCTTTTAAACTATTAGGCAATCGTTGAATCCAGATAGGGTACACCCCTAAGTTTAGGTTACTACCCTAGCCCCCTCTAAGTGTATTCCCATTTTTAATTAATTTATTATTAATTCACTTGTAAGATTTATACAACATTATTCACTATTCATCACTAGTTACTTATGTTTATTTGTTATATAATGTTGTTAGGCATATTGATTCACTATTCTTAAGTATGTAATCATGCATAGCATGTCACACCCCAAAACCGAGAACGGCAGAAACGTTCTGGGGCGGAGGACGTCATGTAAAGTATCACAACACAGTATAATAGCAAACAAGTAAACAACATCATCCATTGCATTAAACATATAATTTTAATACAAGTGTGTTCTGTACAGTTATAGACACCAAAAATATGTATCAAAATAAAGATGAGTCTTGAATGCGCTCCATCTTCTCAAAAGCTGGCATCGGTACCTGTCTACTGTTGACCTGAGAATACAAATTATTTTGAAAGAGTTTATCAACATTAAAGCTGGTGAGTTCATAAGTATTTAGTGTCGGTGTTTGTATCAAAATGTTTGAACGCTGATTGAAGTATGAGTTTGTAAACGCGTGCAATAAAATTATGTGAATGTTTGTAAGTGTTTGTAAAAGTTTGTAACTCCTAGAAAATCCTATATTTCCTATTAAAAGTAGCCTTATACCAAGGCACAACTGTTTTGTATGTTTGTTTCTTGTAAAAGTGTGTAATTTTCCCAAGTGTAACTATCATTATCAAAATATAGTTTGTACATTAATGTTTAAGTGAAATGACCACCAATTAAATGTAAAGGGTAAATTAATGTAGTACTGTAGTGTTGTATTATAGGAACTACTGCTGTACTAACTACCTTAAACCAGATTTATATTAAGGTATAATGTGATTAATTGTACCATACTATCGACAGAAAAACATGACAATTGTAAGTCGTAAGAAGGTATGACGTTTGGCACCCGCAGACCTGTAGGTCCGACTGTAGCTAGCAACAAGGTGTAGGATAGTCAATACAGTATAGATCTATACGCAAACTCATGCTCTCCCTCCAGGAGATTCTGGCTACAACTCGGGCCATGACAATGAAGGCATGCTCCGATACAGTGGATCACATTTGTGTTACCGTATACTTGTATATGTAATGTATTGTTACTCTTCATAGTATCGTTGTATATGTTCTCTTTCTAGTATAGTTGTATATGTTCTCATCATAGTATAATTGTATATGTTTTCATTCTAGTATAGTTGTATATGTTCTTGTAGTAATAAAGAATGACTCTTGAATGAACCGACTCTTGTATGTTTCATTGAACTAGAAGTAGTAAGTAGTATACCCCTAAACTATACCTATTATAGTTTATTAGTAAAATTGATGAATGACTGAATGTACTGAACTGAGATATAAATCTTTATATCTATACATATATACATAATATATAAGTAAGGATTCAACGACACTCGGACAAACAACCAGGTACTTTAGGACCACAACCAAACGAGGACAGGAAGTAAAGTGGGTTATCTCTCCTAAGTCCTTCAAACCTTATTTATATAACTATATATGTAGTAGACATGGTTTTTAACAATATATAAGTTTAAAAACTGTAAAGAAAAGGCTTAGTATAAAAAAATGAATTTGATAAAGAGTTTGGAGACATTTGTTTGGTAAAACATTTTAAAGAATGAAAAATCCATTTGCATGTTAGTTATTAATCACATGTGATTGATCTAATAACCAACATGGTTCAACTTGTATTTCCCCCATAAAGCATTTAAAAACATTTAAAAGCATTTCAAAGGTTAGTTAAGGGGTATGAACTCACCTGTAGTGAGTGGCTTGTTTGGAAGTGCCGGAAGTGTTGGACAAGGTGCTAGGTGTTACATAAGGACTTTGAATACACCAACGATCCTAGTTAACATATAATAACCATACACACACACACACACACACACATATATATATATATATATATATATATATATCTAATTAGTCAATTAACAACTAATTAACAATGTTAAGACATCCTAGGACATGAAAACACCTTATTTAAGTGTTAAAAGTCACAAGGGTTGCATCTAAGTGTTGTAGGGCATAGCTATTGTGTTTAGGGTTCAAGGAAAACCCCATATTGGAGTTTACGGTTTTATAACCACCAACAAATGAGTTTACGGTCGTAAACTCATGAGTTTATGGCCGTAATCTCATGCTTCCTTGACCATTTGTTGTTTTGAAGCCTTACAAGTCCCTTAGAAGCATTTCCACTTAAAGTATAAGTCTATGGAAGAGATTAGGGCACCATTTCACTCCTAAATGGAGTTTTCGGTTTTTAGACCATTTTCCTTTGAGTTTACTACCGTAAACTCATATGGTTTATGGTCATTTGATGTTTTCAAGTCCCTAACTCATCAAGGAAGGGTTTTAAGTAAGTTTCAAGGCTTATGAAGGACTAAGGCACACTTTGGCACCCTAATTTAGGGTTTACGGTTCTTAGACCGTTTTCCTTTGAGTTTACTACCGTAAACTCATATGGTTTATGTTTATTTGATGTTTTCAAGTCCCTAACTCATCAAGGAAGGGTTTTAAGTAAGTTTTCAAGGCTTATGAAGGACTAAGGCACACTTTGGCACCCTAATTTAGGGTTTACGGTCGAAGAACATATTGGACCATAAACACCTTGTTCTTGGTGTTTCTTGGACGTTTTCTTGATGTATGGAAGTGTAACAAGCTCTATAAGACTCTAGGATAGAAGTACTTACTATGTAGAAGCTTGAAGAGGTGCTAAAGGCCCAAGAACACTAGTGTGTGTTCTTGGTGCTTTGAAGATCTAAGCAAAACATGAAAAATGAATGGATGAAATGATGTATAATCACTAGGTGTTATGTTATAACAACAAATCAAGTCAAGAAACACTTACATTTTCGGGAGATCGGGTGAAAGACGGGATGATAGTTGAGAGAGAATGGGAGGTGTTCTTGAGAATGAAAGTAAGAAGTGAGGAGTTTGGGGAGTAAAATCATGCTTAAGGCATGAGTTTACGGTTTAGGAAGAGTTTACGGACCAAACTCTAAAAGTGTGGCCGTGATCTTCTTAACTAGGTGGTATGTGCGGTTTTGAAACTCCAAGACTCGAGACGGTACTTCCTTTCACCTGTTCGTCTAAAGAATAATTATTAAAAATACTCAAACGAACTTTAAATTGGCTAAAAATTATCAGAAATGTAATTGACTTTTAATTGAAGTGCTTGACTTTAATGATTGTACAAATGAAAAATTTCGGGTTGTCACATAGCACAACACAACATTTTAAAGCACATTACATCACTACCATGCGAATTCCTAAATGATAGACAAGAATATATCAAGAATAATAGAATACATAAAACATCACATAGCACATTTCAAATATGTTCCTCACACTAGCATGAACATAACATCACAATCCACGCCAATACAATACAAAGAGTTATCTAGAATGCATAATATCCTAAATAACTTCTCTATAGTGAAGCATCACATTTATAACACATATATCATACATAAACAGGGATACAACTTAGCATATCAAGTTCTAGACCAACCAAATCTTTCTAAGACATGCAATTTCCCACATATGTATTAGATTTGCAACATAGGTTAACTCACCTTAACCTTGATGAATGCCTACAATTACTTCAAGTGTCATACTCATTTGAATTTTCCAATACCTCCCCTAGTAGTACACCAATAACAACTATTTATCAAGTGAATACTAACTGAACAACCTTGACTACAATTTGTGCTACTTTATTGAGTTTTAAGATTTTCCAGCCCGAATTTTATTCAATGTTTTGAGAATAAAACATAATGTACAACTTGAAATGGGTTGATATCAGAGTTTCTGGGGACTAGACTTGATTAAACAAAACTTTGTTCCTGTGGTAATTTTGTCTAATGCAGACCAGGATGGCCTCTACAGCCCTTGCAAGACAGGTAAATACTTCTATCCAGATTTCTAACTTTTGTTAAAACCACCACATTTGTTCATAAACTCAACAAATACACACATCATACCAATTCCATGACTTACATATAGAAAAGAGGTTAAAAAATAGATTACTAACCTATAGAAATCTTGAGGAATCGTAGGAGAGATTGATGAGGAGGATCCAACACCAATTTCACTATAAATTCTTCAAAAATACACTTCTTCTTCACTTGAATTAACTTCAATCCCCAAAGGAAGAAGCCCTATCACAAACAGTCTCTAATTTGAGTTAATGGCTGAAAATATGGTTACAAAGCTATATCTTAGGGCTATTCCTCTTTAAATAGTCCATATAGTTTATACTTGGCCCTCAAAGAATCACAATATTACTCCTTAACCCATATATATGATAAAGAATCCTTTTATTACACTTTGCCCCCCACGAATTTAAACCAAGGAAAAGGTTATTTAATAAATAAATTTAATGGAATACATGTTAGGTTTTAATCAAAAATCAGTTTTTAAAGACATTAGAAACGACAACGGAAGCTTTAAAAATGTGAATAATCTCAAAACCATTTTAACCCACAAAACATAATTCCGCAAAGCATGGAAAGATTAAAACACATCTATAGAAACAAAATATCGACAACCTTTCAAGACTTTGATTTATCTTGGTATTTTGGAATTTGATGAAGAATGTAGATGTAGAACTCCACCTAAGTAGAAACACCAACAATAACTCAACTTGACATGGATGCTAGCCTTTCTTGTTTTAAACTCTTTTTAAGACATTAATAACTAATACCAAGTTAGTATTAAGGAGAATCAATTTATAAGCACTCAAACTCTACAAAACACATTGCAATAGAGGATATGGGAGAGCATAAACATGTTCTCTTTTTTGGGAGCAAAAGAAGATAAGAAATAAGATGGAAAAACTAGCTATTTTTTCACCCTTAAACTTCTTTATATACTAAGATATGTGTACAAAAGGACCATACATTCTTAAAAGTTAAAGCATGACATCTTATTACACATATGGTGAAGGAGGAAAGCTAAAAAGCAACATACAAGCCATGTTTGTGTGTACTTACGATTTTGACTAGGAAAGTTAAAACTATATGGTTATTTTCTCTTTAATTCCTAAGTAGCTAATTACTTGTTACATTTAGATGATTACTCGAAGTGTCCAAATAAGTATACATGACTTATATATTCATATTATATGTATACAAATAGTTAATGTTCTTTTTTATTATTATTTCTTAAAAACAATAATTCATTTTATGTTCGTAAAACATTATTTTCACAAAATAATAATTTTCCAATTAAATACAAGAAATATAAATATGTATCAATGATAAAATTCTAATAAGTAATGTATTAACATCAAGTTGTTGTTAGTATGAACCCTTATGATCATATATTATTTAGCAAATATCATCCTATAATGATTCTTAAGCATATAATCTTTCAATCCCCCACTTGGACAAGACTCATCATAATTTGATACAGACAGTGGGAAACGTCTATCAATATTCCACTGCCCTTAGTAATATATATGAATTTGTGCCATTCTATCAGTATCCAATTCCCAAATGATCAAAGCTGCAATTGTTGTATAAGGTAAGTTTATCACTTTTATTTTGTTACACATATCCTGCTGAACATGAGAATTGGATTGCAATCAATCTCATTTGGTGTTCAACTTTGGGTAATACACATTAGATGTCTAGCTCTTAACACATAAGAGGAAAAATATCCCATCTTCACTACACACACCTATTGTATAGTTCATACCACACCTGACAATGGCCTTTATAATTGCCTGTACAAAGAACAAAATTTAACCATGTCAAATTTGTTGGATAAAGGTGTCTAAGGTCTTAACTAACAACATTTGACCATGTCAAATATGTTGGATTAATGTGTCTAAAGTTTTAACTAAATTGGTATAATATTAGTGAATAAAATTAAAGTCATTTTTAGGTTACCCTCAATAACTAGAAATAGATATAAATAAAATTAGTAGAGAGTTAAAATGATTTGTTAATTAATTATATGATTAATAAATTAGTTATAAATAGTTGGAATTAATTAATTAACTAATCAGAATTAATCTGAAACTAATTCGGGATTAACTGGAATTAATTAATGGTGCAAGGGCTAAATTGTAATTGTTCAATAGCTGAACAAAAGAAGCAATTCTAGAACTCTCCATGGTATAGACAATTTTGGGGTTTTTGAAAGCCTCCTACAGCCAATAAGGATAACTGCCATGAACAAGTAAAATATAAATATTTTATTATTCAAATCAGAGTTTATCCTGGAGATCCTCTATCTATAAATAAAGCCTCTTGGCCTCAAAATTTCGTGATTATTCAATCGAAGAAGGAGAAATCCGAATTTCTCTCATTTATCGTATTGATTTCTAGTGTTCTAGGATTTTGGGTGTGAGCCATTAGAGACATCAAAATTATTGGGGCTTGCTTTCCAAAAGAGATTCAAATAGAGTTGTTTACATTATTCAATTTTTTCAAAAGGTATGTTTTCTAACTTTGTTTCTTTCGATTTACATAGGTTAGAAATTTGTTTCACAAGTATAAATTGTGAAAATGACATAGACTCCTAGGTTATATGTATCCATAATTTGATTATGATGATGTTGTGTAATTACGCCTCTTTGTAACCTAGAAACCCATAAGTGGTATATGAGCTTAAGATTTTCAGTTATTTGTGCATATATGAAACTTGAAATCAATGCCTAAAGAACCGAAAAACCCTATCAGTCGTAAGGCGCGACACGCCTGGCTCCCGGGGCAACGTGTTTTTGGTTGCAGTAGGGTTTCGGGATTTACTTTTTTTTTTTTCGAATTGTAGGATAATTATTAGATCTTAATTATTATTTCATATGATTAAAATCTGAACCTTTAGACTAGATAATTAGATAACCCTAATTCGAAAATTGAGGAAGTATAAAGGAAATTAATATTATTTAATTATAAGATTAATTAAGATAATTGTTTAATCCTTAAAAGATTGAATAGAATTAATTAATTTTTTAATTAAAGTATAAATATTAAATCTGAAATTGGTTTGAATATTAATTAATTAAAAGTTAATTAAGTGAATTTAAACCTTGTATTATTAAAAGATTTTATAATACACACACTAGCCATTTACCCGCTCTAAGCGTTGGGTGAGAATAATTTATTTCAAATATTAGTTTGTAGTGGCAATTAGTTTTTTGCATAAAACTTTATTACATCTAAACAATATGAAATTAATAAAAGCATTACAATTCCATTTTTGTCTAAATTAAAATGAAAAGTTAGGATTCTTTATAAATGTACATGAACATAGTTTTTTGATGTATAGAGTTTACTGGCCGTTGAATTGCATTTTAGAGTTAAAACTACAAACCAGATCATAAAATGTAGCCTAAGAATATTATAAACCACACCAGAAATTATAAGTTGCATTTTGTGATGTGGTTTGGTGACTTTTGAACCCCTTAAAAGAAAATACGAAAATACTTGTTTGATCTTGTTTCGTTCGATCCATGATTATGTAATTAAAAAAATATATGTCCCATAGATAATTTAATAAGCTAAAACATTTATTCATCGTGAAAATTCATACAAATACTTTTTGAGTTAATGTATTTCGAAAGTCTAACATGGATGCGTTGGTTCAAGCTCTTAACAAACAAACAATAACATAAATGGAATCACACTCCAAAAAAGAAAAAAAATTTAGAGGTTTCTTATTATAAAAATTGTTTTTTTGTATCATATTTCAAATCTTGTTACAATTGAATAGAAAGTTGATTGCCAAAATCGTCCTTGATACAAAAGTACAATATAATGTTTATTTGGTCAAGTGACAGAAGAAGCTGAAACTATGTGTTAATAGCATCATCATATACCTTGAGTTGAATGCCAACCTACCACATGTCACTCTTTTGCATAAATCTGTAATGTGTGTTGAGATAAATTGCTATAAATCCATATCATAAAATTTGTAATCGTTATTATCTATTTTGATGGATTTTATAGTTTTTTTGAGAATAATTATGAATATACATAAGTGAAAGTATATTCAATTAAAGATAAAAAGAGAGGACTATGTTGAAGGAATTAGATGGAAACCCCATGTGGTAGCTAGCTATGGACCTATGGTAAAAAGTGAAAGAACAGTAAGTTAACCTACAATTATGATAAAGATTACTTTATCATAAGAAAAATTTTTTAAGAAATAAAGTATTTAATGTTTCATTTAACGATATAATGATGAAAGTAAATGACATTAGAAAAACAGAATATGTGTTTTGAAACAAAAAGTTTTTTTCTTACGGTTCTTTTAAAATAAAACCGAAGTACGAATTAACTTGGGCCAAAGATAGGAGCTTTCTTCTAACCTACATGTCCCAACAATTTGCGTTACACCAATGTTTTCGCAAATCAAACGCTTGAAAATATAAACACCATATATTGAAATATAAATCAACTACCAATACATTATAATCGTTAAAAACCATGACAAAAGATTAAAACATCACCAAAATTTGCAAATTACTTTCAATTATTCATTCATTTCAGCATCATTTCTTCATTTTATTGTAACTGAAGCCATAAAACACTTAGTCGATTCTTGCTTTAGATCAACAGACCCGCAACAACAAAAAACACAATAGAGGTGAAGAAAATGAACCCCTTTTCTAATATTTTATTTGTATAAAAAAACCAATATCAATGATGGTTTTAGAAAGGAATCAAACGATGGCTGATTGAAAAGAAACAAATCTTGTTGGCTTAACTTAACATCTCCCTGTAACACCTAGATGACTAATTAACATAAAATATCAATGTTTGTTGAAGAACGAATATGGAATATATAATCACCCTAAAGGGCCTGGTTTTGTCCAAGGGCCTGGTTTTGTTGAAGAACCAATATGGAATATGTAATCACCCTAAAGTTTTATCATAACTTACAAAATAAACACAACATCAAATAAGCCATATTTTTATATAATAAATAACCCAACTTCGAGAAAAGTAAAAGAAAAGTATACATACAAAAAAACAAAAAAATAAAAATGTAGTAACTTAGTCAAAGAAAAAAGTCAATAAACAAATCATATACATGAACCCACTATGAGGAAGCATAAAGTCCATTTCTATTGTATTTCTTGCAACAAATACATCAATAGGGTAAAAAGATGCAAAATATCTATTTTATTATTACATGGATCTATGCACAATGGAAAATGATGGAAAAATCAAACCTACGTGATAAAAAACATGGGAACATATAAATGAACAATCAAATCAATTATATCAGGAAACAAACATTATGAATATCAACAAAAAAATTGGGAAATCAAAGGAAAGGGAAATGAACCGGATCTAGATCAACTTCTATATTTTAATAAAAAATAAATCCCTTAAACATTTCATTGAGCATATGGTAGACTAAAATTTGTGTATATAAGTATCAACATCAAAGTTAGTCTTTAGATTCTAAATTAAAAATACCGAATATCATGGTTATACAAACAAAGATTTTTCAACTTACCTCGGCCTAATATAAGAAACAACACGTAATAAAGAAATTCAATACCTAAAAATCAATTCAAAAAGTCTAAATATACTAACAATTATATATTTCCCAGTTTTCTTAAACATTAATACATATAGTTCCCACTTTGTATATTTTTTCGATTGACCGATATCTAGTTGTTTAGTATTTACGTATTTAACATATAAATTTCAATATAAATTCATTTCAAATAACCATCGAGTACCCGATGAGTATGAATTCCAGAATCTAGGAACAAAAACCAGAACAAGTTATGATTGGTTGTAAACTCTACGAACTAGACATGATCCCACTCATATCGATCGTGGTTTGAAAATTGCTAGTTCCAGTTCCAAAAGGCGAGTTATCAGGAATTTGGAAGAAAGTTGTAAATAAAGTTATTTTGAATGACTCAATACTAAATGAAATAACAAATTACCCATAATCCAACTTCAAACTTGTATGTGGACCTCTATTTAAAATATTTAAGAATTAAGACAACAAATACATCAACAATTAAGAAAACGTTAAAAAGCTTTGGTAGGTACCTTATAGAGAGGGGTTTCTACACCAAAAAATTAAAGCTAAGATGCCAAATCGAGCCTAAGAAATAAGAACCACATTATGAACTAAAGAACAACAAAATATTAACACCACAAACCGTTTGTATAACACTTA
Source organism: Lactuca serriola (assembly GCF_051521515.1). Lineage (NCBI taxonomy): Eukaryota > Viridiplantae > Streptophyta > Magnoliopsida > Asterales > Asteraceae > Lactuca > Lactuca serriola. Next base: position 185,975,810 of record NC_136410.1, read on the forward strand.
TGTGAGAGAAGAGTTGTGAAAAGAGCATGTGAGAGCATACATGTATGCCGTTATATCTTCAAAATGAGATTTGTTTTCATATATATCATAAAAATCCAAACGTAAGTACATATTTTGAAAAAAAAGTGAGTACAGATGACGCCTTTACTGCATTTTTGATACATTCAAGTGGAAAAAGTTGAATTCTATAGATCCATCCTATGGTACAAAAGGCGGTGAGTTGTGATGTGGTGATGGCTAAGGAGATAGAAACCGCACCAATGAGTGGCGGTGGTGGTTAGGTTCCTTACAAATTTGAGAACATAGGCCGTGAATATACTAAGAAGGGAGTTGATCCTACTGAATCAGCCTCTTCAAGTCACCAGTACGTGGCAGTATAATGCTACTGGTGCCAAGTTCGTGCAAACGGTTAATGAAGATGGTTGCGGATAAAGCCGAGACCTCGGATGCAATAGTTTCTGTTTGTTTTGTCTTTGGTGCATACCATTTCTTCAAATGATGGAGAATAAGGCGTCTAGGTTTTTTTTCAAGAAAAGGCGACAAAGTTGGTTTTAAACTACAAATTGGTTGAAAAGGGCTAGGTCAAGATAAGAACAACATATATTTGCCGAAATGTTTGCCGAGAGATTCAAACAAATACTCGATTGCTCGGGGAAGGGTTGGGTCAAAAGTGTGCAAGATTTAGGATACCTATGCTTTCAACAATTGTATTTGGTGCTTTAAGGTTGTACGTTTTAAAATTCAGCATTTAAGGCTAAATGTTTATTAAGGTGTGTGTGTGTGTGTGTATATATATATATATATATATATATATATATATATATATATATATATGCCAGTCAAACAAAGACTAGGCCTCATTCACGAAACCATACTGTAAGACAGGTATAAGGAAACAACTTATAACATGATTGTTCAATGGTGTCCTTTTCACCCGCTGCTTCTTTGTGTGGTGGATTGTCGTTATCCAAAAGGGTTATGATAGGACATTAATCACGTTAAAAGTATATCATATAAGTACTAGAACATACATTAAAATCTCACTATAGTTACTTCGAAATAAAATATGACATTGTATGCTAATCCATGATAACACACATTGTTTCTTTGTGAATCGTTAGTGGATCATGAATGGTTAACCAACACACTAATTTGGGACTACAAAGTTGAAATGATGTGGCAACTTGAGTTTATGATTGTTGATGGAGCGTGTGTGGTTAACCGGCATGTCAATGTGAGATCATAAATGAGAATGAGAGTGTTACTCGGGTTTTCATGATTATTCACATCTTGTGTGTGAGCCATCGACATCCCAGTCACAAATGGAAGATCATAATCTAAGATTAACACACCATTGATAGTTCAATAAATCTCAAAAGATCTAAGAGTTTCATTGTGATTGAAATTGGTAAAGTACTTTACCTATCTAAAATAGTTTTGTGATGTTATTATGACATTCCTCTTCATATTACGAATCAGATTTATGGATCCTAGTTTTAATTTAAAATTAGGTTAAAAATAAAGGATTGAATCGAATTCTTTAATCTTTCTCTCTTAGGTTAGATGGAAATCCTCTCCCATCTCCTCGCACACTTTCAAATTCTAGGTTCTCTATGTTCTCCATCAGGAATAACTCATTTCCTATGGAATCTTCCTCGATTGAAAAATGGGAAAGATGTCCTCAATAAACGTATTCCTCAAATCAATAATGTGTTAAATTTTAAGAAGTTGTTATTCCCATAAATATGTAGATTTTTCAAAAAGGTCTCTTGTGTCATTATATTTATGTCCTCGATGTTCCAAAGGATCTTTTGTGAACATGTGAACACATGAAATGAATTTTAAATTGAGTGAAATGTTTTAACTAAAGGCAAGACAAGAGTGATTTGAAAATCATCAAAAAGCTCCTAATTACATGCAAGCTAAAGGAGAGAGTTTTGTATGTGCTCACCAAGAGCTACATAGATAGACTCGAGAATCTGAATTTTCCCTTGACAAGAGTTTTGCTATAGATTTTGTGCTTGGATCTTTCATTAGTTCTTATGATAATTTCTTCTTGATTTATCATATGAATAATATGAAGAAGGAATTGATGAAATTCTTAACACCTTCTCCAAACTGTGGAAACTAGAAAAGTATTAGATTTCTTATCCAATTGTGGTTATCACCTTTTTGAATGTTGGCGGAAGGAAGAGGAAACATTTGAATCGAAAATAGAAAGGAACGGTTTAGACATAAACCTTCCATTATGATGGAATGGAAGTGACGTGTCCTCTATTCCACGCAACCATGATTCAAAGGAGGTAAATTTCAATTAATGTAATGAAAAGGATCATAAGAAATGAAGCTACCCTAAGTGCTTGAAAGATATTTGAGATGGTAAAGTCAAATGTTTGACTCTACATCAAGTACTTGAATAATCAACTCCAAATACATCCAATTTGTGGATCCTTGATGCATGATATGGTAATCATATTTGGATGAAATAATAAGATCTAAAGGAAATAAGGAAGCTAAGGCATCAAGAGCTAAATCAAATATTGGGAATGGAAAAATGTCGCATGTCTCAATGATTAAGGATTTCGAGCTTGTGCTTAGTAATGGAGTTAAGAAAGATCAAGTTATTTGCTATTACTCTTTGGAAATGTTAGAAAACTAAATTCATTTTATGTGTTGTATAAACATGAATTTCAGTTTTCATTTGATACTAAAAAGGTGACAATTCTGGTTTATAAAGATGATGGTTTTAGGTCTAAAACATCTTCTTGGAATTAACATTCATGAAATTGTAGTTTGTGTTTCTAATAATAGAAATGTTAAATTAAATATTTATTCCTCTAATAGTTTAGAGAAGAACGTGCTTGTGGCATAATCGTATTAGCCACATAAGTAAGAATTACATCACCAAGATCTAATTGGATTGGACTTGGAATCATTCGACTTTAGGTTGGGTGATGTATGCGAGTCTTGTTTTTTGTCAAGTTGAATTAGGTGTTGTTTGTTTTTTCTAAAAAATCTCTTCTAACCACTTATTGTTATGTCACGCAACACACGCACAATAGTTGGCCCTTCGCAGTTGTTTGTTTTTCAGAAGACTTCTGACTTAAAAACTGTTGCGCGAGTGCTGTGTGGTGCAACACTTGACCCTCTGCTTCAAACCTTTTCACACCTTACTTTAACTTATTGCAGCAGTCTGCAGAGGCTAAAAAACAAACAAACTTTTTATTACATGTTGCAGCCGTTTGGTCCCCCTCTTCTGCTATAGAGGGTTGCAGAGGTGGTTAGCAGACTTCAGACATTTTCTCTTTGAAAAAAAAAACAACACCTTAATCACCATTCACATGGATATATAATGGATACAAAAGATTGTTGGATCTTGTACACACTAATGTGTGTGGACTCTTTAGATCCGTCACAAGGGATCACAAACACTACTACATCATATTTACTAGTAGTTTCAATATATGTGATTATGATTATGTGATTAATCATAAGTTGGACACTTTGAAAAGTTTCAAGGAGTATCAGAACAAAGTAGGGAATCATTTGGGCAAGAAGATAAAAGGGTTCCGATCTGAAAGGAAAGTAGAATGCCTTAGGATCGAGTTTTTTTGATTATCTTAGAGATTGTGAACTGATTTCCATAACTAGATTCTACAAGGACGCCTTAATGTAATGGTGTTGCTAAAATGAGAATTGAATACTATATGGTTTGATATATGATGAGTCCTGATTTGCTACTAATTACATTTTTTGGGGATATACACTTGAAATAGTAGAGCATGTTTTGAACCTTGTAACAGACTAAGTAGATTTTGAAGACAACTCATGAAACGTGGAGTTGGAAAGTTCTATCACATTTAGGTTTGTTATTGTAAGGTATTTCATTAGATGAGAATCTGATGACCAACTTGAATCGAGATCTAAGAAGTGTTACATTGTCAGGTATTCACTAAATACTTTTGATATTTGTTTTGAAGACCCATGAGAATATGGTGTTTGTAGCTCGAAAGGTGTGTTCCTTTAGAGAAATACCATATACACATCAAAAAGGCAGTGGGAGTCATGTTGACCTTGAAGAAATTCGAGATATGACTGACAATGGAAATATAGTTTGCACTAGCTCTCAACCTGAGATTGAAATACTAGTTGAGTAAAATGGCATTGCCTTACCTCTTCTTAAATTTAGTAGATTTAGTGCACCTCCTGATTTTTATGAATTTCATCTAACTATAGAAGGAGGCACGTTGGTTAGTGATAAAAAAACTAATCAGTTTGGATAAGAATAGCTACTAGGAAGCAATAGCGGGCCTTGAGGTTGCCAATGAGAAAGGTCTAAGGATAGCAAAATTCATTCCATGAAGGATAAACATGGTTGATATTGGTTTATTTGAAACATATTCTTATGATAGTGGGTTGCAATTAGATCTTCAATGTGAAGACTAAAAAGGATAGGAATGTACACACATTCAAAGCTAGTATGGTGGAAAAGGGTTTCGCTCAGACTCATGAAATTGATTATGAGGAAACATTCTCACCAGTAGATGAGAAAATGTCTATCTGGTTATGTGTTACCATTTCTACATTCTTTGATTACAAGATATGGTAAAATGAATGTTTAAATGACTTTCCCTAATAGAAACTTTCAAAGGATGTATCTTGAAAGGATTTTAACATACAAAGTATCCAAACAAGGTGCGTAAGCTTGAGGATTCTATTTATATATATGGACAATCATCATGTGGCAATAATTTATGCTTACATGAGAAGAGTACAAGAGTATAGTCTTTCTAGAAGTCCAAATGAGTCTTGAGTACATGTCAAAGCTAGTGGGAGTGTCGTTATATTCTTGGTGTTGCATGTTGATGACAATAATGCTCATATGAAACAATGTCCCTAAATTTCAAAGTGTAAAAGTTCAGGAATTATTTCGCTATGATGGAATTTGGGGAAGCGACATTGATACTTGGACTTTGGATCTAAAAGTATAGATTGGAATGTTTAATAGGATTTAGTCAAAGCACATATATGAATAATGTGTTGAAAAGTTTCAACATGGAAAATTCCAAGAAAGGAATTTTTCATATGCATCATAGCAAGGACTTGAGTGAATCTCAAAGTTTTTTTCTAGTCATGAATATGGTAGGATTGGAATAAATGATTGATCATGTATACTATTACTAGTACCTGTTCTGATATATCGGATGGTTTGAGCATCGTGGGATTGTATTAAATGTTTGCTCAACTGAATAACTAAATAAATGTCACCTATAAATCCCCAGCAAACAATTCATCACGAGCATTACTCAAAAATATAAGAATCATCATTCACTTAGCCCGAATACATCAGATACAACAAAAGGTCGTCATTCCCAATTCACCTCCTTGATCACCTGAAATAATTAACTAGCACCTAACCTAACTAAATTCAAAGGAAGCACACCTTTGATCTCAATTCAAGGCAACCATACCACTAGAATCCTATTATGCATTCCCACACTGCCATACTTGCCACAAAAAACCGCAAGTATCTAACCCCATGTTGGGTCTACATCCCAATTCTAAAAACCCTATGTCTTCTCTCTCTCTCTCTCTATCTCTCTCTCTCTCTCTCTCGCTATTTCCTCTGAACATGAAGGCTAGAAAGACATAATCCTTGTTGTAGATAGTAACATCCCATTCCATCTTCCAATCACTCAGCCTCCGACTGCATTCCTCGAGTTGATCATCACAACCACTTCTTTCTTGAGTCCTGCTACTCAATTGACACTAATGCGAGCAAGGCCATCGAGAACTTAAAATTAACTAAATCATCTAGGTCTGCATCATTCAAAACGAAACTAACATGGCCATTAAGTCCAAGCAATCACCATGCCGTTCATTATCCTGAACAACCATAACCAATAAACCGAATAAGAAGAACACACATTGCAATGAATCATGGTGCCAAACCATACAATCTACCCTCAGTTAGCTCCTTTGAATCTTTGAAAGTTTTCCTTGATTCGAGTATGTATCGTATGCTTTCATTACTACGGGCCCAATACTACCTTCCACACCTATCCGTACTATCCTCACGAATCATTCCGGATCCTCTAAGTAACTACTCATGTCTACTACTGTCCGTTCCAATCACATATACTCACTCTCAAATGAATATACACTGCTAAATAGCACACAAATTCCTCTAAGTTGCTTCCTAGATTCTCCTAGGATTCCCAACTCACCCTACCATCAGCTACTAAAGAATCCCTACTAATATCAACTAACTACTTCATGAATACAATTACATGTAACAAAACTTAAATAATCTTTCAAATAAATGACCCAAACCTACAATGGTTAGACTCAAACGAGAGCTGCACAATATGGCCAAATCAATCATTATAGAATTATTTAACTTTTGCAGCATGTGACTTAACGTATTAGTTTAATAGTTAACCCACATTAATATGGGTCCTACAAAGCACAAAGCAAGCAACATTCACGCAATAACATTCTATAGGCCATAAAATATAAAAAGGCATCCTCTAACTAACTTACTTCTGCGATGCTAGGAACTTCTACCAACATTGCTAATCTTTCGAGATTCCCCTTTTAGAATCTCTCTTTTAAAAATGCTCACATAAGCACATTCTAATGTTCTTCCTAGGCTTTCCTAAGGTTCCCTTCACACCACTCACCGTCATTAGCTGCAAATGAAACTTCCTTTAATACCTGCTAACTACCTCACGAATAAACTTACATGCCACAGGCACTAGACAATTCTTCGATTGCAAGATCTACACTATAACGGTTGGACTCAAATAAGAGCTGCATAATAGAGTTAAACCTAACCTTCTAAAATTATCTAATCCACGCAACATGTAACCTAACATATTCACTTAATAGTTAGCCAACATTACTGGAGTTCCCTAAAAGCACAAAGCAAGAAGCATTCGAGCATCGAGTAATCTAAACCAATGCATAACTTAATTAGGCCATTCTATCAAACAATCTGAAATCCATACTAGCATGCAATTCCAAAAGCTCACTCAACAGGAATATAAATGCATCTATCCTAACATTCTATCATGCAAATCTTGAGCAGATCCTTGGCCCTAATCTAGCATGCAACTCTCACATACTCATACCAAAACAATAAACATATCACATGTATGGGTATTTTGGGAAAACTTACTCGAGCTTGGCTGATTGCACGCATCACACCCCTTTTTCATAGAATTTTTTTTAGAAAATCATTTTCTTTTAAAAGATTTTAGAAATCTTTAGTTTGAGTTCAACACACACGAAAGTGTGTCTGAATCCCTCAAACCAAGGCTCTGATACCAACTTGTAACATCCTAAAAATTCATAGTAAAATTTTTATTTTTAAAACAATAAACCATGAAAACGAGTTGTTCTATAATCGATCAAAGTGAATATACTATTTAAACATCACAGTAAATATTGAAAACTAGCAATACATAAAACTTTGGTGGATGCGATGCAATTATGTCGGGCTCTCCCCTTTCGTACTGGAAGTACCTAAAACCATAATCATAAAACCGCAAGCACAAATCTTATTGGGTTCCCCAAAATACCCCATACCATATGTACATAACAGTTCAAGTCACAACTAGGTCTATTTCACCCCCTTCGTTCTGTTTTAATCGATACTGGGTCTATTTCACCTCCTTTTGGTCTCTTTAAACCGATATTGGGTCTATTTCACCCCTTTCAGTCTCTTTTAACATGTACTGGGTCTATTTCACCCCCTTCGGTCTCTTTTAGCCAGTATCAGGTCTATTTCACCTCCTACATCTAAGAATTAAATCATATTAGTAAGAGTCACAAAGATAACAAGCACATACAAGCATAACAGTAAGTATCACAAGGACAACTATCATCCTACAAACATAATCTAGTAGGTCAGCATTGGTGCCTTTGACCCATTAGTATAACGAAGAGACTCACCTGAACTACCCAATAGAATCTCACATCTACCACATCAACATATCAACCAACCCAAGCTTCCTAAAGCCAAACCGATACCAGACCATAGTCAAATACTCCATGCTACCCAAGGTTGACCAAAACTCAACTAGTCAAAAAGTCAATGCCCAAAGTCAATCCAGTTGACACCCATATCGTGGCCACTCAATCCAGTCCCGATCAAAATCTACTACCAAGTCGTGGGCACGTCCATACAAAACAAATGCGATAAGTCCCGCCACCACACTGTGACCTTGCTTGGCCACGCCGTGGTCCTCAGTCTGAAAGGATTTTCTTCAAAAAGAGCGTAATTCATAAGGACCAAAGCTAAACATCAGATCTAATTCCTAATGGCTTCGTAATGGATAAAGTTTCCAACTTTATCCATTTAGATGGTGCAAACCACCAAGATCTAGACTTTAAGTATTAAAGGGACCCATAAATGTATCTTTCTCAACTTAATCCATTAAGTCTATGTCTCCTAATTTCAGATCTGAATCAACAATATGTCTAGATGGATAATGTTTCCAACTTTAACCATAATAATGCCACAATCCTTGAAGATCTAAACTTTATTGCACCAAAATGGCCTAAAGGACCAAGATAACTTGCATGGCTAAAAGGGAAGGCAAAATATCATAACTTTCCTAGTCCATGAGGTCCAAGAAACACTCCAAACTGATCAAAAGGTATTGGAGTCCACTCAACTCCAAGATCACTCATAAAATGGACCAAAAGTGCCAAAACCACATATGAAGAGATCTAAAGAACTAAAGAGCAATATTGGAACTTTATATTTACAATAGTCCAAAAATGTTGTGCCTTTGATGGATCCAAGCTTAAATCATCATTCCTTGCAACCAAAAGAACTTCCTTAATCTTTATGATTCATCAAAATATCATAAATAACATCCAAAAGAGGAGAGAGGAGAGATTTGGGGCTCGAATATTAAAGGTGGAGGCTAGGGTTTCTCACAAGGGGTCTTAGAGGTGGTGGAGGCTAATAAAATGCCCAAAAATGTAGAACATTAAGCTTAAATACGTTGAAAACCCTAAAATCATGGGCTTGTGCCTAACAGATCACCACCTTATGGTCACGACTCACCACTCCGTAGTGACCATAACCTTTTGGTTTCGTCCCACCATTCTATGGTGACGGTTTTCGCCCAAATCCATTCTAGCTTCAAACAATCATAAATGCTTCATTTTAACTCAGTTTTTGGCGATCTTTATATTTACAGAAAGGTATTAATGATCCCCACACTTCTATCTAGCTAATTTTGGCTTAACACATGCCGAAATAAAAACCATAATCCATAAAGGAAGCCCAAAACATCACTTTTCCCACTTTCCCCTTTGACGCCAAAACAAAAACCAAAGCTTAGATCACATAACAAATATTATCACTATCCAATAGCTTCTAAACCCTATTCCCTTAAATCCCAAGGCCTTTACTTGATCCATTTATTGTCCATAGTCCTAAAATAAGAAACTTCTTTAAACAAGATCTTACAATATATATATATATATATATATATATATATATATATATATGAGTCATCTTGAAGGGTTTGTGATTAAAGGTCAAGAAAACAATGTCTGTAAGTTAGTTAGATCACTTTATGGACTAAAATAGGCTCCAAAGCAATGACATGAGAAGTTTGACAGCATATTACTTTCCAATGGATTTAGAATAAATAAGTATGATAAATGTGTTTATGTCAAACAATACAAGAATGCTTGTGGCATCATATGTTTATGTATCGATAATATGCTTATAAGGTGTACTAGTTTGATGTGATAAATCAAACCAAGAAAATGCTACACTTCTCTTTTTCCATGATAGACTTAGGATTAGTATATGTGATCCTTGGTGTTACGTTTCAAAGAAGACAAGATATATATAATCTTACTCAGTTCCATTATATTGAAAGTGTACTAAAGAAGTTTGGACACTATGATGACAAGCCAGTAGTCACCCATTTTGATCGTTCTAGTCATCTTAAGAAGAATAAAGCTGATATTGTAGCTCAGTTAGACTATACTCAAGTTCTAGGTAGCTTGTTGTATATTATGAATTGTACTAGACTGGACTTGGCATATAGTGTAAGTAGATTGAGCCGCTGCTCCCACAATCATAGGAAATATCATTGGTATGCCTTAGTGAGAGTGCTTAGATATTTAAAGCATACAATGAATTATAGATTGCATTACATGATATATCCTCCTTTTCTTGAAGGATATGTGACGTAAATTGGATTTCTAATGCTTCTAAGGTAAAATCGACAAGTGGATATGTGTTCACTCTTGGTGGTGCTGTTATATCTTGGAAATCATCTAAGCAAACTATGAATACTCATTTTACAATGGAAGCAAAGTTTGTTGCTTTTCAAAAAGATGCTGAAGAAGTGAAATGTCTTAAAAGCTTCCTAGAAGGTATTCCTTTGTGTTCTCAACCTGTTATTGCAATTGGTATATATTATGATAACATGGTTTCTCTCACTAAAGCATAAAGTCATATATACAATGATAAGTCGAGACACATTAGGCCCATACTCATTACAATAAGAGACTTGCTAAAGAATGAAATCATTTCCATTAGTTGCATATAGTCAAAGGAAAATATAGTTAAACCTTTGACAAAATGCCTTAGTAAAGAGAAAGTTCTCTTCACATCAAGGTAAATGGGCTTAAAGCCAACACAATGAGTCACCACCTGGCAGAAACCTAACTTAGCAACATTAGAGATCCCATGGTCTAGGTTCAATAGGATAACTAATTGGGGAAGACTCAAATTAGAACTAACACAAGGTTGCTCACTCCTTTCATATTTATTTTGTGTATTCCATTGATGATATAGGGATGGATGTTTATTATTAATAATGTTGATAACTTTTATAGTGGAACAATATGGATTTTTCTAAATTAGCATTACCTATGTGAGATGGATGTGAGGTCACATCTTTGGGAGCCGATATGGTTAAGCTCTCTAAAAGTCTCATGAAGAAAAAATTTTCATGACCGAAATGAACACAATGGTAAGAAATGATATATTCCTAGATATGATATGTGTGATACTTCTTGTTTTGATTCTAGTAAACAAAGTGGTTAGTTCAAGACTCTAGTTCACTACCCACAAAGTAGATCCAAGTAGTACTCACTATGAAAGGTTCATGTTTTCCAACACCTAATCAGATGCATGTCATATCGTACTTCCCTTATTTAATATCTAAGTTCTCTTATTTTCTATTCAAATGTGGGGTATACTTGGAGTTTTAATAGAAAATGTCGGGTATTGTTGGAACTTTATTAATGGAAAAATCCATTTTGGGACTTGTCCTACATTGGAAGAAGAAAGAAACATTTACTTTATAAAGCTTTATTCAATTATTTTACTAATATGATTTAAAGCTTGGGCTAAAGGGATTGGGTTGGATTTGATTGGGCTAGTCAAAATAGCCCTAAAAGACTTGGATATATATATATATATATATATATATATATATATATATATATATATATATCCTCCTTAATAAATGAAAGTTTTTTTTTGCCACATGTCAATCTCTTATGAGTTTTGACACTTGTCATTTTGTGGTATTTTTTAAATAAATAATATTCACATGTCAATTTATGTTTTTTTTCTAATTTTTAAAATAAAAGCCACATAATCTTATACCTATATATGTAAAGTATCAAATGTAATTAATATTATAATAAATTGCAATTAATATTTTTCTTCATTCCTTATTTTAAAATTTTATTTTAATAAATATTTATTATTTATATTTAGTATTTTATTTTCTTTAATCAACCCGTGTAACACACGGGTTTTACTCCTAGTGTATATATATATATATATATATATATATATATATATATATATATATATATATAATGTTCAAAAGATTGACCTTGGACCTTGCGACTATTGGGGTCTCCTTTACTAATTAAATTGTTTTTATATTTAATTCTAATTTTGACTTTGTATTTAATATTCACATCTGTTAAATTTAATTAACTATTTTAATAGTTAATTTCGGTTTTAACAGTTTTGAAGGGTAATGCAGTTATTAACTGCCAATTGGCAGCCTAAATATATGGATCACCAAAAACAGATGTAAGATTTATACAAAATCACATGATTCTTATATTTTCGAACTCGTCAATCATGGTGGGAACATAGATAAGTTCGTCAGAATCAAGATCCTATATTTGATTAAATTTTTGTATTCTCTAATATAGATCCCTATAATAGAAATTTATGTATTAGGACACTAAAACATACCTCAATCTATACATTTTCATACTATATTGTATATTTAATATAATTGTGTTATTTTTGTTGTTTTCATTGACTGTATACTTCATCTGGGTGGGTTTCCAATGGTTTCAGCAATTCGGGTTGACCCATCTCAAAATCATGGGTCATTTTTACAAAAGAGTAAATTACATGAATGGTCTCTGTGGTTTAGGATACTTTGTTTGTTTGTCCCTAACTTATTTTTTAAACTTGGACCGTCCCTATAGTATGCTTTTATTGTGTGTTTGGTGTGACAACCCTATATTTTTCCAAAAGCAGTGTAATGCTCGAATGTCAAATACAACGAAAACTATTTGGAATCAACTAAATTAACCTCAAAAATAAAGTGTTCAAATATCTAAGTTGGGATGCATCAAATTTTAGATATCGTGCCAAGGTTTCCAAAAACATAAAGAACGTTCGAAACCGGATTATATTAAAGAAATTATAACCACCCGTATATTTACGACACACCGTTAAAACGCTATTTAACGTAAAAAGTGAAATTTCAATAAAATGCATTTTTGCCTTAAGTATCTAAACAAAAGATGTAGAGTTCATTAATCTGTAAACATACATAAAAAGATCGCCCAAATTGGATTTCGTATGAAGAAGTTACGAATTTCCTAAGTTTCGTAACAGTAGTAGAGGGCTAAAAACTCAAATTGAAGATTGAGTGTTATTTAGCTATCACCACCTAAAGGGAAGTTGAAGATCTCCACAATAGTAATAAAACGATAAAAAGACAAACGAAAACCGACGTCGAATAAAGAAACTATGAATTTTTAACGGACTTTAGGAGTCCCGGCCTATTAAAAATTATATCATTAAAGATAAATCAAAACTAGCCGACGGAGTCTAAATGAAAGTTATAGAACATAATCTCACCTACGCGTGGATATAAAGAACACGAAAAACGGATCCTGTACGCGAAAGTTACGGAATTTAGAAGACGGGAGCCGGGATTACGCCCCACGTAATATGGGAGTACGCCCCGCGTACTAGACCCAGAGTCGAGTCCCATCAGCTGCACCTCTATGCTTAGCTAGACCGGAGTCGTAAGCCATGACGCATTTCTACGCCCCGCGTAACCGAAGTACGCCCCGCGTACTACGTACGCCCAGCGTACTCCGGAGGTACGCCCCGCGTACGCCATCCTCCAGTACTATAAATAGAAGGTTTGAGCCTCGGGTTTTTTGCACACTTTCTGAAATCCTCAGTTACTCTCCCATACTTCTAAGCTCCAGAGATCATCCTGACGCCCTCGGTTTCCGCACTCGAGCCCCCGACGAAAGATCTACGCTGCAGAGATCCCCGAAGAGCCCGAAGACGCAACTTTCCGCGGTCGAAGTTCTGCTCAACTCTAGCCTCTCTCTCTTCAAACCAAACGGGTGAGTTCATACCCCTACTTTTCAATTCTTTTCATGTTTTAAGGGGGGAAATACAAGTACATTACAAATCAAAGTATCGTTTTATAAACATAATTATAATATCTATCTTATAGGGTACTGGTACAAACATCTTTATGTTTAAAAGGCTATTATATCACTAAGTTATTCTTACTAAATGGAAACATACTTTTTGAGAAACTATAATGAGTATAGTTAACAAGTTATTCATATATTTTACATATACATCTTGACAAATGAAATACTTTCAAATGAAGTAAAGTCTTTATTATCGTAAATCTGTTTATACCAAGTAATGTGAGATATTCAAACTTCAACGTACTCGTATGTATGCATTTGAAGTCCTGTATTATATACCATAATCTCTTGGAGAGAGAGCGTGATACTTGTGTATAGATCTATATGGGATTGACAACCCCGCACCTAAACTATTAGCTATAGTTAGACCGGCAAGTCTGGGGTGACAAATGTCATAACACTACAACACCTGAAGAATGTTGTTACAGGCCGTCAGTGTCAATAGTATGGTTATAAAACTCTCATAAAAGTATAAAAACAAGTTTGATTTACGAGATTCATATATGCATTCAGTTTTCCACATCATTTTTAGCACAAAGTGTATCATTATTATTCAAGTATGGAACACACTAACGCACACCAACTATGGAAACTTTTCAAACCATTTATAGAAAATATTGGATTTTCTGAAAACCTCATTCATTGATTTACTACTAAAAGGACATACTTTTCAATGCGAAACACTTATGAACTCACCAACTTAATTGTTGACACTTTTTCAAAACCACTTGTATTTCTCAGGAAATCAGTAATACAGGTAACTACCAGCTTTTGGAGAAGGAATGCTAAGGACGTTTTATTATTGAACATTTATCATCATATTGTAATATTCTTTTGCTAATATGTATAACGCAACAATATACGTTTTCATTATATATATATATATGATGGTTGTGTTACTTTCTTTACAATATTCAATTGTTGTGATACTACGTGAAGTCATCCACCCCCGAATGTTTCCGCCATTCTGGTTTGGGGGTGTGACAGATTGGTATCAGAGCATTGTTTATAGTGAACTAAGTATATCGAACCACATAAGATATACAAACTATAAATGAAAAGGGACCAAAAACCCTCTGACAAAACGTTTTTAGGAACAATATACTTCCTTTTAAAAATATACATTTTTACTAGCATGCATTAATCTCGTATCATGACAAGTTTTCTAAAAAGTATTAAGGCAAGTTACGACACTACGATTGGACCTCGGGGTATGTAATCAGGTCGAGAATAAATATAGTCTGATCAACTATATTTATCCTAGATTTGACCAACGTACGTTGAGGAATGGTCTTAGTGGACAACAAGCCAAAAACTTACCAAATACAAATTATTTTAGATTTCGCCAAATTGAAATACTATAGGAGTATTGTTAAAAATAATTGTACAATAAAATATTTGCGCTCCGTAGGAATATAGAAAGTCGTTAAATAAAAAAAAATTTCTTTTCTTATAAAAATTCTCATACCTCTATCCTAGTACAGACAAATGGCCGGATTCCATTTACCAGGAGATCCCTACTACCCAAACCAAGGCAACGTCGGTTGGATAGAAGAAGACCCGGAGGAAGACCCAGAGGAAATCGAAGAAGAGGCCGAGGAAGAACCCGAAGGGGTTATCGAAGAAGAATTCGAAGTCGAAGTCGGAGAGGAATTCGAAGTCGACGAAGAGGTCGAGGAAATTTCTAGTGGAACAGACTCCGAGCCGGAAGTAATCGACCCTCCCATCCCTCATCCTCCCGAAATCAGACCATATCAACCGGGACCCATTCCTATGTGGGGAAGTCACCTCTACTACTGGAGCCGCCAACAAGGTGTACGCCCTCCCTTCGGCATGTGTCGAGATTTTTACAATGTCAGTGGGGGAGGCTCAGCCGATCGAGCACTTCCTGTTATTGTGGGCGCTATAGCTACCCAGAACTACCAGGAGGACAAGCAAGCAGCCAGAGTTCGCGAGGTCAATGCTGCTACTCAAGGTAACGCCGCAGACATCCGTCGTTTGGAAGGACTACATGAGAATACCCAAATCTACACAGGAACGCTTCAGAATCAAATGATAACGACACTAGCAGAAATAAGAGAGATGAAGGAACAACAAGCAGATCTCGAGAGGCGCCTGATGGGAGTCAAACAGTCGGATGCCGAATCTAGCTCCAAACGTGCAACACGCCGCAAGTAGAGCTTGTTCAAACCCCAACAATTTTGTTATAAAATAGGATTTCGGATAAAAGTCTCTTCCCTTATTTCCTTTTGTATCTGTAATAGAAGACCTCTAGGTAGGTCAAATTTTCCAAACAAGAAGTGTAATGTAACACACCTCAGGTGTGACCTATATATATGAATATGAAGTACTTCTTTGTATACCTCTTGGAACTTATGGGTGTTAACAAAAATTACTATGCCTACCTTGAAACCATAAACTAAAGTCAAAACAAATTACAAGATACAACTAACACACGATTATCAAAACATTAGAAACTTATAGTATTCATTCTTATTTTTCTCTACCAGAACATGCCTCCTCGTAGATCAACACGCAGAAACTCAACTTCAACACCACCTCCACCACCTCCTCCAATTATGGATGCCGTTATGTTCCAGACTGCTGTAACCGCTGCTGTAACCGCAGCGATGGCTCAAATGAGCAACAACGGATCGGGGGGAGGAACAAACAGCTTTACAAATCGCCAAGGTCAAGGCCGTTCATGGGTATGCACTTACAAAGACTTCACCAACGGAAAACCTATTCCCTTTTATGGGACTGGGGGAGTATTGGCTCTATCTCAATGGATAGAGAAAACAGAAGCTGTATTCGAAATCTGCGCATGCCCTGAAGAAAGCAAAGTAAAGTTTGCTGCTTTTACTTTCTCTGAACGCGCCCTGACATGGTGGAACGGCCACGTCAAGACACTAACCCTAGTGGTGGCGAACTCCATGGGTTGGGAAAACTTGAAACGAATGCTCCTTCGAGAATACTGCCCAAGAGGCGAGATTCAGAAGCTTGAACAGGAACTGTGGAGCCTTTTGATGGTAGGCTCGAACATAGCAGGTTACACCAACAGGTTCAGTGACTTAATAACACTTTGCCCAGGGATGTTAATCCTAGAAAGCCAAAAGGTCGAGAGATACATCTGGGGACTATCACCCCAACTTCGAGGAAGTGTGTTTGCTTCCAAACCCATGACCTTCGACAGCGCCAAGGAACTAGCGCAATCTCTCGTTGATCATGGTGTCTGTCAAGGAGTCACGGATATCATGGCTGAACCAACCAAAGGGAACAGCAACAACGAGATCAATGCCAATAACAACAACAACAAGAAATTCTGGAACAAAAGAAAGGGGCAAACTTCGCAAGAACCTTCAAAGAAGCAAATGGTTGCGGTTCATGCTGCTACTACCCCCACCACAACTCTAGCTATCCCTGCGCCAACAAAACCATATGCGGGGAATCTGCCCAAATGCAGCAAGTGCAACTACCATCACCACGGTAATTGCCGCGAGATGCACTGTAAGAACTGCGGCAAGAAAGGGCACATAGCCCGTTTCTGTAAGGCGCCAGCGCGACCAGTCACTCAAGTTCCTGGTACTGGGATAAGCCAGGCATGTTATGGGTGTGGAGAAACTGGGAACTTCAAAAGGGACTTCCCCAAGACAAGGAATGTTGGCGGTGTGGGGAGAGTGCTGGCAATAGGGCAGAATGAAGCAGTAACAGACCCCACGGTGGTTACGGGTACGTTCCTACTCAACAACACTTATGCATGCATACTCTTTGACTGCGGTGCGGAGAGAAGTTTTGTGAGTCATAAATTCAAACACCTACTTAGTCAAAAACCCCAACCACTCAATAAAATATTCACTGTAGAAATGGCAAACGGTAAGTCAGAAAACGCAAACGATTTGTACGTAGGGTGCACACTAAACTTAAACGAGCGCTTGTTTCGAGTCGATCTTATGCCCATCTCGATAAGAAGTTTCGATGTCATCATCGGTATGGACTGGTTGAGCCTTCACCATGCCGATATACATTGTCACGAAAGGGCCGTTCGCCTAAATCTGCCAAACGGCGAAACCCTTGTCATTTATGGTGACAAACCTAGTTCAAGTTTACAAATCATCTCCTGTGTTAAGGCAAAAAAATATCTTCGTAAGGAATACCATGCCTTTCTAGCCCACGTAGTGGACCAGAAACAAGAACCAAAGAACATTAAAGACATTCCGAAAGTCTGCAACTTCCCAAATATTTTCCCAGAAGATCTTCCAGGAATTCCACCACAGCGTCAAGTTGAGTTCAGAATCGACTTAATCCCCGAAGCTACCCCAGTAGCAAAATCGCCTTACCGTTTAGCCCCAGCCGAGATGCAGGAACTGTCCAGTCAATTAAACGAGCTGCTGAGCAAGGGATTCATCAGACCGAGCTTCTCACCATGGGGAGCACCAGTCCTATTCGTGAAAAAGAAGGACGGATCCTTTCGCATGTGCATCGATTATCGGGAGCTGAACAAACTGACGATCAAGAACCGATATCCCCTACCGCGCATAGACGATCTGTTCGACCAACTGCAGGGAGCAAGCTACTTCTCAAAGATCGATCTAAGATCTGGTTATCACCAACTGTGAGTGTTGGAAGGAGACATCCCTAAAACGGATTTCCGAACACGTTATGGTCACTACGAGTTCGTAGTAATGCCCTTCGGATTGACAAATGCTCCAGCGGTGTTCATGGACTTGATGAACCGAGTATGTCTTCCCTTCCTGGATAAATTCGTGATCATGTTCATAGATGATATACTCATCTATTCTAGAAGCCAGGAAGAACACAACCAATACCTCCGCCAAGTTTTGGAAACGTTGAGGGCAGAGAAGCTTTACGCAAAATTTTCCAAGTGCGAATTTTGGATTCGGAAAGTGGATTTCCTAGGACATGTAGTAAGCAAGGAGGGGATACACGTGGATCCTTCTAAGATCAAGGCAATAGAAAGTTGGACGACACCAAGGACCCCTACAGAATTCCGACAATTTTTAGGACTTGCCGGGTATTACCGAAGGTTCATACAGAATTTTTCGAAGATTGCCAAACCACTTACCACCCTAACGCAGAAGAATGTGACCTTCGAATGGGGAGAAAAGCAAGACGCCTCGTTTCAAACGCTAAAGCGAGCCTTATGTAGTGCGCCTATCCTAACCTTGCCCGAAGGAACGGAGGACTTCGTGGTCTATTGCGATGCATCAAACCAAGGACTTGGGTGTGTCCTGATGCAACGAGGGAATGTCATCGCCTACGCCTCAAGGCAACTAAAGACGCACGAAGTAAACTACACAACGCACGATCTTGATCTAGGAGCAGTCATCTTCGCTCTGAAGATATGGAGACACTATCTCTACGGCACGAAATGTACGATATTCACCGACCACAAAAGCCTCCAACATATTCTCAACCAGAAAGAACTCAACATGAGACAAAGACGGTGGGTAGAACTACTAAATGATTATGAATGCGAGATTCGATATCATCCCGGAAAGGCTAACGTGGTGGCCGATGCACTCAGCCGGAAGGAATACTCGGGCCGCAGAGTGAAGTCTTTAACCATGAAAATCCATTCACACCTGTCCACACAAATCAAGGAGGCCCAGATAGAAGCCTTAACATCGGTAAATGTGGCAAGGGAAGCCTTAAGGGGAATGGATAAGAAGTTTGAGGTCAAGAATGATGGAGTTCATTACTTCATGGATCGGATCTGGACGCCGAAGTTTGGCGGATTCAGAGAAGTCGTCATGAACGAAGCCCATAAAACACGATACTCCATACACCCCGGCTCCGATAAGATGTATCTCGACCTCAAGAAGTTGTACTGGTGGCCGAACATGAAGGCCGAAATTGCTACCTACGTGAGTAAGTGTCTGACGTACGCCAAGGTCAAAGTAGAATATCAAAAGCCCTCAGGATTGTTGCAACAACCAGAAATACCAGAATCGAAGTGAGAACGTATAACCATGGATTTCATAACCAAACTACCCAGAACGGCAAGCGGACTCGACACTATCTGGGTGATTGTCGACAGGTTATCTAAATCAGCGCACTTCCTACCGATCAAAGAGACGGATAAATTAGAGAAGCTAACTAGGACATACCTCATAGAAATTGTACGACTACATGGTGTGCCCATATCCATTATCTCGGACCGAGATAGTAGGTTCACCTCAAGGTTCTTGCAGTCGCTACAAAAAGCTTTGGGGACAAGGCTAGACATGAGTACCGCTTATCACCCACAAACCAACGGCCAGAGCGAGAGAACCATACAAACTCTAGAAGATATGCTGAGGTCCTGCGTAATCGATTTTGGTAAGGCATGGGACACACATCTACCCTTGGTCGAATTCTCGTACAACAACAGCTACCACACTAGTATCAAGGCTGCCCCGTTCGAAGCCCTCTATGGCCGCAAATGCAGGTCACCTTTGTGCTGGGCCGAAGTGGGGGACACACAGCTAGCAAAAGGACAAGCAACAGACAACACGCTCACTGGACCTGAAATCATAAGGGAAACTACGGAGAAGATTGTTCATATTCGGGAACGTCTAAAAGCATCAAGGGACAGACAAAAGAGTTACGCAGATAAAAGATGGAAACCCTTGGAATTCTAGGTCGGAGATCGAGTCCTACTAAAGGTCTCGCCCTGGAAGGGGTTAATACGCTTCGGGAAGCGCGGAAAACTAAACCCAAGATACATCGGACCATTCGAGATCCTTGCCAGGATCGGTCCAGTGGCATACAAACTTCGATTACCTCAGGAGC
Source organism: Lactuca serriola (assembly GCF_051521515.1). NCBI lineage: Eukaryota > Viridiplantae > Streptophyta > Magnoliopsida > Asterales > Asteraceae > Lactuca > Lactuca serriola. Next base: position 185,996,366 of record NC_136410.1, read on the forward strand.
TCCACAACGTACACCCTACCTTTCACGTATCAAACCTAAAGAAGTGCTTGTCCGATGAGACCCTTTTCATCCCTCTAGACAAAATTGCAATAAATGAGAATCTCCAATTTGTAGAGGAACCAGCAGAGATCATGGATCGGGAAATAAAAAGGACTAAACAAAGCCGCATACCTATTGTAAAGGTCCGCTGGAACGCCAAGCGAGGACCTGAATACACCTGGGAACGTGAGGATCAGATGAAACAAAAGTACCCACATCTTTTTCCTAACCTGTAAACTCTACCTTAGATTTAATTTCGGGATGAAATTCCCTTAACAGGGGGATGATGTGACAACCCTATATTTTTCCAAAAGCAGTGTAATGCTCGAATGTCAAATACAACGAAAACTATTTGGAATCAACTAAATTAACCTCAAAAATAAAGTGTTCAAATATCTAAGTTGGGATGCATCAAATTTTAGATATCGTGCCAAGGTTTCCAAAAACATAAAGAACGTTCGAAACTAGATTATATTAAAGAAATTATAACCACCCGTATATTTACGACACACCGTTAAAACGCTATTTAATGTAAAAAGTGAAATTTCAATAAAATGCATTTTTGCCTTAAGTATGTAAACAAAAGATGTAGAGTTCATTAATCTGTAAACATACATAAAAAGATCGCCCAAATTGGACTTCGTATGAAGAAGTTACGAATTTCCTAAGTTTCGTAACAATAGTAGAGGGCTAAAAACTCAAATTGAAGATTGAGTGTTATTTAGCTATCACCACCTAAAGGGAAGTTGAAGATCTCCACAATAGTAATAAAACGATAAAAAGACAAACGAAAACCGACGTCGAATAAAGAAACTATGAATTTTTAACGGACTTTAGGAGTCCCGGCCTATTAAAAATTATATCATTAAAGATAAATCAAAACTAGCCGACGGAGTCTAAATGAAAGTTGTAGAACATAATCTCACCTACGCGTGGATATAAAGAACACGAAAAACGGATCCCGTACGCGAAAGTTACGGAATTTAGAAGACGGGAGCCGGGATTACACCCCACGTAATATGGGAGTACGCCCCGCGTACTAGACCCAGAGTCGAGTCCCATCGGCTGCACCTCTACGCTTAGCTAGACCGGAGTCGTAAGCCATGACGCATTTCTACGCCCCGCGTAACCGAAGTACGCCCCGCGTACTGCGTACGCCCAGCGTACTCCGGAGGTACGCCCCGCGTACGCCATCCTCCAGTACTATAAATAGAAGGTTTGAGCCTCGGGTTTTTTGCACACTTTCTGAAATCCTCAGTTACTCTCCCATACTTCTAAGCTCCAGAGATCATCCCGACGCCCTCGGTTTCCGCACTCGAGCCCCCGACAAAAGCTCTACGCTGCAGAGATCCCCGAAGAGCCCGAAGACGCAACTTTTCGCGGTCGAAGTTCTGCTCAACTCTAGCCTCTCTCTCTTCAAACCAAACGGGTGAGTTCATACCCCTACTTTTCAATTCTTTTCATGTTTTAAGGGGGGAAATACAAGTACATTACAAATCAAAGTATCGTTTTATAAACATAATTATAATATCTATCTTATAGGGTACTGATACAAACATATTTATGTTTAAAAGGCTATTATATCACTAAGTTATTCTTACTAAATGGAAACATACTTTTTGAGAAACTATAATGAGTATAGTTAACAAGTTATTCATATATTTTACATATACATCTTGACAAATGAAATACTTTCAAATGAAGTAAAGTCTTTATTATCGTAAATCTGTTTATACCAAGTAATGTGAGATATTCAAACTTCAACATACTCGTATGTATGCATTTGAAGTCCTGTATTATATACCATAATCTCTTGGAGAGAGAGCGTGATACTTGTGTATAGATCTATACGGGATTGACAACCCCGCACCTAAACTATTAGCTATAGTTAGACCGGCAAGTCTGGGGTGACAAATGTCATAACATGAGAATACCCAAATCTACACAAGGTAACGCCGTAGACATCCGTCGTTTGGAAGGACTACATGTGAATACCCAAATCTACACAGGAACGCTTCAGAATCAAATGATAACGACACTAGCAGAAATAAGAGAGATGAAGGAACAACAAGCAGATCTCGAGAGGCGCCTGATGGGAGTCAAACGGTCGGATGCCGAATCTAGCTCTAAACGTGCAACACGCCGCAAGTAGAGCTTGTTCAAACCCCAACAATTTTGTTATAAAATAGGATTTCGGATAAAAGTCTCTTCCCTTATTTCCTTTTGTATCTATAATAGAAGACCTCTAGGTAGGTCAAATTTTCCAAACAAGAAGCGTAATGTAACACACCTCAGGTGTGACCTATATATATGAATATGAAGTACTTCTTTGTATACCTCTTGGAACTTATGGGTGTTAACAAAAATTACTATGCCTACCTTGAAACCATAAACTAAAGTCAAAACAAATTACAAGATACAACTAACACACGATTATCAAAACATTAGAAACTTATAGTATTCATTCTTATTTTTCTCTACCAGAACATGCCTCCTCGTAGATCAACACGCAGAAACTCAACTTCAACACCACCTGTTAGATCCTTTTTTCTTTGCCTAATTTTTTCCACAAATCAGATCAGAAATAGTTGACACCGTTTGTGTTCAGATGGAACATGAAAAACATATCAATGATGAGGACTTGAAGCTTGATCCGGGTAGATATGCCATGACACTTGTATTAAGCAAGGAAAAAGGTGGATCCTTCAAGGGGGTTGGCTCGGGAGTTACTCCCAACAACTATTTCAATCTGCCTCAAAAGAAAGGATCTTTTGGTAAACAAATGAAGAAACTTAGGCGGGAGCTATTGAATAAGACACAAAAGAGTGAGAAAAAAGATGAGAAACTTAAGCAATTGTCAACAAAAGTGATAGAAAAAAATTGTTACAAAAAGTTTGTTTTTTATCAAAACTAGAGGACGTGTGCTACCATGTCTTTCATTTCCTAAAGTTTGTCTCCGACCGAAATAAGTGAATTGTCCTTTTTACCCTTTTAATTCATTAAAAATTTCCATATGTTAGTTATTGTCTATACTTTGATTTTTTTTTAGGGAAAATGACTTATTAAGGTAATTAACTTTTCGGTACGTTCACATCTAGGTAACAAACTTGTTGGAAGTGTTTACATATGACTTGTTATAGCAGGTTAAATCCTAGATGTGAACATTTTCAACAAGTTCGTACCTAGATGTGTACAAAAAAATAGTTACCAAAATATGAACAAAACAAAAAGTAAAAATAAATTACACAAATGGTCCTTATGGTTTGGGAGAATTTGTGTTTTTAGTCCCTAATTTATTTTTTAAACTCGAATGGTCCCACTGTTTATTTTTGTTACGCGCTTGGTCTCTGTCTTACCTAAAAAGACTATTGCGCCATTATTAATTTATTTTTTAATTAATTTTCTCATTTATGTATTTGTTTTTTATATATTTAAAAAATTAATAGACCCCACATATCTGTATCCCCTCACCATAAACCTCAAACCACATTTGAGAAATTTAATTTGGATGGTCCCTACTGTTTATTTTTGTTGCGCGTTTGGTCTATGACTTACCTAAAAAGACTATTGTGCCATTATTTATTTACTTTTTAATTAATTTTCTTATTTATGTATTTATTTTTTATATATTTAAAAAATTAATTGACCCCACATATCTGTATCTCCTCACCGTAAACTTGAAACCACATTGAAAATTTTAATTTCAGTCTTATCGGTCACAATCCCATTTCTTATCCTCCCCAATTTGTATTTCTTTTCCATCTTTAGTAACATAGACGTCTTCATCATCCTTCTTTTTTGGTACTTCAACTCTGGCGAACGAACACCATAACCTGTTGTCTCTTCATCTTTAGTGGGTTGTGGTTTTGATTTGACGGAGTTGAATGACCGAAAAAAGAAGGGATGATGAAGACGTCGATATTGCCAAAGATGAAAATAAATAGAAGTTAAGGAGGATGAGAGATGAGATGGTGGGAAGATACAAATATGTGGGGTCTACTCGTTTTTTTTAAATATATAAAGAACAATTACATAAATAAGAAAATTAATTAAAAAAATTAAATTAATAAAGGCCCAATAGTCTTTTTAGGTAAGACAGAGACCAAACTCGTAACAAAATTAAACAATAGGGATCATTCGAGTTAAAAAAATAAATTAATTAAAAAATAAACAGTAGGGATCATCCGAAGAGATACAAATATGTGAGGTCTATTAATTTTTTTAAATATGTAAAAAATAGATACATAAATAAGAAAATTAATTAAAAAATAAATTAATAAGGGCACAATAGTCTTTTTAGGTAAGACAGAGACCAAACGCACAACAAAAATAAACAGTAGGAACCATCCAAGTTAAAAAAATAAGTTAGGGACCAAAAACAGAAATTCCCCCAAACCACATGGACCATTCGTGTAATTTACTTTTACTTTTCGTTTTGTTCATATTTGGATAACTCTTTTTTTTGTACACATGTAGGTAACAAACTTGTTGAAAGCGTTTACATCTAGGATTTAACCTGCTATACCAGGTCATAATGGTCATTTGTGAACATTTCCAACAAGTTTGTTACCTAGATGTATACAAAAAAAAGATAGTTACCCATATATGAATATATCGAAAAGTTAATTACATTAATAACCCGTTTTCTTTTATTTATTTATTTACATAAGCTTTAGTTATAGTGTTCTTATTTAAGTTTTCCATGGAGGTGTATATATATATATATACTAGGAAACTTATTGGGGCCGTGATAATCACGGCCCTAGAGAATTGATCAGTAAGCTAAATTTTAGTGATTATAGGGAAAACACAATTTATACCAATAACATAACTTTTGATTTAAATTTTTTTCTTATGCCGCCATGAAGTTCTCTGCCTGCATGAAGATGCCATGAAGAAAGGAACAACATTTTTCAAATAGTATCTCCATTGATTTCCATTAAAAAAAACAGAAGAAGGAAAAGCTCAAGAACCAGCTCATCGGCTCATTTGGTCATCTTCTTGCCTGATCTCATACTACTGCTCATAATGATGAGATTTGGTGTAATTCCTATTAAAATTGATTTCATATAGAACACATTTTGATACAAGTTTTTTTTGTCAATCTCAACCATTTGCATTTGCCATCCAAGTTGTGGAATATCCCCAAATTCAAAGGATTAATTTTATAATAATCAGATTTAAAGAGCTTACAACAAGACATGAAATAATAGAAATTTATGCCTATTACATGGTATTTTGATAATTTTTATTACTTTATTATAAACGGAAAAGTATGGTTAGTTGGTAGCTTTTGATTTTTTTACGATTGCATGGTACTTGTATATTCCTATAATATATATGATTTTTTTGTAGATTATCATGAAGATAAATATGTATTTTTTGTTTTTATGTCATCTTTGTTTGTAACACGTTACGACAATCTTTAAAAAAATGATAAACCTCATGTAACCTTTGGTCCATTATCTAGTTTCATTTAAATGCTTACATTATGATAAAAAAATTCACAAAGATAATACACCATAATGTTGAATGAAACAAACAGGAGATTGCAAACTGGTCATATTTGAGGTCAAACTTCAAAAACTCTTCACTACAACTTCCCACTATATATGTCAAGTGCTTTAGGCTTAGGTTCATGACTTGACTTGTTAAAAGCAAAATCCTACATGAATGAAAGATAAATTAATAAATAAAGAATGAAATCAAATACCTATTTAACATATATATGGATAAAACTCACTTCGGTTATTCGTTTGACAAAGGTGCAGTAGGATTATTGGAATTGTTAACATGATTCATATCCACATCCCTTATTGAGGGTTATATGGTTTTGTTGGCAAGGTAAAAATACAGACAATGAATATAAACATAACCATTGGATTGAAACTGTCATCAAAATTATTGAATTTCTGGATTTAATTAGGAATATCCATGATCTTTGATCTAGGATTCAATCATGTAGGTTGTGTTATGTTCTATCTTAAAGGTTATAGTTTTCATAACCAAAGTACTCTATGTATATTCTATGACTCTACTTATCTTACAGGTAATACAAAATATGATGATAATTTGTAATGGTAGTTATTTTACTATGGACAAAATAAATAATAATATTATCCTTTTATCATTTTTTATTTAACAGCTTAACTACTTTTAAGTTATAGCTAATAATTCTAAATTTTGAAAATTTAGGATTAAAAAAAATCATATTTAGATTAGCAATAACCATTTGTTACAAGAAAACCGAGTATTGAGATAAATGTAAACACACCTAACTATCCCTAGGCCTACCTTTAAAGGAATTTCAGTTATCTTGCATTCTTAAGTAGCGCTAATCACACATCCAAACAAAGTGTCAAATAAATACCTTTTCGATAATGTCAACAAATACTAATAACCGTATATCGTAATTAAAAAAAAAATCTTCAAGTTTTAGTAAGATATGAAGGGTTTTTTTATTGTGAAAATAAAGCAAAAAGGAGGCCGAAAGAAACTTACACTCGCCATCACAATTAGTGCATATGACAGTCTTCGTTTTAGCCTTTGATTCCTTTCGTATTTTTGAACATGAAATTTGATATATATTTCTTGACGAATATACCACCAAATTTTGAACAAACCAAGCCCAAGAAGCTTTGCAAAATATAAACATATGGGGCTGTAACCGGTTGTTACTTGACTATAGCTGACGGAAGATAAGGGGTTAAATGAGCAAATAGTACATAAACGATGAATAGCTATTTCTAGGAGGTTAAAGTTTGTGCTTCGCCAAACCAGTAATATCACTGTAAAAAAAGTAAATCAGTTGACTAAGAACATTGCTAAACTCAAAAATCAGTTTACCTTTGAATGTATACATCCAAAATGAGATGCAAAGGTTTAACTATTGTGTCGTGTGTGAAGCATCCTCCGACTACAAACACAAGATTATGGATAAGACTTTCAGCAAAACAATCAAGACTTGCAAGAAAAGGAAGAAAGAGGAATGTGAAGAGGCCAAGAAGGGAATTGTTTTAAATGTTTACTTGGTTGTCTAGTTTTGCATCCATCTCTATAATTATGCTTGCATGCATCCTGATAGACATTGCCTTTGAAATCTCCTAATGTGCTAAACTCATGCATAGGCTCATATATTGAGCATTCTTGCTTCTACACATTCAAAATATACTCTGCCACAAAACAAAAATCAACTTTCAATTACATCATCTGCATTATTTCACCCAAAATATTCACAACAAATTAAACAATTTTAGCAATACAAATATCAAGTGTTGAAATGTTTAATATTTAAAACAAGGGTTACAAAATGAAATTGGCCAACTAACTACATGTAATTTTATCAGAATCGTCATTTCACTTTATTTTCTACACATATAGTTCCCTAAACAAATAGACATTTGTCCTCTTACTCCTCTTTATAAAAAATTGCAAATTTTTTCATACTTAGTTGACCTTAGATGAATTTGGTGATCTGTTATTATAGCATGTTGTTTTATTTTATTTGTACCCTTTTCACCTGCATAATTAGACATGGTGTGCAAAAGACAATAATACCCTCATGAATGAGTAAACTGTAAAGCTTAAACTTTGATATAAGCCTTCACGTGGTGCTTTAACCGGACATCTAAGGAAAATTATACTTAAAAATATTTGAAATGACAAGAACTTTGGAGAGATATAGGGAAAAATAAATAAGGAAAAATATGTAAATATGTAGGAGATGGAAAAACTTACTCTGGATCAAGATGCCTTGTTGTGCTAAGAACATTTGTCGAGATGTAAATAGTTTAACCAAACTATTTTTAGCATCCAACTTCTCGCTAAGACGGATGTTAGGAGACTTCACGTTCTGTGGATTATAGTTCTGCATTTATTTACACCATATACATCAAAAATAAATCAGAAGGGCTAAATGCATGAAATAGATAAATACATTTGTTTATTGGTTTATTATAGCGTCTTATTTTTGTTTCTTTCAGTTACAATATTGTACTTCAATTTATTTCCTTAGTCATTGTACTTTGAGAAATCTACCAATTATAGCATCGTTCTTTCAAAATTTTACTTATTAGGACATTGTACTTTGAAAATTTTACTTAATTGTTGGTTATGGTACTGTACCAAAATTAAGGTAATTAGTTTACATATAATTTTACTTATTAGGACACATTTTTCTTCTTATTTTAGCAAAGTCACAAAGGTTTTGGCTATCCACCATACACAACAGTTCCTCATCCCCTACCATTGCCGAATAAGCTATCTTAGTATCATTTCAGCAGATGAAGAAAAGGTACCCTTCACCAATGACATAGAAGTGTGTTTTCATCATTTTAAAGCTAAAAATAAATACATAAAAATTAAGGGCATTAAGATTTGGCACCGCCAACAACCATATATACCTGTAATCATGAGTGAGTTCAGAACTGAATGCTCCCAACTGCAATTGCAGTTCAAATAAAACCTTTTCAATGGTAGTTTAAAATTAACATAAAACAAAATGAATTAAACTGAGAGGCTCCACCTTCAAGCAACAACTTTAGTATTTCAACATGGCATTCCCTAGTTATTCCCATCTGCAATTAAAAAAAAATGTAAAGATCATCTTAAAGAGTTAATCATTTTTTAACCACAAACATAACAATGCAAACGTCAAAATTTATATTGCTTCAGGTTGGGTTCTTTTTTTACTTGAAAGAGCACACATTTACCATTATCTTAAGCCACATAAGAAGTTAATCATCCTCTGCATTGAAATTGTCAGATTCAGACCTAAGAAGTAACAACATTAGATACAACAACAGAGAAGGGGTCAGTCGTTTCTGAATAAGGTACTAAATGTAATGTACAATGGGTTTATTCGATAATGAAAAATGTTATTTCCTGTTTTCTCTAGCCATCTATACCTTCCGCAAATCCCCAACAAGTATCTCTGTAATACCTTCCTTTTGTAGTTATCCAATAAAAGACCAAACTGTCATTCGCTTTTTTACTCTTTTTTTTGTTGTCTGACAATAAAAAAGTCCACCATAATACACCTTTTGGCAAAGCTCGATTGTCAAAAAGAAAGTTTATGAATATTTAGTCAAGCAACTTAAATGAATCGTGATTATAAGCTTGAAGATCATGATCTGAAATGTATAATCACCCAAAATATTGAAATTTAGAATAAATTTTCTTATTTTTAGAACATCTGAGCTTAAATTGATAAAGAAATCGATTTAATTTTGTATTATTGGATGTTTTTTTTATTAATCTTTATATCCCAGAAACAAATTACATATTGAGAGATATGTAGCAGCAAAACGATTCCCGTAGGAATATTTTGT